>NC_044556.1:7058842-7398842 GCF_007565055.1 Rhinopithecus roxellana
AGCTGGGCTGGGCGGCGGTGGGGCTCACACCTATAACCCAGCACTTTCGGAGGCCAAGACAGGTGGATCACCTGAGGTCAGGAGTTCGAGACCAGCCTGACCAATATGATGAAACCCCATTTGTACTAAAAATACAAAAATTAGTCAGGCGCGGTGGCAGGTGCTTGTAATCCCAGCTACTCAGGAAGCTGAGGCAGGAGAAACGCTTGAACCCAGGAGCCAGAGGTTGCTGTGAGCCGAAATTATGCCACTGCACTCCAGCCTGGGCAACAGGAGCGAAACTCCATCTCAAAAAGAAAAGAAAAGAAAAACAAACAGCCAAGCAGTGGGGCGGGGTCAGCACTCCATTCTTAGAGGCCTTTCCCGCCACAGGAACCGCCAGCCCGTGCACGCAGGTGCCTTTTCAATGGAACAACCAAAGGTGACTGCGCTGTGGTGAAATTTCACACTTAACAGAATGTAGCATTTTATTTGTGGTTTTGACACAGGGGCCTCACTCTGTTGCCCAGGCTGAGTGCAGTGATGTGATCACAGTTCACTGCAGCCTCAGCCTCCCTGGGCTCAAGCAAGCCTCCCACCTCAGCCTCCCAAGTAGCTGGGACCACCAGCACATGCCACCACGCCCACCTAATCGTTTTATTTTTTGTGGAGATGGGGTCTCGCGATGTTGCCCAGGCTGGTCTTGAATTCCTGGGCTCAAGTGATTCTCCTGCCTCAGCCTCCCAAAGTGCTAGGATTCCAGGCGTGAGCCACTGGGCCTGGCCAGCACATTTTTTTGTAAAACAGTAATAACAACAACAAAATACCCTAACGTTTAACTTTTACAGATTTGGGGGACGTGACTCCCTGCTCAATGCCGCTCACCTTGAAAGGACGCCATCTTCTTTACAGAGGTCAGTTCTTTGTGGGTGACCATCAGGGCCTGTCTGAACTTCAAGTTGGTCTCCCTGGTGACGAGGAGAGGAGGGAGGTGAAAAGAGAGGTGCAAATGGAGGTGACGGTTGCTTTGAGGAGCCCCTGGACCCCTTCTGGAGTCACTCAGACATTTTCACTGAGCACCTACTAGTTTGCCAGCTGCCAGTCGGATGGCTGAGGTCCAGAGAGGGAGAAGGACTTGCCCAAGGCCACACAGCACGTTTGCCAAAGTGCTGAGGCCGGGGCCTAGGGCTGCACACAGTGGGGCCTCCAGCAATGAAACAATGGGGAGAGTGGGCGTCTTCCTCCACTCAGTGCCTGGCAGCACCCACCCCCCAGACACTCATGGGGTGAGTGACCAGAGTCTCTGGGTGACCTTGGCTGGCTCCCTCCTTGGTGATCGGGGAAGGAGGCTCCTCGGGGCCATGTGCCCCACCCCCCAGGGTCCCCAGCGATGCCACAGCTCCTCACCCGTCAATGTCCACCGTCTCCACGTAGCACAGGCTGCTGGGCTCCGTGCTGGCCAGCAAGAGCATGTCAGCCTGGGGAGGAGTGGGGAGCAGCGTTGCAAGAGGGGATGCAAGACAAGTTGGGGGTGTGGCAGCCCTCCCCACCCTGGGAGGGGCGCTCTCGCTGCGGGGGCGTGGTTCTGGGACCTCAGGGTCAACCCCAGCTCACCGGGACGATGTTGTCCTTGTGGAGACAGACCACATCCCCTACGCACAGATTCTGCCATTTCTTCCGCTTGAAGCTGCGGGGAGAGGAGGTTGTGAAGGAGGCCCCTCCCTCTGCCGACCCTCCCCACACGGGGAGAGCAGAGGAACAGATTGTCGTGGGGCCTGCGGCTGCAGTCCCCACCTCCAGGCCTCTGATCCCTCCGAAGCCTTCCCCGGCCTCCCACCCGACTCCCCGCGGGTCCACGCTCCCAGCCAGTGACCTCCAGGGTCCTGCACCCACGTCCTCTTCAGACTTTCCTTGTCGTCCCCATCGCCCCAGCCCTAAGCTTTGCAAGGGTTTGCCATCAGGGCCTTGGCCTCTGTCCTCACCCCAGCCAAACGCCTAATGAATGCAGGCCCAGTTCCTGTCAGACTCAACCAGCCGGGAGACCGGGGAGCATGGAAGGTGACGGACACTTGGCCAGGCACCCTGCCCTGCCGAGGCCGATGACCCTGCTGGGCTGGAGCCCCTGTGTCCCCATGGATCCCCAGCTGCAGCCCCAGCCTCACCTCTTCCCCATTAGAATCTGGCAGGGTCTGTTGTTGATGGCTCTGTCACTCTTGTGTCTCCCCTGGGCCAGGAGGGAAAGGATCAGAAAGACCGTCCAGCCTCTCCTGCCCCTGCCCAGGCCGCTGCCACACCGCAGCCCAGCAGTGCCCGCCCGCAACACGGGGTCCCTGTCCACTGGCCCCATGCCACGTTGTGTCTGCCCAGGGATCCCGGGCATGGGGACCACTGGACCCACTGCTGTCGGCGAGGAGAAGACAGGTGTGCTGCCCACCACCTGGTGCCTGCCAGACCACCACCCCACCAAAGTTCAATGGCCCCAAAACCACACAGCCGATGGAGCCAATGCCACCAGCGGCACCTCCCCAGTGTGGGTGCTAGTGGATAAGAACAATGTAGCCCCAACAGCTGAGGCTCCCAGGCCCATGTTCCCCTAATGCTCCAGGAAGCCCAGCCCTCTCCCACTCTCACTCTCACCCAGGGCTCAAGAGACCCCACCCTGTCCCCGCCCCCTCCCCCAGGCAGCTGCGTCCAACAGCACTCACGATGTCGTCCACCAGGTCCCGGGTGGCACGGATGAAGAGGAGGCAGACCATGGGGGCGCCGAGCGAGAACCAGGGCAGCGTGGAGATGTCAGGAATGCTCTGACGTGGAGGGGGCCACAGGAAGGGTCACACCAGGCCCCTCCCCCGTCCCCTGCCCTTCCACCAAGCCAACCCAGCCCCGCACCATGTGACACCATCTGCTGGCCACCTTGGCCGGGCTCCAGCCATCACTGGCACCCCCCAGCCCTTGGGACAAACCCCCGACATCCCTCCACCTGCCTGGACCTTCTCCCACACGCCTCGTCTCCCCAGCAAACTCCTCTTCTCCCGTCCAAGCCCAGCTCCCACGTTGCCTCCTCCAGGGAGCCTTCCCCAGCCCCAAGCTTGGCCCGCACTGCTCCCCCTCCCTCCCGTGTTCCTGCTTCCCCAGGTCGCCCTGCAGGTGTGAGCTCCACCATCCCCCACCCCGGTGCCGGCCAGTGGCCTGCACACAGTAGGTACTCCATTAATGCTGAATGACTCGATGGATAAAAGGAGAACCTCTCTATCCAGAACAGAAATGAGATGTTGGGTGAGGGTGGGTGCTCTGAAAACAGCGCCCCTGGCCGGATGCCGGCCCCACGCTGGCCTGGACCACCCAGGTACCAGGATGTGGCTCTGCAGGTCTCGAGAAGATGCTCTGGGCTCCTCCTTCCCCCTCACCTCTGAGGTCAGCTAGGAGGGCGGGGGCTAGGGGAGCTGCGTGGCCGAGGCTGTCTAGGCTGGGGAACGGCTATGCCTCCCGACACCCAGCCCTGCCCAGCAGGAGCCAGCGGGGCGTGGAGAGGGTGCCGTCATCAGACCTGGAGGGTCCGTCCATCCACCTTCGTCATTCAACGTGTATTGAGCACCTCTTGTGTGCCAGGCCCTGGGCAGGGTAGTAGGGACTCAGCGATGAGGGTCCCAGTCTGTGGGGAGCGGGACATGAACCCACCCATCACATAGACAAGTACATCGATGCTGCCAGGTGGCTGGGGGGGACCTCCTGCAGGAGGCGACATACCTCACCTGCAGGATGATGATGAGGAGGAAGTACAGGTTGGACACCCGGTGGAGCTGCTCATACAGGTTCAGCGGCAGGAACGAGAAGAAGTTGTACTTGGCCGTGCGGATGACGTTGGTCTGGAACGAGAGCCGCAGGCCACGTGGCAGGGGGGTGCCTTCCAGGCCAGGGGATGGGGGTGCCCAAGGCCAGAGCTGCCCCACTTGGCCTCGCCCAGAATCCTCTGGGCTATGGGACACCATTCATTAAGCACCTACTGAGCACCTGCTGAATGCAAAGTTTCAAGCCAGCATTATTAATAAATGCAAGACCTTAAGCCAGCATGTACTGAGCACCTGCTGAATGCAAAACTTGGAGCCAGGGTTAATTAGTTATTGAATGCAAAGACTTGAAGCCACCTTTTACTGAGCACCTCCTGAATGCAAGGCCCTGGGCAGCATTTACTGAGCACCTCCTGAATGCAAGGCCTCAGGGCAGCATTTACTGAGCACCTGCTGAATACAAGACCCCGGGCGGCATTTACTGAGCACCTCCTGAATGCAAGGCTCCAGGCGGCATTTACTGAGCACCTGATGAATGCAAGGCCCCAGGCAGCATTTGCTGAACACCTCCTGAATGCAAGGCCCCGGGCAGCATTTACTGAACACCTCCTGAATGCAAGGCCCCGGGCAGCATTTAGTGAGCATCTCCTGAATGCAAGGACCCGGGCAGCATTTACTGAGCACCTCCTGAATGCAAGGCCCCGGGCAGCATTTACTGAGCACCTCCTGAATGCAAGGCCTCAGGGCAGCATTTACTGAGCACCTCCTGAATACAAGGCCTCAGGGTAGCATTTACTGAGCACCTCCTGAATACAAGTCAGGGCAGCATTTACTGAGCACCTGCTTAATACAAGGCCTCAGGGCAGCATTTACTGAGCACCTGCTTAATACAAGGCCTCAGGGCAGCATTTACTGAGCACCTGCTGAATACAAGGCCCCGGGCAGCATTTACTGAGCACCTGCTCAGTAATGCAAAAGCCTGGAGCCAGCATTAATTGAGCTTCTACTGAGTGCAAAGACTCACTGAGCTGTGACCAGCATTTCCCAAAGCAGGACACCCAGGAGGATTTCAGGGTCCGATGCACACGTTGTACTTTCAGGTTGGGTATTAACTTACCGTCACATGCACTGGGACAGGGCAAATGAGATACCCAGAACTCTTGCACCAAATCAGTGATTTGGTTAGGACGGGCGCTTCGGTCCTCGAGATGAAAATAAAAATACTGGCCAGATGTGGTGGCTCACTCCTGTAATCCCAGCATTTTGGGAGGTCAAGGCAGGTTGATCACTTGAGGTCAGGAGTTCCAGACTAGCCTGACCAACATGATGAAACCCCATCTCTACTAAAGATGCAAAAAATTAGAGGGACATGGTGGTGGGTGCCTGTAATCCCAGCTACTCAGGAGTCTCAGGCAGGAGAATCGCTTGAACCTGGGAGGTGGAGGTTGCAGTGAGCCGAGATCTCACCACTGCACTCCATCCTGGGCGACAGAGCAAGACTCTGTCTCAAAACAAAACAGAAAAAAAAAAAAGAGGCTGGGTGCGGTGGCTCACACCTGTAGTCCCAGCACTTTGGGAGGCCGAGGCAGGTGGATCACCTGAGTGAAGGAGTTTAAGAGCAGCCTGGCCAATATGGTGAAACCCCGTCTCTACTAAAAACACAAAAATTAGCCGGGTGTGGTGGCGGGCGCCTGTAATTCCAGCTACTCGAGAGGCGGAGCAGGAGAATTGCTTGAGCCCTGGAGGCGGAGGTTGCAGTGAGCCGAGATCGTGCCACTGCACTCCAGCCTGGTCGACAGAGCGAGACTCTGTCTCAAAACAAAACAGAAAAAAAAAAAAAGAAAGAAAAGAAAAATATCAAGCAAATACAAGCGGAAGCAGGACTCAAGAGGTGCAAAAAGCAGATTCCCCAGGGGTGCCACGGCAGCTCCTCTGGGGGCCGGGGAGGCACAGGAGGTGCTGCCCACCTTGTATTTCTTCCTCCGCCAGCACAGGAACACCTTCTCCTTGAACTGCGCGTTGTAGGCGCGGTTATTGGCCTGGACCTCCCAGGTGAATGCTGTAACGAGGGCAGAGCCGGGCGTTGCTGGAGCTCAAGGGCCAGAAAAAACACCCCTAACCACCGCCCAGAGGAGGGCTAATGGGGCCCGAGGGACCCAGGTGCCGGGGAGGCCCGAGATGTCGGAGCCCGTAAAGACAGTCGGGCAGCGGGCACCACCTAGGGACCTACAAGACCCTTGCCCATAGTTGGCGCGGGCACAAGTGGATTGTGAGAGTGGCCACCTCCCCCAAACCCCCGGCCATGGGCCAGTCCTGGGATGCAGAGAACAGGCCCTGGGAGACCCGTTCAGGCCTATACATTTTACAGAGGGAGGCAAACTGAGGCTCGGTGATGGGCTCTCGGGTCTCCAAGGCCATACATCCAGCCGGCAGCCCAGATCTTTCTGGGCATGCAGCCCCCAAATCCTGAGTCAAATACCCCAAACCCAGTCAGTACTAGGGTTGGGGACTACTAGAAACCAAATGAGAATCCTAGGCAAGACCTGACGTGCAGGTTTGGGGGGCCCCAGCCCATCTCAGCCTCAGCCCTGCACTTTTTTTTTTTTTTTTGACATGGAGTCTCGCTCTGTCACCCAGGCTGGAGTGCAGTGGAGTCTCGCTCTGTCACCCAGGCTGGAGTGCAGTGGAGTCTCGCTCTGTCACCCAGGCTGGAGTGCAGTGGAGTCTCGCTCTGTCACCCAGGCTGGAGTGCAGTAGCACAATCTCGGCTCACTGCAATCTCCGCCTTCTGGGTTCAAGAGATTCTCCTGTCTCAGCCTCCCGAGTAGCTGGAATTACAGGCATACGCCACCACGCCCAGCTAATTTTCGTACTTTTAGTAGAAACGGGGTTTCTCCCATGTTGCCCAGGCTGGTCTCCAACCCCTGACCTCAAGTGATCCACCCACCTCGACCTCCCAAAGTGCTGGGATTACAGGCGAGAGCCGCTGCGCCTTGCCAGCCCTGAGCTTCGTAATGCCTTCCACCTGCACCACCCCCTCCACCCAGGATCAGCACCTGAGTTCTTGTCCTCATCATCTTGGAGATCTTCTCTCTGGGCGAGGCTGCCCATGCTGGTGGGGCTGTGGGAGAGAGGGGCCCTGGGTCACAGCAGCGGCCCCAGCTCTTGCTGGGTACCACTCGTATTCAAGGAGCTCACAGCCTAGGGGTCGACCCTCTCAAATGCTACCTCCCACAGTCATCTGCAGCCTCCCCCCAGGCTCTGAACGTCCAGCCATTGGCTGTGTGTCTTGCCTTGGACACCCTGAGACCCAGGGAACCCCAAGAAGATCCCCAAACCTGCAACAACCCATCTGCCAGTGTCCCCCAGCAGCCACCCCTGTTGCCTCCCGCCAGTTCAGCCTAGAAGGACTCTACCGCCGGCCATGCCAGACTCCGGCCACTGCTCCCCACACCTCGCCTTTCCTGGAAGGACCACTCTCACCTCCTCCTGGTTTCGCTGATGGCCTCCTGCCCCTCTCCCCACACGGCAGCAGCTTAGAGGCTCAGTCGTCTGTTGACTGACTGGATGGGACCCCCGGGCTATATGTTATATCTCAAAACACAGCGTGAGGGTCAGGCATGGCCACCCCCCTCCTCACCCCCGGCTGGGCAGCATGACTCTGATGGGGTGATGGAGGCAGAGACAGCACATCGCCGGAAGATCCTGGAGTCTTCTCCACTAGCAGGTTTAGGAATGTGGGTCTGGCTCTAGCTCTGCACTGGGGGCCCTGGTTTGGCCCCCTATGAGGAATGGGCAAACCAGCCCTAGACGCTAGCAACTGGCCCCCCACCTGCCAACTCTCTAGCAGTGCCCTCCTCACCAAGCCCCTGCTCCTGGGTTCCAGCCGCCCAGTGCACCCGCCCTCACCCTTCTGGTCTCGGTTCATACTTCCCAGCCCGACCAGGCTGGGCCCTGTGCCTCCTCTGGGGTGCCCCTCTGCCTGGGGAGTCCCCCATCCCAGCTCTGATCACCTTCTCACCACCTCCGCGGATGCTAGCAGGACCTGAGCCTTCCTGAGTCAGGTCTGAGTCACCTGTGTCCCCAGGTCCTGGTGGGGCAGGACTTGGCTCAGGGCCAGCTCTGGTGCTGCTGGGAGTCTGAGCGGGGCCAGTGCCCATTCACCATATGAGGAAAAGGGAGGTTCAGGGCGAAGAGGGGTTTAGGCTGTGGGACGGGGGAGTGGTGGGGGAGACCCCTGTGGGGGCAGACTGGGGGTCGGAGAGTTGGAGAGAATGCTCAAATGGCCAGAATCCACTCAAAGTGTATCTGGGGGAGAAACAGACACGGACACAGAGCTGGCTTCCTGCCCCCTCACTAACCGGGATGCCCCATTACTCGGAAGCCCCCCACCCCGTCTTCCCGCAGCCACAGAGGCACAGGACCGCCGTGGACAGGGCTCCAGAGTCCAGGGCTGTCCGCACCCGCCCCCGAGCCCCGACCGCGCTAACCTCTAGGGGCGACCTCTCTACCCTCGCTGCCACGACCCCAGCTCTCAGCCCGGGTGGAGCCCAGAGAGGGTGCGCCCGCTCCCGGGGACGCACAGCAGTGGGAGCACCCGCTGCTCACCGGCGCAGGACAGGCAGGGAGGGGCCAGGCTGCCTGGGGCAGGCCGCGGGCATCCAGGGCGGCTGACGTGGTGGAACCGTTAGCCCGGTGCCAACGGTCCTGAAGCGGGGGGCGGGGTCTCGGGGCCCGGCCAAGGCGAAGGTGAAGCCGGTTCCGAGCCCGGAAGGGGGCCGAGGGCGGGGCCTGGAGGGGTGGGTGGGGCCAAGGCCAAGAAGGGGGCGGGGACTCGAAGGTGGGGCTGAGCAGGATCCGGGCCAGGCCTCAGGGGCGTGGTCACGGCAGAAGGGCGGGGCCGAGCGGAGACTCGAAGAACAGGTCAGGGTAGAAGACGCTCGGGGGCGGCGCCTGGGTCTGGGGTAGGGAGGGGGCCAGGAGGAAGGCGGGGCCTAGCGGGGTGTCGCTGAGTGGTGTAAGAGTAGGGGCGGGCCCAGGACCCGGGGCGTGGCCAAAGAGGGAGGCGAGGCCGCGCAAGCAGGGTTTAGGTAGGGGAGGGGCCAGAACCCAGGGGCTTGGCCAAAGCAGGAGGCGGGGTTGAGCATGGCCTTGCGGAGCAGTGTTACGGCAGGGGCGGGGCTAGGATCCGGAGCCGTTACAAAGGAGGAAGGCGGGGCCGAATGGGGGTGTCGCTGAGCAGAGTCAGTGTAGGGACGGGACCAGGACCTGGGGCGTGTCCAAAGAGGGAGGCGGGGACGCGCAAGCACGGTTTAGGTAGGGGCGGGACCAGGATCCAGGGGCGTGGCCAAAGAGGGAGGCGTGGTTGAGCATGGCCTTGCAAAGCTGGGTCAAGGTAGGGGCGGGGCTAGGATCGGGGGCGAGACCAAGGAGGAAGGCGGGGCCGCGCACAGCAGGGTCAGGGTAGGAGGGCGCTCAGGGTGGGTCCAGGACAGACGGCAGGGCCTTGGAAGGGCCTTAGGGAGCAGTGCCAGTGCAGGGGCGGGGCCTAAAAGGAAAGAGGGTGTCAGGGCAGGGCTGGGCCGGGCTTGGCCAGGGAGCAGAAAGGACCTGCACCGCAGGGAGGGGTTGGAGGGGTTCTTGTAAAGGTGGGCCTGGGTCAGGCCGGAATGGGCCTTGCAGACCTGACGTGGCTGAGACTGGTAGGAACAGCGTGGCAGAGTGCAGGAGGAAAGACCACAGGTAAAGGCAGGAATGTAAGTCGTGTCTGATTCATGTCCTGGGTTCGTTCATTCATCCCATACACGTTCAACGAGCGCCTCCTAGGCACAGATGCAGGGCTGAGTACCAGGCTGGGGAGAGGCGGTTATAGCCATTGAGACCATCCTAAGGCCAGGAGGAAGCCCGCAGGGTTCTGTCCTGCGGGCGGCAGGGGCTCAGGGATCCTTACTGAAAAAGTGGCAGGGGTGAGTTCAGCGACGAGGCAAGGGCGCGTCCAGGCCAGAGAGGGTCCGGAGCCAGGGACAGAAAGTGTGTGTGGAGGGGCTGCTGAAGATGAAATGCCCCCAAGAGTGAGGCTACCTGGGGTGAGGGCCCAAAGGGAGAGGCAAACATGGGTGGAGGGGCATAGGGAGGCCACCTCCCCCATCAAAGCAGCAAACACGTGAAGGCTTTCAGTGATCACAAACCCTCTTTTCTTTGGAAGCCCAAACTGGAAGTCTGCTTGGCCCTGGAGGTTGCCAGGGAACCTCTCTTTTTTTAGAGACAGTCTCGGTGTGTCACCCGGGCTGGAGTGCAGTGGTGCGATCAGAGCTCACTGCAGCCTCCACCTCCTGGGCTCAAGTGATCCTCCTGCCTCAGCCTCCAAAGTAGCTGGGACTGCAGGCAGGCAGGCAGGCCACTGTGTCTGACTTCTCTCCTTTCATTCTTTCAAGACTTCCCCTGCGCTTGCTTGCCCAGTGGTTATGGAAAAGAGCCGGGGGTGGGGGTTTGAACACACTGTTCTCATAAACTTTAGAAGAGACCTGGTTGGGTGCAGCTGTGAGGACCAGATTCCCCCTCCCCAGACTTCACAGGGGGCAGTATCTGGGGGCAGGAGCTTGCCCAGGGCACTTGTGCAAAGGCCCTGAAGCCTCCAGTGGCAACAGGTGGCTTCACAAGCTGAAGGAGGTCCCTGGGGGCTTAAGCCAGCGCTGGCCAGCCTTGGGACCCCCCGTGGGCTATGTCCTGAGGCACCAGGTGCGTTCTGGGAAGAGGGAGGCAGACATCACATGGGAACGGACAGAAACAGAGTGAATACATGCCTGTGCCATTTATTTAGTAAACAGGGCCAGGCACAGTGGCTCACACCTGTAATCCCAACACTTTGGGAGGTCGAGGCAGGTGAATCACTTGAGGTCAGGAGTTTGAGACCAGCTTGGCCAACGTGGTGAAACCCCATCTCTACTAAAAATACAAAATTAGCCAGGTGTGATGGCAAGGCCATAATCCCAGCAACCTGCTAGGCAGAGGCTGCAGCAAGCTGAGATTGGGGGACAAAGCAGGGCTGTCTCAAAAACAAGAAAAAGAAAACTCCTTTATAGAAGGGGTGGGAAGCGTCACCTCGTCACAAGAACAGCCCTCGAGGGTGGAAGGGCCTGGCCTAACCACGGTCCCCCCGGAAGGATGCAGAGCCCAGAACCAAGAAGGTAACCCTTTTGCCTCTGCAGCCTTGGGACAGAGTCCTCTGGGGAGGGCCCCCACGTCCTCATCTGGGGCCCCATGCCCTTGGCCTCACCCTTCAGCAGAAGCCCAAGACCAGGGTGGCAGGAAACCCCCTCAAGGCAACCTGCCCTCAACTGCTGGGTCCTGTGCTGTGAGGCTCTGAATTCACTTCTTTTACTTCAAGTGAATAAAAAGTGGGGCCTCAACACCCCTGGGCCTCCCATTCCCAAATGGGGTCCCGATGCAACCAAGGTTGCCTGGAGCCATGCGTGCACCGCACGATGTGTGGCATTTCCTGGCAAGGGCGGAGCAGCTTTCCGTGTCTGCGCTCCATCCCTTCGACGGGCAACACACAGTGGCTCCCAGTCTCTGTAACCCCCTCTGACCGTCAGTATGCGGCCCCTATCCCTGGGCGAGGTGGAGAGGGAAGCCAGCTCCGTGCACAGGGCCCAGCTCCATGTAGGGCGGGGGACACTGCCCCCTGTCCGAGTGGCACTAAAAGCTGCAGAATGGTGGCCCCACGATCTGGGGCTGGAACTGGGACCCCACAGCAGGTGTGGCCCAACCCTGGGGGAGCCAGCACCGGGCCAGCTTTTGTGAGGGAAAGTTTCACGGTTTTCTCTGCGTCGGTGGGAAGAGAATCAGTCCCAGCTGTAGGGACAGTGACCTTTCCGGGGCACATGCAGAGGCCTCACCAGGCACCAAGACCAGGACCAGCAAATCTAAAATCCATACAAACATTTATTCTGTCCCTGCCTGGAGGTGACGAGGAGGGGGTCCGGAGAGCCCCGCAGAGGAGGACAGGGCTCTGGCGGGAAGACAGTGTCCAGACGCCTGTGGGCTCCATCCAGACCGCAGGCCCTGGGGCTAATGAGGGGCCGGCTGGGTTCTCAGAGGTCACGGAGTGCAGGGGTGGGGCGGCGAGTGGTGGAAGCCGGCGCCCCGAAGACAGGCCAGCCCCTGGAGCATGGAGGCGGGTCCAGCCCATGCTGGGCTGAATGTGGCCCTGGCTGGCCCCCACTGGGGTCTGTCCCACCCCCACCCCCCAGGAGGGAAGGCAGCAGGCCCGCTCTTCCCGGTGGGAAAGGTGCTGTGCAAGTCATCAGGTTTAAATTAAAAATAATAAAAATAACAATACAAAATAAAAAAAAGACTGTCTCAAACAAACCCGGGACAAGCCCGCCCCGCGACCCATGTGAGGAGCAGAGGTGCCAGCCACCACTTGGGAGGGAGTGAGGGCCTGGCCGGAGGGGCAGGAGGGGCTGCGGGCTGATGGGGGGCGGGCTCTGTCCTGGTCGCTGTCAGCAGCAATTCTAGAGACGCCAGAAGGCTGGGGGCAGAGGGTGGGGACGGGCGGAGGGGTGCACAGGACGTGAGTGGGGATGGGCTGGGCTGGGCGTTCTCCGGCCACCAGCTTGTCCCGCTGCTCTGGGCTGCCTCGGCCAGGTGGACGGGTTACCGGAGATTTATTGCACTGTTTTGGAAGAGGCCTGGGGCTAAGGACCAGCGGGGCGGCAGGAGAGGCAGGTGGGAGGCGGGCAGGCGTCATCGCTTGGTCTTGGCGTCTTCTCGAACCTTCCAGATCACCAGGTGCATGCAGGCGCCGGCGTCCTCGCTGGAGCTGTGCCCGTCCACTGCGGGGCAGATGCGGTGAGCAGCCTGCTCCTGCGTAGGGATGGCCCCAGGGCAAGTGCTGGCACTCACCATTGTCCTGGATGATCTGTCTGAGGTAGTCGGCCATGAGGTTCCGCAGGGACCGCTTGTAGGGGAGGCCCAGGCGGTGGGGGAAGAGCACAGACGTGTCCACCACGGTGCTGTGGATGACCTGCGGGCAGCGGCAGAGGTTAGTGCACGTGGGGCCTGCGCAGGTTCTGCTGGAGAACCGCGAGGGACCCGGGCTGGCAGGGCACCTTCAGGGCCAGGAGGTCACTCTCCAGGCTGTGTCCGATGAGGATGGTGTCAGCACTGAACATGCTCAGCAGAACGGCCTGGACGTCACGCAGTGTGACGCTTGTGTCAGCAAGGTCAGCCTCCGTCACCCCCGAAAACCTGGGGGAGCAGGCAGGAGGAGCGCCAGGGCTCAGCCTGGAAGCACTGGCTGGCGGGGCGGGGAGGGTGGGTCCCTGGGGAGGAACGGCGGGGAGGGTCCCGGCTCCCGGGGGCACTGGCCACACCTGGTGTTGTAGTCCACGACCTCGTTGTCAGGCTTCACAAAGGTGTCATAAACCACGTGCACGTCCGTGTCGACCACTGTGACGCGCGTCAGCTCCAGGCCATACGTGGTGTAGGACTGCGGGCGAGGGACGCGCCTCAGACGCGCCCCGGGAACCGGCCTCCCTCCCTCCCGCCCCCTGCCCACCTTCAGGTCTCCAGAGCCCTGCGAGGCAGAGGCAGCAGCCAGAGACTCTGTGGGGCTTCTAGGAGAGGCAGAGTGGCGTGTGACCTCAGCAACCCCCGTTCCCAAAGCCCTCCTGCCTCCCATTCACAGGCAGAGCCAGGGCCCAGTGCCCGGAGGGCTTGGCTGTGCTGGAAAGTATGGGGTGTTGGTCCAGGGCAGGAGCCACAGGCACCGGTGCTGCGAGAGAAGCCCTCTGAGCACTGGTCGGTAAGCCGGGCCCAGATGGGGCCCAGACAGGGCAGCCGCGCCAGGACAGGTCCTCCCCAATCCTAAACCTGAGGCTGGGCAGAGAATGGCCTCACCATCTCGCAGTCTAGGGCGTAGATCCCTGGGTGGGTGTCTCCTGAGAGCTCTTTCTCAAAGGTCTTCACGAAGCCCTCAAGGCGCTCCTTCCGGCCATCCTGCACGTGTTGCTGGGGGTGGAGAAGGCAGGTGAGGGCAGCTTCGGGGTGCAGTGGGGGCGGGGGTGGCAGCAGCACATCTCTGAGCCCTTCGGGACCGTCCTATCCATCCATCATGCCCGTTCACTGGCTGGGACCCTGGTGAGCAGGTGGGGAAGGGGGCTTGCCAAGAAGACACAGGGAGGACAGCTTCCCAGGATGGGAAGTGGCCAGGGACAGGGCCTGGGGCCTATGGGCACTACGCTCTCTGGGTAACACAGGAAAGGCTGCCCAGGGGCCGAGACCCTGAGCCCAAGACTGTGCTGTGTCCTGAGACCCAAGACCAGCAACGGGGAAGCAGAAGTCTGTTGAGAACAGGCAGAGGGGACCAGAATGCCAGCGCTCACCTTTGCGACCTGGCAGCCTACAGAGCCGGCGGCAGCCGAGCAGCACATGTACTGCGTCTCCCAGCCTCCGGCCACTGCAGGGGACACAGACACACAGTCAGGGCCTGGCCAGGCCCACTCCACAGCCCCCGGGGCACTGACCACATGCATCTGCTGAGCCCTACTAGAGAGTAAAGACTGAGGACAGGAGACCTCAGCCTCTTGGCGGAGCTGGAAGCAGACCAGGCCTCTGCAATAGTCTGGCCGCCAGGACGCCCAGGCCTGGATCCAGGGAAACCAGCGCGCTCTGCAGAGGCCTCTCGGGCAGCGCCGCCTTGGGCAGGACCCTCCAGGTACCACCGACGCGATGGCTTTAGGGGCCGCAGCAGGACTGTGCAAGGCTGGCCATGTGCCCCGAGCATGGCTGTGTGGCTGCCTGGGGGATTGAATGGAACCAGCAGCCCAAGGGTGGGACAAGCCCTCCACTCGTGTGGCCAGCAGCCTCCACATTTCCATGGACCAAGGGCACAGGAAGACAGGGACACAGGGCCTTTCAGGTGGTGGCATTTGAACATTGTTATGGGAAAGCTCTTGTCTTACTTTCGCATAAAGAACGGGTGGAGAGAAAATGAGGCCAAGGGCTAGCCCTGGCTCTGCCCGGGACAGTGAGTCCAGGGACCGTGGGTGGGATGGAGGGCTTGGGTAAGGCCTTACACCAGTTCCAGGGGCCTCAAGGGAGGGCCCCGGTTCCAGGGACCATGGGTGGGACGGGGGAGGGCCTGGGTAAGGCCTTACCCCGGTTCCGGCGCAGCCGTCCCCAGTGGTAGTAACACTCCTCGTCCCGGACACAGCGGCCCGAGGAGGACACAAGGTACTCGGTGCCACAGCGGCAGCAGGTCCTGCAGGAAGCTGTGGGGGGGGCCCGGGTGGAAGCTGAGGCTCACGCTGGGGCCTACGTGCCTGGCCTTGCCCACGTCCCGCACCTGCCCACCTAGGCCGTTGAAGGCCAGCAACTCACAGTCCTTGGGCCTCTTCTCCTCAGCTGTAAAGATGACTGCACCGCCGGGCCGCTCTGGGTGCGGGAAGGGGTAGCCGTTCTCCTTGAGCTGGTCCTGGGTGAGCAGGTACTCCTTGAGGCGGCTGTACAGGGCAGCCCCTGTGGACAGGCACGGTGGTCAGCCCCGGCCTGGGATGGCCCACGGGGCAGTGGACACCACCGGGAAAGGCAGCTGGTGGGGGCCTGGAAGGCAGCATGTGGCAAAGCAGAGGCGGGGCAAGGCCTCACCTTTCAGGTCCTCCACCCGGGGGCTGCTTGGGCGGCTGAGCGAGAAGCTGGTCTTGGTGGCCAACCTGCCCCCCAACACCACCTCGTGGGACACAACCCTGCGGCCACTGGTTTCTGGAAGGAGGGGAGAGGGGGAGGGGAGGAGGGTGTGAACTAGCTGGCTCAGACCCCCACCTCACCTGCTCTCCCACCCACCCTGCCCTCCTCAGACCTCTGCTTCAACTCCCCCTTTCTGGGACAGTGCCCCACTGACCCTGGGTTCCATCCTGACCCGAACAGGAGAGGCAGACACGTGGTGGGCCAGGGATGCAGGGTAGCCCCCAGCTCCACAGGCCCGGGAGCTGCACGGAGACCCCACACCCGAAGCCTTCGCCCTCTCCCCTCAAGTGAAGGGGGAAGGGCCGGGAAAGCAGCACCGGGGATCTAATGGCTTTTGAGGGCTTTGAGCCTTCTCGGGCCACCCAGCCTGCGACGCCAACCCAGGGCCTCTCCAAGTGCTAATGGAGGCGGGGACGGAGGCGGGGGCCAGTGATGGCTTAATGCAGCCTGGAGAGGCTGCAATGAAACGCCCAGGTCTCTGCTTTCTTCCTCCCCAGAGCTTAATGCACGGAGCTTCCCAGCCCTGGACCTCCTGCTTTGAAAAGGCTGCCGCGGCTCCATTAGCAGGCGGCCCCTCAGCCCGGAGACCTGACTGGGCAGAGGAAGGTGGCCGACAGCGAGGACCAGGCCAGTCCTAGAAAGAAGCCTGGGAACCAGGGAGCAGGCGGCCACGCTTTCCTTTTGTCTGAGACTGTGGCTGAGCTCAGGGCTGTGAAGGTCCCAGCTCAGCCCAGCTGCCACCCCAAGGGCAACCCTGAGCCCCCCGCCCCACCCACCAGGACTCACTGCTGAGGCCGGGCACGGCGCTGGGGGCCAGGCCCCTGAGCTTCTTGAGGGTGTTCACGGCCACATTCAGGTAGATGTTCTTGCTGGGGCTGCGGTCATAGGCCACCTTCTCCTCGTTCAGTGCCTGGGGGACACGTGGTGCCCAGCTGAGGCCATGCCTGCCTGGTGCTGGGGAACCCCAGTGGTGGGGTCGCCATGGGGTCGGGGACTTGCATCTCTCCCAGGCAGCTCCAGGTCGCAGCTGCAGCTGAGAGGCTGAGGGATGTCTGGGGACCACCCTGGACCTCTAGTCCCCACCCGGCCGGCCAGACAGGAACTCCAGGACCTCACCTTCTCTATGGCCTCCTGGTTGGAGGTACAGAACTTGAGACACTCCTCGATGAACAGGTTGAGATAGCGCTGGCGGATGACGGTGGGGACTTTGCCCCCAAACTCTTTGGGGATAATGGGTTTCTTTAAACTCTAGAGGGAAGGCAAAAGCAGCCATGGGTGAGGGCCTCGCAGGACCTCCAGCCGGAAACACAGACACGATGGCGCCATGACCACGGCTGGAGGCAACAGTGAGATGCACTGTGACGGATCAGCCTGGCTCCAGCAGGGACAGACACGCCAAGGCAAGACAGGAGTGGCAGGGGAAACTGAGGGCAGGGGGAACTAAGGGCATGGGAAACTGAGGCCATGGGGGCACACGGGAACTTGCTAAACTTTCTGCTCAATTTTCCTAGAAACCTAAAGTTGCTCAAAAAACGCAGTCTATTAATTAAAAACAAAACAAGGCCAGGCATGGTGGCTCACGCCTATAATCCCAGCACTTTGGGAGGCTGAGGCGGGAGGATCACTAAGGCGGGAGAATCAGCCTGGACAATGGACAACGTGGCAAAACCCTGTCTCTACGAAAGAAAAAACAAAATTATTAGCTGGGGTCTGGTGACACAGGCTTGTGGTCCCAGCTACTCAGGAGGCTGAGGTGGAAGGATCACTTGAGCCCAGGAGGTCGAGGCTGCAGTGAGCCATGATAGTGCCCCTGCACTCCAGCCTGGGCAACAGAGACCCCGTCTCTTTTTTTTCTTTTTTTTTGAGACGGAGTCTGGCTCTGTTGCCCAGGCTGGAGTGCAGTGGCGCGATCTCAGCTCACTGCAAGCTCCGCCTCCCGGGTTCACGCCATTCTCCTGCCTCAGCCTCCCGAGTAGCTGGGACTACAGGCGCCCGCCACCTCGCCCGGCTAGTTTTTTGTATTTTTTAGTAGAGACAGGGTTTCAGCATGTTAGCCAGGATGGTCTCGATCTGGCCTCGTGATCCACCCGTCTCGGCCTCCCAAAGTGCTGGGATTACAGGCTTGAGCCACGGCGCCCGGCCAAGACCCCGTCTATTTTTTTTTTTTTTTTTTTTTTTGAGGCGGAGTCTCGCTCTGTCACCCGGGCTGGAGTGCAGTGGCCGGATCTCAGCTCACTGCAAGCTCCGCCTCCCGTATTTAGGACATTCTCCTGCCTCAGCCTCCCAAGTAGCTGGGACTACAGGCGCCCGCCACGTCGACCGGCTAGTTTTTTTTGTATTTTTAGTAGAGATGAGGTTTCACCGTGTTAGCCAGGATGGTCTCGATCTCCTGACCTCGTGATCCGCCCGTCTCGGCCTCCCAAAGTGCTGGGATTACAGGGTTGAGCCACCGCGCCCGGCCGACCCCGTCTCTTAAAAAAAAAAAAAAAAAACACCAACCAACCAACCAACCAAAAAAAAAAAAAACCACCAGAGCGGCCAGGCATAGTGGTTCATGCCTGTAATCTCAGCACTTCGGGAGGCTGAGGCGGGCAGATCATGAGGTCAGGAGATAGAGACCATCCTGGTGAACACGGTGAAACCCCATCTCTACTAAAAATACAGAAAGTTAGGTGGGCTTGGTGGCGGGCACCTGTAGTCCCTGCTACTCGGGAGGCTGAGGCAGAATGGCGTGAACCTGGGAGGCAGAGCTTGCAGTGAGCCGAGATCGCACCACTGCACTCCAGTCTGGGCAACACAGCAAGACTCCGTCTCAAAAAAAAAATTTAAAAAACCACCAGGGCATCAGGAGAGAAGGTGAAGGCTGTACTGCAGTGTGGAGCACGAAGGCCCCCAGGGCAGGGGCGAGGCTGGCCCTCCACAGGCTCCATGTGGCCAGGAGGGGCTGGGCCACCATAAGGCTGGGCCTCGGGGCTTGGTCTGGGGGTGGTGGTACTTGCCAAGACAGGAGGGGCTACCTGTAAGGATGGACTGTGGGCGATTCGCTTAGGGGTGATGGTGGTGGTAGTCTTGGATGCCATCCCCGACAACGTGCGTGTTTTCAGCTGCTGGCCGCCTGGTTCGGGGCTGTTGGAGGGCTGGCTGCCGCTGGCCGCGAGGGTCCTCTTGGCACCTGTGGGGACTGGCGGGGCACAGGGGGTATGGGCACAGTGCAAGTGGCTGCCCATCACCATGTGGCGGAGCACCAGGCAGCCGCGGCCACTCAGCGTCAGCAGCACGTGCATCTCCGCGTGCAGGGAGCCGGGCCGGGGCACGGGGCTGGGACTGCGCAATGACATCAGGCTCTAACTGCCTTCAGGCAAGTCCATCGAGGCAGAGGACACAGGTCAGGCTGTGGAGGCCGCTCAGGCCACGTCAGCGGTGGGGTGGTCCAGGCCTCTGCCACGTGTTCCAACCCCAAGCCCGAGGCATCGATGTCTGAGGGAAAGGCCCTGCTCCAGGACGGAGGACCAGAGGGTCTCGGGCACCCCCACCTGCTCATTGTGACCAGCGGCCTGCCCTGCCCTGTGGCCTCTGTGTTCTGTCTCGCCCTTTGATGAAGTCACAAACCAAAGGGAGGAGGCCAGGCCTGCAGGAGCTGTTTCGGAGGGCTGGCCACACGGGCAGCTGCAACCTGGGCATGTATGTCTGTGTGGCGGGGGGCTTCTGGACTAGGGGCTCAGCACCGACCCAGGAAGGGGAGCTGTGGGCAGGGACATCTGGCCCTACTCTCAGAGCAACATCCCTCGAAACGCCATCTGGCCCCGGAAGGTGCAAGGGAGGCAGGCTGAGTCTGCTCATGCTACCGCGGGCCGCCCAGGAAGGAAGCAGGCTGCCCGCCAGGCTGGCACGCGCCTCTTGCAGTGGAGGATTTGCCCTTCAGGAATGGATAGAGACCCTCCAGGCTCCCTCGGCCACACGCTGGGGGCAAGCACAGGCAGCCACAGGAGTCCTCCAAGCCAGGTGAGCCTGCCCTGTGGCACTGCCAGCACTTGGGACGCCAGACTCGCTTCAGGCGGTGAGCCCCGAGGGCACTGTGACAGCTCAGCACCCACGACGGACCAGCAACAGGACAACCACGAGCACGCAGTCACCGACGAAAGTGTGTGGGGTCCCGGGATCAGCCCAACTCAGTGATTTCCCTTCTCTGGGGCTAAGGTCTCAGACGTGAGGGGCTCTGGGGAGGGGAGGTCAGAGTGGCCCGGAGAGCTTTCCCTAAGGAAGGCCTCAGTCCGGGTCCAGCACAGGAGGGCGGGGGATCCATGGGGTCTGCAGGGGAATCACCGGGGCTGGCCCTAAGGCCCTCTGGCCAGCGCCAGGGAGGCAGGGTCTCCAAACCAGCAGGCTGCTCAGAGTGGTCCTTGGACAGCAGCCATGCCCTCCCAGGGAGCTTACCAGACACAAAGGTCCTTTCCCAGCCTCTAGACCAGAACCTGCATTTTTTAGGAGCCTTCTGGGGGACCCTCATCTGTGACTTGCCTCCAAGGATACTTCCTTGCTCTACAGACACCACTGATGTGAAGATGCAGGAAACAGGACAACCCCCCATGAAGGGTCCTGTCCACCTACCACTGAGGCCTGGCCAGACTTTCCACAAGACTCTGGGAGGAAGTGCCTCTCGGAGTAAAGGAAACACAGCCCCGCTCCTGCGAAGACGGTGCTCATTTCCATCAGAGGCCACGCCCCCCACTCACACGCCAGGCAGAAAGCCATACCTGCAGGAGCCTGCACCCCACCCAATGCCAGGCACCCCGACATGGCTCCCCATTCCCTGGCACCACAGGCTCAAGCCCTGGTTCAGCACAGTCCCCACCAGGCTGTTGGACTCCTAGTAACCCCAGAGCTGGGTCAGGGAAGGAAGGTGCTGGGCCAGGCCTCTTGCACCCCTCAACAGTCCCCATTTCACAGACAGGCAGGCTGAGAGCCCCAAGGAGGGCACCCAAAGTTGCCCCATGAGCAAATACCACATGGTTCAGGTGAGCTCAGAGACCTCGGGGTGCCCTCTCCTGCCCACATGCCAACGTCCCCCGGGCAAAGGCCTCCTCGACCAGCACTCACCTGCAGCCAGGCGGGGGTTGGGGACATGGGCGATCCTCCTCCTCTCGCCAGGGGCAGAGATGTGGACGGAGGGCGGCTTCTCCGCCAGCCTGGGGGGGACCTGCAGCAAGCTCGCCGATGCCCTCTGCGCCTGCTGGGCCCGCAGGTAGCACACCTCCTGTGCCGTCGGGGGCCGGGCCGGGGGCACCACAGGACTCCTCCTTGGGGGCTCCGCCTGCATCACCACAAATGCTAAGGCCTGGCAGCACAGCAGGGGCACCTGGAGCAGGCGGCCCCAGGCAGGCTTGGGAGAGGGTGGCTGGAGCTCGGGGGACGGAGGCACCACCTCCTTGGCTACCTTCTGAGCTGCTGGGCACACTAGGGGGAAGCAGCACGGAGCAGTGGTCCTCAATGCCACGTGGCTCCAGGCTCCCCCACTCCATGTCTCCCGGTGCCCAGGCTGTGTCTTCAGCCCTGATAAGGCACGGGTGCATGGGACTACCCCGATTAGACTGGCACTCCAATCCAATGCCACTACACCTAATCTTCCTCAAAGCCCCTCCTCTGGGGAGGCTCTGGGACTGGATCAACTTGGACTCTCCTGGCTGCTGGCCTGGGAGCCAGGCTCTCTTTCCCGCACTGCCTCGCTGCGTCTGCACAGGGGCCTGACAAGCGCTACTGTCTCCGGGCTACAGAGGACACTGGGGCTCAGAGCTGGACAACTGGCCCAGGCCGCACACGGCGCAGCAGGCAGTCTGCAGGAGGTCACCTGGGGCTGCTGTCCCTGCTCTGACCCCCGCCCCAGCACTGTGGGCGATCTAACAGGAAGGGGCAGGAGCCAGTTCTCTCTGGGACTCGGGCAGCGTCAAAGATAAGGTGTCTTCAAAAAGCTCATGGAAAACGTGCACTGTGACAAAACTTGCATGGATTTCAAGTTTTTTGACCCAAAATAAACTGATACTAACTTGACGTAACATGTCTGAACCAGACGGAGTTTGAGGCACTAAAAAAAGTAAGACATCAGTTAGAACAGAGCCTCAGTCAGAGCAACAGGAGTTCTGCTAAAATCGAAGCGAATGTTAAGCATCAAATTTATGGTGAAACTTGGGTGGAAGAACGAATGGGGAGATCACTGATGCTTTACAAAAGCAAATCTCGTGATCAGTGAGCGGATCATGAGGTCAAGAGTTCGACACCAGACTGGCCAACATGGTGAAACCCCATCTCTACTAAAGATACAAAAATTAGCCTGGTGTGGTGGTGGGCACCTGTAATCCCAGGTACTTGGGAGGCTGAGGCAGGAAAATCGCTTGAGCCCGGGAGGTGGAGGTTGCAGTGAGTGGAGATCGCGCCACTGCACTCCAGCGTGGGTGACAGAGCAAGACTCCATCTCAAAAAAAAAGGAAAAAAAAAAAAACAAACGGAGGGATGAAGCTGGGTGCGGTGGTGCACACCTGTAATCCCAACACTGGGAGGCCGAGGCAGGAGGATCACTTGAGGTCAGGAGTTGGAAGACCAGCCTGGGTGACAGAGCAAGAGCCCCTTATTTTTTATAATTTTTTTTTTTTTTTGGAGACAGAGTCTTGCTCTGTCACCCAGACTGGAGTGCAGTGGTGCAATCTTGGCTATTGTAACCTCTGCCTCCTGAGTTCAAGCGATTCTCCTGCCTCAGCCTCCCTGGTAGCTGGGATTACAGGCACCCGCCACCACGCCCAGCTAATTTTTGTATTTTTAGTAGAGATGGGGTTTTGCCATGTTGGCCAGGCTGGTCTTGAACTCCTGACCTCAGGTGATCCACCCACCTCGGCCTCCCAAAATGCTGGGATTACAGGCATGAGCCACCAAGCCCGGCCAACCCTGTCTTTAAAATATAAAAAGGCCCCTGCTGGCCTGGCCTCTGTGGACCTTACCTCCTGGCCTTGCTTGGAAAGGTGGGAGATCCTCCTCTTCTGCCCGGGGAACAGAGTGGTCAGACCCGAAAGCCCCTTCTCCTCGCTTTTCTCTTCCTTGGGGGGCTAAGACACACGTCCGTCCGTCAGCATGGGTCTGCCCTCCCCACCAACACCAACACACCCCAACCTCAAACCGCCCCGGGCAAGTGGGGAACGGCATAGCCCAGCCCCCAGGCACAGCAGCTGAGGGATCAGGGCCACCAGTCCCTGGGCTGTGTGTGGGTGCAGTTGGGGTGGGGGGGCGGCGGGCAGGTGTCCCACGTTCTGCAGACGCCCAAGGCTACCTCTCCTGTGCGCCCAGGGCCCCGGCTTGGAGACCCCAGGCCGCAGAGTGAAAGCACACTGGGAAAGTGAGGCCCCAGGGCGCGCCAGCTGCGCGGGCTGAGCACTTGGGCTCAGTCTGTGTGGAGCGAGCTCCCCCTGGTGGCCAATGTGGAGACACTGGGCCAGGAGACCCAGGGGTCCAGAGCTGGCCCAGGAACGCAAGAGCGCCGCACATTAGGGGTAGGGAGGATGGAGGGGAGGAGAGAGGGGCAGGAGGGGATGAGGAGGGGACAAGGAGAGGAGACAGAGGAGCTGGAAGAGAAGAGATAGAGATGGGGGTGGGAAGGGAAGGGAGAAGAGAGGGAGAAGGGAGGAAAGGGGAGAAGAGGGGAGGGGAAAGGGGCTAGAAGGGTGTGCCGGAGGTGGGTTCCCCTGAGGTGGGTGGGTGGGCCAATATCCCCCTGGCGGTCAGTGGGAACAGATTGTGTGCACATGGCCACAGGAGCCTGGCTGGTGGCCCGGGGCCAGCAACCGCTCTGGGTGTGTGAGGGGCAACAGGGCCGCCCGGGCACTCCTGAGCTCCTGAGATTTCAACAGGCTCAGGGGCCAGCATGGAGGAGCTGCCTCCACCCCATGCCTCCGAGCCAGCTGGAAACCACTCGGACAGAACATCCCTCACCAGGCCCTGGGTTCTGCCTCGCCTGAGCCCAGCCCGAACACCCGTGCCCTCACCTGCCAGGCTAGCCGGCCTCTGTCCTCCGCCCCTGAGCCCAGCCCGGGCACCCGTGCCCTCACCTGCCAGGCTAGCCGGCCTCTGTCCTCCGCCCCTGAGCCCAGCCCGAACACCCGTGCCCTCACCTGCCAGGCTAGCCGGCCTCTGTTCTCCGCCCCTGAGCTCAGCCCGGGTACCCGTGCCCTCACCTGCCGGGCCAGCCGGCCTCTGTCCTCCGCCTTGACGCTGGTGGACTCATTGAAGATGCGCAGGCACTCCTCCATGGGGTCCGAGTCAAAGTCCACCTCCTTCTCCAGGGCCGAGTAGTCCACATCCACCCCCGCGCTGGAGGAGGACGAAGAGGAAGACGGTGCGGGGGAGGGGGGCGGGGAGGCCTTGAGCCGCTTGGGCGGCCCCCGCGCCTCCGGGAAGCCCAGGCTGGAGTCCGAGTCAGAGTCAGAGTCTGAGTCTGAGCTGAGGCTGGGGAGGGCAGGGGGCCACACGCTCGGCACCCCCGGCCCTGCAGCCTCGTCCTCACTCTCATCTCCAAAGAGGTCGGCGTGGCTCAGGGCCCGTTTCTTCAGTTTGGGAGCGTCCTGGGAGGCGCCCTCGTCTAGCGAGCGGGCTTTCCGCTCCACCAGCTTCCCCGACGGGGCCTTGCTGCTTTTCCTGTCGGGGAGCTGGAGGGGGCGGGGTGGGCCTCTGCTGGCCACCGGTCGGGAGTCCCCGCTTGTGGGGCTCGGCCTCCGCGCTGGCCGGTCAGGCCGTCCTTTCCCTGAGCTGGCCACAGGAGTGGCCGAAGATGGCTTCTTCTTGGTCCCTTCCGGTCGCTCTGCCTTGCGCCGGGGGCTGCTGGCCTGCGGGCCCTTCTTGTCCGCACGGGGCTTCTCTGCAGGCCGCCCTCGGCCCTTATCCTTGGTCTTGTCCTTCCTCTGGGTCCCGTCTTTGCAGCTGGGGGCAGGTGGGGTCCCGCTTTTCTTCTTCTTGGGTTTTCCCTCCTTGGGGCAGCCCCCATCCTGTGAGGCCTGGACCTGGGCTGGGGAGCCGGGCTTGGCTGGGGGTGGCTGGAAGTCCCCCACGTCGCACTGCACGGCCGTCTCCTTGGTCTCCCGCAGGCCGCCCCCCTCGGCCTCCAGGCCCTCTTTGGAGGGTGGCTGCCCGGTGGCCTTGCTCTCAGGGTCAGCCCTGGCTTTGGGGGTGCTGGCCGTGGTGGGCTCGCTACCTGGGGCTGTGGTAGCCTCATCTTCTGAGTCTGAGAACCTCGCATCGCAGCTGCTTAAGGGGTCAAAGGGTTTTTTGGGAGCAGGGATGTGGGGCTCACTGCTGCGGGGGCCCCGGGGTCGCTTTGCAGCCCGCTCGTCCCGGGAGCTGGCCCTGCTGAGGTGCCGGGCCGAGTAGTTGGAGAGAGGGTCATACTCCAGGTCTGTGGGTGGCCTGGAGTTGTCCACCACATACTTGCCACTGGGAACAGGGCGGCTATGCCGCCGGGGCTGGCTCACAGCCTTGGGGACGTATTCCAGGGCACCACCGCCCCCTCCGCCTCTGCCCTGACCCCTGTCCAGGGACGCCAGCAGGTACTTGCTGCCCGACTCGGCAGGGGTGGCCAGCGGGGTGGGCTGGTAGCCGGTATCAGGACTTAACAGGCCGTGGCTGCTGGGGCTGTAGTCGAAGGCCAGGGGGAAGGCATCCTCGTCCAGGCCCACGGTGGGGCTGGCGTTGGGGCCACAGGGCGCCAGGGCGGGGGCCTCGGCGGCGCGGTGCTCACGGGCCGTCTCTAGCAGCTCCCGGTAGCGCCGCTGCTCCAGCTCCACCTCACTGCGCACGGCCTCAATGGCCTGGTTGACCAGCTCCAACTCCAGCACGTCCGGGCGCGGCTCCTCCCCCAGGCCCAGGGTGCCATTCTCCCTCTGTGAGGGGGGTTTGGGCAGCTCGGGGTTGTAGGGGTCATAACCCAGTCCTGAAGGGAAGAGAGAGCATAGTCGTGACCAGCCTGCCAGAGAGGAGCCTGCAGCGTGGGGGCGGCCCCGGCCCCAAACTGCAGGGAAGGGAAGAGACCCACCTCTGAAACCCATCGTGCACTGGCGCCCGCCAAGGCTCTGGGGTGCCCAGCTGGGTGCAGACCATGGTGCCATCTCAGGCCCTGTGCAGGGCCCCGCCCTGCCCCTGACCAATGGGCACTGGATGGACCTGGGCTGTGTGACACACAGCTCCATGGGTCCTGGAGGCTCCCTCACACGGCTCATGGAATGTACACAATGACCATGGCGGGGTGGACACTCGACAGGCTGGAACTCCCTGGGGCAGGCGAGTGTGGAGCTCCCAGCATTCAGGGTGCTGGGCTGAGGCAGGACTGGAATGGGCTGACAACCACAGCCTGATGGTGGACACAGGCGAGCCCTTCCTCGGCCAACACGGCCCCACCCAGCCAGCAGTGTGCCTGCGGTGTGGCTGTGGTGTGCCTGTGGTATGCTGCCAGTGTTCCTGCAGTGTGGCAGCAGTGTGGCGGTGGTGTGCCTGTGGTGTGGCGGTGGTGTGCCTGCGCTGTGGCAGTGTGGCTGCGGTGTGGCTGCGGTGTGGCAGTGGTGTGACGATGGTGTGCCTGTGGTGTGCCATGTGGCAGTGATGTGGCTGTGGTGTGGCGGTGGTGTGCCTGCAGTGTGCCTGCGGTGTGGCAGTGGTGTGGCTGCAGTGTGGCAGTGGTGTGGCAATGGTGTGGCAGTGGTGTGGCTGTGGTGTGCCATGTGGCAGTGACGTGGCTGTGGTGTGGCAGTGTGCCTGCGGTGTGGCAGCGGTGTGGCAGTGGTGTGGCTGCAGTGTGGCAGTGGTGTGGCAATGGTGTGGCAGTGGTGTGGCTGTGGTGTGCCATGTGGCAGTGATGTGGCTGTGGTGTGGCAGTGTGCCTGCAGTGTGCCTGCGGTGTGGCAGTGGTGTGGCTGCAGTGTGGCAGTGGTGTGGCAATGGTGTGGCAGTGGTGTGGCTGTGGTGTGCCATGTGGCAGTGACGTCGCTGTGGTGTGGCAGTGTGCCTGCGGTGTGGCAGCAGTGTGCCTGCAGTGTGGCAGTGGTGTGGCTGTGGTGTGGCTGTGGTGTGGCAGTCACGTGCCATATGCCCGGCGGGGGTGAGCTCAGGGCTCTATCCCACAGGCTTTCTTGCCTCTAGGAACATTCACTGGGCTGTGCCTGTCCTACAGAAACGGAGATCACAGAAGTGGCCATGGCTGAGCAGGGCCGGGGGGATGGGGACATGCCCAGTTGATGGGCCACCCCGCAAAATCCACAGTAAGACTTTTTTTTTTTTTTGAGACAGTCTCTCTGCTGTCCAAGCTTGAGTACTAGTAGTGGTGCGATCTCAGCTCCCTGCAACCTCTATCTCCCAGGTTCAAGCAACCCTCCCGCCTCAGCCTCCCAAGTAGCTGGGATTACAGGTGCCTGCCTCAGACTCCTGAGCAGCTGGGATCACAGGTGCCTGCCACCAGCCTCCCGAGTAGCTGGGATTACAGGCGCCCATCACCAGACTCCCAAATAGCTGGGATTACAGGCGTGTACCACCACACCCAGCTAATTTTTGTATTTTTAGTAGAAACGGGGTTTCACCATGTTGGCCAGGACGGTCTCGATCTCCTGACCTCAAGTGATCCACTGCACCTGGCCTACTTTAAATAATTTTTTTTCTTTCTTTTTTTTTATGATATGGAGTCTCTGTTGCCCAGGGTAGAGTGCAGTGGCGCGATCTCAGCTCACTGCAAGCTACGCTTCCCGGGTTTATGCCATTCTCCTGCCTCAGCCTCCCGAGTAGCTGGGACCACAGGCGCCCGCCACCTCGCCCGGCTAGTTTTTTGTATTTTTTAGTAGAGATGGGGTTTCACCGTATTAGCCAGGAGGGTTTCGATCTCCTGACCTCGTGATCCGCCCGCCTCAGCCTCCCAAAGTGCTGGGATTACAGGCTTGAGCCACCGTGCCCGGCCAAATAAATTTTTTAATTTTAAAATTTTTTGTAGCTGGGCGCGGTGGCTCAGGCCTGTAACCCCACCCAACATTTTGGGAGGCCAAGGCAGGTGGATCACTTGAGGTCAGGAGTTCGAGACCAGCCTGAGCAACATGCAGAAATCCCATCTCTACTAAAAATACAAAATTAGCCAGGTGTGGTGGCTCATGCCTGTAGTCCCAGCTACTCAAGAGGCTGAGGCAGGAGAATTGCTTGAACTCGGGAGGCGGAGGTTGCAGTGAGCCGAGATCATGCCACTGCACTCCAGCCTGGGCAACAAAAGCAAAACTCCATCTCAAAAAAAAAAAAAAAAAAAAAAAAAAAAAATTGTACAGGTGGGATCTCACCATGTCGGCCAGGCTGGCTTTGAACTCCTAGACTCAAGCAGTCCTCCAACCTCAGCCTCCAAGATAGCTGTGACTATAGGCACGAGCTGCTGTGCCCTGCTTAAAGCACCCGGCTGAACTGTCTTCCCGGGGGGGTAGCTGGGAACACGTGACTTACATGTTATTCACGTGGCTCCGGGGCACATTCTAGGAGACCCTCACCACCTCAATGCCACCCACGTCAGCACAGAAACCTCAGTGCCACCCATGTCAGCACAGAAGTCGGAACCAGAGGAACCTCACGTGGGGACAGGCTGAAGGAGTCTAAAGAAAACAAGAGCAAGTGGAGCCCAATATTCCAGCGAAGGAATAAAAACCAAGTTCAAATATTTACTCCAGAAACTCAGAAGTTGACCATTAGAAATTCTACTGAGCACGGCCAGGCGCAGCAGCCCACGCTGATCATCTCAGCGCTTTGGGAGGCCGAGGCGGGAGGACACTGCTTGAGCTCAGGAGTTTAAGACCAGCCTGGATGACACAGATCCCATCTCTTAAAAAAATGCTTAGAAATAAGCTGAGCAGGCCGGGCGCGGTGGCTCAAGCCTGTAATCCCAGCACTTTGGGAGGCCGAGACGGGCGGATCACAAGGTCAGGAGATCGAGACCATCCTGGCTAACACGGTGAAACCCCGTCTCTACTAAAAAAATACAAAAAACTAGCCGGGCGACGTGGCGGCGCCTGTAGTCCCAGCTACCCGGGAGGCTGAGACAGGAGAATGGCGTGAACCCGGGAGGCGGAGCTTGCAGTGAGCTGAGATCCGGCCATAGCACTCCAGCCTGGGTGACAGAGCGAGACTCCGTCTCAAAAAAAAAAAAAAAAAAAGAAATAAGCTGAGCATGGTGACGCACACCTGTGGTCCTAGCTATGTGGGAGGCTGAAGTGGGAGAATCACTTGAGCCCAGGGGCTTGACGCTGCAGTGAGCCAGGACTGTGCTTCTGCACTCTGGCCTGGGCAACAAAGCAAGACCCCAACTCTTAAAAAAAAAATAAAGTTCCACTGAATGTAATTCCAAAACATCTCGAAACGTCTCTAAAGGTCAAATACGTCTGATCCTCTGGAGTTGGCAGGAAACGGTGCCAAAGACGCCTGCGTCCTAATTCCTGGAACCTGCAGATGGTACATCCCCTTAGATGGCAAAAGGGGCTCTCGATGGGGTGAAATCTCCCTTGCCTGTCGCTGAGGGGGCCATGGACAGGCCGAGATCTCGCAGAGCAGTTTTGCAACCATCCCATGCAGCTTCAACACCACCACCTTGAGACTCAGAATCCTCAGAACCCGTGCCATAGACAGACTGCACAGGGCAGAGGTACAGATGCGTCTGGTGCAGCCTTCACTGCAAAAACACAACAATAAATAACACAGAAGATGACCTAGAGGCCTGAACGCAGGTCACCTGGGGTTAAGGGGGAGGCGTGCGCCCTGCGGGGACCTCCAAGTCACACTGCTACAGGGAAGAAGGGGGCAAGGAACGTTGCACACTCTTGCCTTTGAAAAGCAACTCCACAAACGCAGCGAGATCAAAGATTCCAGCAAAGGCGCAGCCAGGCCCACACTAAGCCTGCAGTCCCACTGGGTGCAGGAAATGCAATTTGGCCTTAATTTATGCTGCACCCAATGCCGACTGCCAAGAGGGACGTGAATGCTGACACATGTCCCCAACAGACTGATAAGGAGCAAGCCGTGACACCATGTAGCAAAAGGCAACGGCCCCACGGGAACCTGCCCGCGCCAAGATGCCGCTTGGCTCTGACTTGATTCTGACTGAACATGCAGCTTGTCTGAAGGTCAGGCCTCAGGTGTGTTTCTTCCACTCACAAAACCTGCGTGCCCTTCGGCCTACCTGGAGATCGACCCCTACAGTGCGCTAAGACCTCCGTGCAGAGAAATGGCTGGACACGGCCAAGGGGAGGCAGGCACAAGATCTCCCACTGTGGATGATGCAGAGAACAGCAACAGAACTGGAGGCTTCTCCTAGGGCCCCCACCCACCCCGCCTCGGACCCCAGCAGCCATAGGAAAGAAATGGCTGGCTTCTGCCCCGCGGTGGTTCACACCTATAATCCCAGCACTGCGGGATGGATCCCGCATTCACCCGCATCCAGCCAAGGCGGGTGGATCACCTGAGGTCGGGAGTTCAAGACCAGCCTGGCCAACATGGAGAAATCCCGTCTCTGTTAAAAATACAAAATTAGCTGGACATGGTGACCCACGCCTATAATCCTAGCTACTCGGGAGGCTGAGGCAGGAGAATCGCTTGAACCCGGGAGGCGAGATTGAGCCACTGCACTCCATTCTGGGCAGTAAGAGCGAAACTCCGTCTCAAAAAAAAAAAAACAAAAACAAAAAACAAAAAGAAAAGAAAAAAAGAAATGGCTGGTTTCCCAAGCTGCTCCCCCGTGGTTTCCCACGCTGCTCCCCCGAGACACACCCACCAGCAGAACAAAAGCCTCCCCAGGCAAGTTCCCATCCTAATCGCTGGGACCCGTGGCCAGGCCCACCTCACTCAGTCAGAGACTGAAGGTGTGACTTGAACGAAGGACCCTGAGGTGGGCGAACATCTTGCGTTATCCGGGGACCCAATGTCCTCGCAGGGTCCTTTAAAGGGGGAGGTGGGAAGGTAAAAGTCAGAGAGACCAGAAGAGGTTGTGCTGTGGCTGTGAAGGGGAGGAAGGGGCCCTGAGCCGAGGGAGGCAGGTGCCTCCAGACGCTGGGAAAGGCGGACACTGACTCTCCCCTGCAGCCTCCAGGAGGCCCAGCCCTGCCCACAGCTTGACTTGAGCCCTGCGAGGCTGATTTGGACTTTCGAGCCCAGCGCTGAGACACTGTGCTGCTTGAAGGCCATGGGGAACAAACACAGCCTCATTTGGTGATGAAAGTGCAGTGGAGAACATGCTGCCCACTGCCTGTACCTGTGAAGGCGGAAGGCCCCTCCTCTTCCCAGGAACCCTGCAGGGACAGTAGGAGGCCAGGACTCTGAGGCTACTGAGGCTACGGAGGAGGTGGGAGGGCTCACTGCAGGCAGCTGCCGCCTTTCCCTTGAAATCACATCAACATTGTGCCCATTTTAAAGATTACGTTTAGGGGCCAGGCGCGGTGGCTCACGCCTGTAATCCCAGCACTTTGGGAGACCGAGGCGGGTGGATCACCAGGTCAGGAGTTCGAGACCATCCTGGCCAACATGGTGAAATCCTGTCTCTACTAAAAATACAAAATTAGCCAGGCATGGGGACACGCACCTGTAATCCCAGCTACTCAGGAAGCTGAGGCAGGAGAATCGCTTGAACCCAGGAGGCAGAGGTTGCCGTGAGGCGAGATCACACCACTGCACTCTAGCCTGGCGACAGAGCAAGACTCTGTTTAAAAAAAAAAAAAAAAAATTACATTTAGGGCCAGGCTTGGTGGCTCAAGCCTGTAATCCCAGCATTTTGGAAGGCCAAGATGAACGGATTGCTTGAATTCAAGACCAGCCTAGGCAACACGGCGAGACCCCATCTCTACAAAAAATACAAAAAATTAGCTGGGCGTGGTGATTGCGTGCCTGTGGTCCCAGCTACTTGGGAGGCTAAGGTGGGAGGATCTTGAGCCTAGGAGGTCAAAGCTTCAGTGAGCTGTGATCACACCACCACCTTCCAGCCTGGGCAACAGAGCAAGATCCTGTTTCTAAAACAAATAAAATTAAGTAGCATTTAGACAGGACGACGGATCCATGTGTCTGTTCTGGACCACCCAGAACTCTGCGCAACTGTGCGCAGAGCCATGAGGTACAGTCAGGCAGGGGAACATCACACAGAAGCCACAGATGGGGCAGCCAGGCTCTTCTTTGCCTGTGCCGTGCCACAGCTGAGGCATTTCCAGGAAACGTCACCCCACGTGCCCAGCAGGCGCAGAGGGGCCCACTCTGGCACCATCTCACAGCCGAGGACCCTGGGAGTCAGCAAGGGCACCCGACTGGGATCAGCAACGGTGGCTGCCGGTTCCTCTGCGTGAGAAGGGCCAGCTCCCAGGCCAGGAGGATGCTCCCGGCAGGGTAACGGCCGGCTGGGGCTGGGTGTCAGCCCCCACCGAGGGGGAGGGCGGTGGAGGCCAGCAGCACGCTCAAGGGCGCCCTGCCCTCCCAGCCCACTTCACTGAGGGAGGCTCCGGCTCCTCCCTGACCCAGCTGGCTGCAGAGCATGCCACCCCTGCCATCCGCCTGGTGAACAGGGCAACTAGTGCCAGCCCTCCCCCAGCCCCGGAAGTCCTGGCTGCCCAGTGACGTGGAGAGTCCAGGCCAAGGCCACTGTGGAGTGAGCTGCAGAGATTCATGGGGGGGAGGTGACAGAGCACAACTACTGAGGAGGGGCAAGGCTGGGTCAGGGAGACACTGGTCTCTCCTCCCAAGGCTCCGGCTAACGGGGATGCAGAGAGGAGGAAGAGCCCGCCTAACGGGAAGGCTCTCCTCCCCAGGCAAGGGTCGGCAGCAGCGAGACTGGGCCCCAGGAGGGCAGGCCGCGGTGGAGGGGACTGAGGCATCTGAGGGGCTAAGGATAAGGGACTCCACTCAGGGGCTTCCACCTCCTTTCCCTGGACCCCAGGGCTCTAAGACACAGCCTGCAAGATCAGCCCAGGCCAGGGAGCCAAGAGTCATTGGCAATACACACACCAATCAGCAGACACCCTCAGGCCCTTCCCAAAGGAAGGAAATTCAGACCTCCGGACATTGTGAACTCTGAAAGGAGAGACTATTTCCCCACCCAAAAGATGCTTTTGGAAGGTCTTGGAAGAAATAACACCTGCCTCCCAGGAGTGGAGCCAGGCCCCCAAGCAGAGGGCAGGACCAGGGACAGGTGCTAAGGGTCCAATCTGGGGAAGGTGGCCTTGTCTTTCTAACTAGAAGCTTGTGTGAGGACTTGTTTTGTTGTTCTGTGGAGACAGGCATTGCCCACGCTGGAGTGCAGTGGAGCCATCATAGCTCACTGAAGCTGTGTCTCCCCGGCTCAAGCGATCCTCCCGTCTCAGCCTCACAAGTAGCTGGGGCCACCTGCGCGCACCACCACATCCAGCTAATTCTTTTCTTTTTTTGATAGAGACGGGGGCCTCACTGTAACTGCCAAGGCTGGTCTCAAACTTCTAAGCTCAAGCAATCCTCTCGCCTGGGCCTCCCAAAGCACAGCTTGTCTTACAAGGGCTATGAAACCTGCCCCAGCCTTCAGCCAACAGGTGGGAAGGAGCAGGGGCACCCGGAGGCCGGAGCGGCACACTCTCCAGAGGGGCTTTCAGCAGTTCCACTCCGGGGTGGAGGCTGCCACCACCTCCACAAGGGCTGCACCAAAAAGAAAGCAGGCACACTAGGCGGGTCCAAGAAGACCGAGGTCAGGATCTGCACCAAGGCCTCCCCTCCCTCTGGTTACTGGGCTCCCCCGCCCTGCAGCTGTGACCCGCTGGTGCTGGAAGGCAGAGTCCTGGCCTGGGCACTCCATCCAGGTCTGGGAGTTTCACACAGGAAGCTGCCTGGGGGTAAGCCATGGCTGCCTGCAGCTCAGAACAGGGGGCACGGGGTGCTGAGCCCCTGAAAGGTGACCTGAAGCTGGTACGCACCACTGCCTCCCTGGGCCGCCCTGTCCCACTCTGCCCGAGGGGGCTGGGGCTGGGTACCTGTCAGGACTGGAAAGGCCCCAGGGTGGCATCTACATGCCGCTGGGTGCCCTAGGAGCCCACCCGGGGGTCACATCTAAAGGCCAACTCGGCCAGGCGCCGTGGCTCACACCTGTAATCCTAGCACTTTGGGAGGCGGAGGCGGGCGGATCACTGAGGTCAGGACTTAGAAACCAGACTGGCCAACAAGGTGAAACCCTGTCTCTACTAAAACATACAAAAAAAAAAAAAAATTAGCCAGGCCTGGTGGCAGGCGCCTGTAATCCCAGCTACTTGGGAAGCTGAGGCAGGAGAATCGCTTGAACCTGGGAGGTGGAGGTTGCAATGAGCCGAGATTGCACCACTGCAGTCCAGCCTGGGCGACAGAGCGAGACTCCGTCTCAAAAAAAAAAAAAAAAAAAGCACCCAGCAGGCCCAGCCCCTGCTCCAGGAGACCGCTTGGTGGGCCCCAGAGGCCTCTCACTGCAGTGAGGCATCAGCAGGACTGGCCCCTCCAGCCCAGGCAGTGGGCCCCGCACGCTGGCCCCAACAGGCCAGGCAGGAATCCCAGAAGGAAACAGACAGTCCCTCCTGCCTGGGGCTTAGCCGGACACTGGCATGACAGATAAGCAAGACTCCTCCCAACCTAGTCCCCAGGGGAGCCATCTGGGCGGCCTGAGGCTTTGAAGATGGAAACAGGAGAGAGCATTCCCAAAACAGCCACAGTGGCAGAGGAGGACGCACGGGGCTGACCCTCGCGAAGCGCATGGCAGGGGCTGGTTGTGTCCATGAGAGAGCCCGCCCCATGATAGACCCCTCTGGGAAGAGGGGTCTGGAGGACAGCACCCCTGAAGCCCACCTCCTGTGTACGGCAGAGTAACCATAAGGTCCCCACAAACGGCCGTATGTCCACTCTGGGGGTCTCTGCTCCTAGGGCCTCCCCTCCCACCCTCACAGCGGGACGTCCTCCAGCCGCATTCCTGGACATGCAGGTGCCCGGGGCCCTCTACGCACAGCCCACTGGACAGATAGGAACCCGCTGCTCAGAGGCAAAGGGACCAGCACTCCGCAGCCAGAGGAGGCCCACAGCTCCTGGACCACAAGGGGCAGGAACAGGGTACCTGGAGAGGGCTTCGAGGAGGGGTCCAGCCCATGCTGGGAGCCTGGACCTCCACCACCCAGCGGCTTCCAAGACCCTCCCTGAAACCCAAGGTGCCCCAGCTCTGCCCCACCCCCACACCAGACTCCGCCCAGATAGCAGAGCTTGCTGTGGAGGCTGGGCTGTGCCTGCAGCAGCAGCACCAGGGGTCCACCCCACGGCCCACAGGGTCCTCCTCCACCCCCAGGGCTGAAATCTGAGCCTCCCCTCTGCACCAAGGCATGGCACCCGCCACCTCGACAGTGCAGTGCCAGGGCTGCCCAGCAGGTGGAGTCACACAGCAGGGTCCAGGGGAGAAAAAGAAAAAGGTCCCAGCCTGACCGGGGACCACCAGCTCCGCTCTCTGAGGCGTCCTGGGCATTTATTCACCTCATGGGGTGGCCGTCCCCACGTGCCATGACTGGACGCGCTGCTATCCCAAGGTGTACAGCTCAAGGCTGGGGGACAGGGTCAGTAACCAGGACAGAGGTCAGCTGCCTTTCAAAACAATGTAGAAACAGGCTGGGCGCAGTAGCTCACGCCTGTAATCCCAGCACTTTGGGAGGTGGAGCCCGAGACCGAGGCAGGTGGATCATTTGAGGTGAGGAGTTTGGGACAAGCTTGGCCAACATGGGGAAACCCCATCCTTACTAAAACTACAAAAAATTAGTCAGGCGTAGGGGTGCCTGTAATCCCAGCTACTTGGGAGGCCGAGGCAGAAGAATCGCTTGAACCCGGAAGGCGGAGTCTTCAGTGAGCTGAGATGGTGCCACTGCACTCCAGCCTGGGCAACAAGAGCGAAACTCCATCTCAAAAAAACAAAACAACAACAACCACCAAAAACCGGCCGGGCACAGTGGCTCACGCCTGTAATCCCAGCACTTTGGGAGGTCGAGGCGGGAGGATCACCTGAGGTTGGGAGTTCGAGACCAGCCTGAGCAACATGCAGAAACCCTGTCTCTACTAAAAAAAAATTCAAAATTAGCCGGGCGTGGTGGTGCATGCCTGTAATCTCAGCTATTTGGGAGGCTGAGGCAGGAGAACCGTTTGAACCCGGGAGGCGTAGGTTGCGGTGAGCCAAGATCGTGACATTGCACTCCAGCCTGGGTGACAGGGCGAGACTCCTTTTCAAAAAAAAGTAAAAATAAAAATAAACTGAAACAGAAGGGTACAAATGGTAAAGGACAAGAACCGGAGGGGAGGGGCCTGACTGCCACCACATGATGGGGCGGGGCCAGTGAGGCCTTCTCCCCTGTGCCTCTCCATCCCTGCCAAGAGCCCTCCTTGGCTGTGAGCCACTTCCATGGTCTACACAGAGCAAGTTAAGAGTCCAGCTCTCAGCCAGGCACAGTGGCTCACGCCTGCAACCCCAGCACTTTGGGAGGCCGAGGCAGGCGAATTGCCCAAGCTCAGGAGTTTGAGACCAGCCTGGGCAACACAGTGAAACTCTGTCTCGACCAAAACACAAAAAACCAGTCGGGCGTGGCGGCGTGCTCCTGTAATCCCAGGTATTCGGGAGGCTGAGGCAGGAGTATCACTTGAACCCGGGCGGTGGAGGTTGCAGTGAGCTGAGATCACACCACTGCACTTCAGCCAGGGCGACAGAGCGAGACTCTGTCTCCAAAAAAAAAAAAAAAAAAAAAGAAAGAGTCCAGCTCTCAGCTCCTCCTCATCCCAAGGTCTTTTCTGTCCCCCAAAGCACATTTCCCAGTGGGTGTTTCCAGGGTTCCTGTGCTCCCCGTCACGCACAGAGGACTAAAAGCATCCAGGAGTCCTGCAGCCTCTCCCAGGGGCTCACAGAGAAGCTGGAGCGGGCACCTCTGCGGGGCACTGCCTCTCAGCCAGGGGTTCACATGTTCCGAGGATGGGTGCCGTGGCACCTAAGGAGGACCCCACACACCAGGGTGACTGCAAGCACGAGCTGTTTTTGTCACTTGGTGACCTGTGTGCAGGTGCTGGGGGCCGGGGGCGGGGGCGCTGGCTGACAAGGTGGGCCAACCCTGGCCCCATCATTCATTCCTCCAGCACATGTTCTCTTAATACCTGCCCAGGACCTCAGAGAGGGCACACAGCCTGCAGAGCGCAAAGGGTAGGGCCCTCCCTCCCTGTCTTGTTCACTTCCCAAAGTCCATTTCCTCCAGGCAGCCCTCCAAGGTCCTCCCTGCAGAAGCAGCAGTGCCGGGCATGGTGCCTGGGATACAGAGGTGGAAGGCATGGTGGAGCCCTCACCTCACTCCGCCTCCTCGACCAGGGCACACAGGGCTGTGGTCAACTCGGACCTGCCCAGGCCCACTTCCATGGCTTTCAGATCCTGCCTCCCTGAGGCCTGCTCCTGAGGCAGTGCTGGCTCCTTTTTGGTCTCTGAGGGCCTCTGAGCCACCATGAGAGGAGGAGGGAAGGGTCTCAGAAAAACGGACTGTGACCTGTGACCGTTAACAGGGTGCAGATGGACCTATCGCCAGGACAAATGGACAGGCTGGGAAGCCACAGGGTGGGGATACACTTGGAGTGCACGCCGGGCCCACACCCCCAAGGACACGCTCCCGCCACCTTCCTGGTCCTGCCCCCTGCCAGGCTCTTCTGGGCACCCCAGGCTTGATGGAGTTGGCCCAGGGCAGGTGTCTGCAGAGATATGAGGAAGGAAGGAAAGTGGGAAGGAGAAGGAAACACTGACCCAGAGGCACAGGCCCCTCCATGCCTGTGGCACATCAACTCTCCAGATGTGAGTCTCTGTGGGAACAGGAAGAGACTGCAGAAAGCCAAGAGTCGCATACTGCCCAACCACGGCAGCACTCCCAGGCTGGAGACACATGAGACAGCAGGTCAAAAGTGAGCCCCCGTCGGCCACAAGCCCCCAAGCAGCCCCAAGCCCATAGCATGAGAACATTCGAGGCTTTCAGTGGGCTGTCTCCATCCCCAGAGCCCACAGCCCTAATCCCACTTCCAGCCACAGGCAAACTCCTACTCATCCTCCAAAACCCAGCCCAGTAATTGTGTGCTTGGAAACACTTGCCCCACTCCCCTACAACTCCAAGTAACACCTGGGCCCACCCCACCTCACCCACTCCACTCCCTGCCACTCCCAGTGACAGCTGCCCTCTCTCCTGGACCCGGGCCCACACCACGTCATCCCCTCCACTTCTGTTTCCCGAGTCCCCTCAGCCTAGACCCACAGACATTGAGTCCAGATGGACCCAGAAAGGGCCTTGGAGGGCAACAGGACCAGCTCCTGGCTTTACAGAGAACACTGAAGTCCTGTGGAGTGTGTGTCCAGGCTCAGCCCACAGCTCGTCCCGAGTCCTCCCACAACCACTCTTTCCTGAGGCTGGAAGCAAAGGCAGGTTCCGGAACCCCGGCCTCCAGGCATGCAGCCTGTCATGGGACGGGAGGCGCTCTGTCCTTGCAGCCGTTCCCAAAAACTTCTCAGAGCCTAAGGAAGGGACAGCCCCGAAACAGCCAGTACACATGGGGCTCCTCCAAGGGTCCCCGAGGACTCGGCTATTAGCGGAGGAGGAGGAAAGGCGACGTGAGAGGTCCCCATGAAGCTCAGGGACCCCCAGGATTGCCCTGACAGGCTCCTGGCTCCCTGGGACCCAGGTGTCTCCTTCTACCCTGTTTATTTCCTTTTCAGGTTTTTGCTTTTTGTTCTGCAACAGATCATACCAACAGTCTACTCACTGCATGGACAGCGTAAGGAGCAAGCCACGGCCCTGCGCCCCCAGCGCTCCCCCAAAACCTGCCTGCTCCTCTCCAGGGACTGCTTTGCAGAAGGGATTCTGAGGGTGGGGAGGAGGGTGGAGGAGGACAGCGTTTCCTCATCAAAGTGAGGCCTGCTACGGCACAGCCTGCACGTTTCCTGTCACACTCAGATGCCACGACCCCATTGTGCACAAGAGCTCACGGAGGTTCAGGAAGCAACAGGCTCAAGGGGATAACGCCCAGCAGGTGGAGGCCGGAGCCTTCCTAGCGAGCTCTGCCCCACAGAAAGCCAAGCAAGATGCCTTCATTCCGGGCTGTGGTCTCCAGAGGGACAGAGGCCGGCCACTAGCACCTGCGCCTCAAGTCTGCAGTCCCTGGAGGAGACGGTAAAGCTGCAGAGGGCTCTGGGAGGTGCAGAGGGCTCTGGTAGGGGCAGGGGGGGCGGCTCAGACACCACAGGAGTCCCCGGAACCCCTCCCAGCTGGCACGCTTGTCCCTGCTGACCCCGGCCCCAGTGAGCTGCTCTGCCTCTCCTGTCTCAGGCTCTGGGGGCAGGGACGGTGCTTCTCAGGGCCTCTGCCTCTCCCTGTAGGCAGACCACCAGCTCAGCCATCCCTCTCGAAAACACAAAAACAGGCCCGGTGCAGTGGCTCACGCCTGTAATCCCAGCACTCTGGGAGGCCAAGGCAGGTGGATCACCTGAGGCCAGGAGTTCGAGACCAGCCTGGTCAACATGGTGAAACCCCATTTCTCCTAAAAATACAAAAATGGGCCGGGCGCGGTGGCTCAAGCCTGTAATCCCAGCACTTTGGGAGGCCGAGACGGGCGGATCACGAGGTCAGGAGATCGAGACCATCCTGGCTAACACGGTGAAACCCCGTCTCTACTAAAAACTACAAAAAACTAGCCGGGCGACGTGGCGGCGCCTGTAGTCCCAGCTACTCAGGAAGGCGGAGACAGGAGAATGGCGTGAACCCGGGAGGCGGAGCTTGCAGTGAGCTGAGATCCGGCCACAGCACTCCAGCCTGGGTGACAGAGCGAGACTCCGTCTCAAAAAAAAAAAAAAAAAAAAATACAAAAATGAGCCAGGCATGGTAGCAGTCACCTATAATCCCAGCTACTTGGGAGGCTGAGGCAGGAGAATCACTTGAATCCAGGAGGCGGAGGTTACAGGGAGCTAAGATGGAGCCACTGTACTCCAAGAGCCTGGACAACAGAGCCAGATTCTATTGCAAAAAAAAACACAAAACAAACAAACAAAAAACAGAAAGGAAACACAAAAACAGGCTGGGCCAGCAGACCAGCATCCTCGTCCTCGGCACTACCGACCCCAGGCCAGATCCCTGTCTGAGGGGCTGTCCCTGGCACTGAAGGGTGCTGAGCAGCGTCCCTGGCCTCCGCCCTCTCTGTGCCTGCACCCCCAAACTGGCAACCAAAATATCTGCAGACATCTCCCAACACTCCCAGGGTGCAGAACTGCCTGTCGGGATCCGTCACTGCTCTACTGAAGACCTAAGCAAAGAATCCTAAAATATGAATACCAAAACCAGTCGCGACGGACATGGCCCACACCTGGAGACAGGCTCTGGGCCCAGAAGCCAGGTTTTCAAAGCTGCCCAGGCACTCGGGAAGTCAGGTAAGGACCTCAGAACCTTGGAAAAAGCCCCCCCCCAAAAAAAAACAGAATCCAACCTCACCTGTGAGGCTTCTCCTGTGGCTCTTCCGCATTCTCAGAGGTTTCTAAAACAAACATTTCCCCAGGTCAGAAAACAGTACCTTCCAAAGTCAAGCGCCCAGACACCCATGGCAACACAGACAGGCCCCCAGGCCCTGGGAACACAGACAGGCCCTGGGAACCCGGCGCTTTTCCCATCGCCATCCACCTGGAGGAGAGCTGCCAGCGCAGTCCTGCCAGCATCTGCAAGAAGGCGGCTGCTCCAGAAACCCCAGGCCCCTTTCCTCTAATCCCCTCCACGCAGGAACATCAAGAGCCACCCATCCTGTGGTGGGAGCATGGGCTGGGGTCTCCTCCTCCTCCAGGCCAGGGCAAAGCTTCAACCCCCAGCCAAGAGGGTCCCAGCTCCCCAGGGCCCAGAGCCGCAGCTGGACTCGCAGGCTCCCCGGCGAGCGCTGAAAAAGAAATGGCCTCAGCATCACTGGTGGTTGTCACCACTGGGGTCGGGGAAGCCCAGGGACGCTGCTCAACATCCTACAATGCAAAGAACGGCCCACCAGACAACAATCTGGCCCCCAATGTCCCTAGCGGCAACCATCCCTCCAGCAAGCTCCACAGCTGCCACTCTAGGCCAGGCAGGTGGCCCCATTGGTCCAACTGCCCATCTGCCACCTGCTGGTAAAATCACCCCCAGGTCCTCATACGCCCCGGCCAGGCCTGGGAAACCAAAAGAAAATACTGCCGGCTGTGGGGGTTCTCCCCCAGAGTCCGTTCCTTCCTGGACGCAGCTCACTGCGGATAAAAAGTCGCACCGAGGACAGCACACACTGTCAGGTCTCTGAAGTGGTCAGATGGCACCTTCACTGCCCCACGGAAACCCGGTTGTCACCCACCCACCAGGAGGCAGTGCAGGACGCAGCCAGTGGGAGTTCCCAACCCTCCTGCGAGGCCAGAGATGAAAACAAGCCACCCTCTGCAGCGAGGCGCCGTTGTTGGCCTCCTGCTCCCTTCTCACCTGACTCAGCGGCCTCAGAGTTTCCCAGGAGAGCCGGCAAGCCCTGCCAGATCAGTAGGATCCTGGGGCTCAGCTGCCTACGGGGGGAGGGGAGGCCGTCACCCTCACCAGACAGCCAGGCCTGCCTCAGGCCCATCCTTGGAAGGTTTCAAGTTCCCTCCTTCTGTTCCCAGCCCACAGAGGCTGGCAGCAGAAACGGCTGAGGAGGCAGGCAGGGCCCCGGCCCACCCACATCCAGCCCAGCACCCCCAGTCACCAACCACACGCACACAGGTGAGTGGCCTCCCAACGCTGGGCCTCGGTTTCCTCATCTGTCAACCGGGAAGAGCCATTCCCACTGCTGTTTGGGGGTCACAGGCAAAGTCCGCCCAGTACTGATGTGGCAGTGGCCAAGTCCAGACGTAGGCACCCCAGGGCCCATGTGGGGGGCCGCATCTGAAGAGCCAGGAGGAGGAGGATCCCTGCCCGACCCGACTCTGCTGGAAGGCTCACGAGATAGTGGGTACACGGCGGGTGGGCTTCAGGGCTCCCCATGTACCTGGAGCTGCTCCCTGAGCGCCTCTACCCAGGACCCCTGCCCTCTACAGATGCAGTTCTGCAGAGTCGCCTGGACCCCCAGCTGGGACGCCGCCAATGGCCCCATCCAGAACCACTGGCACTGGGCTGCCAGATCCTGAACCCGACTGCAGGACCCCTGAGGGCAGGAGCTGTGTACCCCGCACGCCTGCCCCGCACACACGCCTGCCCCGCACACACGCCTGCCCCGCACACACGTCTGCCCCGCACACACGTCTGCCCCGCACACATGTCTGCACCCACTTTGCAGTATAGGATGGCCCCTTCCCCAGGCCCAGGACTGTCCTGCTGGGGCCTGAGTTGGCCTGTGGCGCAGCACCAGCATCCCCTCAACGCAGCGCCCTCAGCCTCTGCCTTCCTGGAGGAAGCATCATCTGGGAGGGCATTCCTGCCAGAGCCACGAAGCCCTGGGCTGAGGCCCACTGTACCTCTGGAGAGCCCTCGGCTTCCCTGCAATCCTCCCCGTAAGGGTTCCCTCTCCTGGAAAACGTCATCCTGCCTCTCAGTAGGGCACAGACACTGTGAGATGCCGCAGGGAGAGCGGGGCAGTGGGCAGGGGCCTGGGCTCTGAGGTCAGATTGGAGGAAGGTGGGATCTAGCCCTGCCCACTCCACAGAGACAACCAACACCCTCCCCTACCAACAGGCTGCAGCCAAGGCCCAGGCAGCAGACAGCGGCCACTGTGAGGAGAGTAACGCTCATTTACAACTCTCAAGGCTGGGATAGAACTTGCCCCTCTAGGCCGGGGCTGCATGTCCCTGCATCCCAGGGCTACGCGGTGCCCGCCATAAGGGCTGCTGGACCATCCCTCCAAGCCACCCTGGGCAGGTCCAGCTGGCTCTCAAATGGCTGAGCGGCCCAGCACGGTGCTTCACGCCTGTCGTCCCACCACTTCGGGAGGCTGAGGAGAGAGGATTGCTTGAGTCCAGGAGCTCAAGACCAGAGTGGGCAATAAAGTAAGACACCGTCTCGGCAAAAATTTTACACATTAGTGAGGTGTGATGTCACATGCCTGTGGTCTCAGCTACTCAGGAGGCTGAGCCAGGTGGAGCCCTTGAGTCGAGCTGCAGTGAGTTGTGATGGTACCACTGCACTCCAGCCTGGGCGACGAAGTGAGACCCTGTCTCAAAAATTAATTAATTAAATAAAATGGTTGAGCATGTCCAGGGATAAGAGCTCAGAAGGAAATCTGAGTCCTTCAGCTGTGCTGCTCAAGGTCGCCAATGACCCACTGAACCTGTGACCCAGGGCCCAGGAGCACCAGCCATCTTCTTGTTCCCGTTGCATATCCGCCAAGCCTCCCCAACCCTGACTGCCCTGGTACCCTCATCAGATGCTCTCTCCTCCCAGAGGCTCTGGAGGCTCCAGACCTGCCCTGGTCAGATGGTGGTATGGGCAAAACACGTTCCTTGATAAGCCCCCATTTCCCCACCAGCAGCAAATAGCTCACAGGGTCACCATGCAGTGCGTGCCCAGCACAGAGCATGGCACCACAGGTGTCCCAGGGCTAGCTGAGGGCCTTTCACCTGAACCTCTGTCCACTCGCAATCCTGGGAAGCCAGCGTTCCTGTCTATCTCCTCTCTGGAGGCTGCTGCCCTGTCCACCCTGAAATCCCCTTGAGAGGACATGGCAAAGGCTAGATCACGCCAGCCTCTTCAAACCCCACAGAAAACTGGGCGTGTGTAAATCTGGAGGGTGGACATGGGACATGCATTCTCCCCTGGTGTTCTCAGAGGGCAGGCTGATGAGCATGTCACAGAAGAGCAAACAGGGTCAGAGAAGCCTCACGGTAAGGAAGATGGATCCTGCCTCTCTGCGGGGGAGGCAGCCTTCTACCAGACAGTAACAGAAAGCCCGACCACCCCACCAGAGATGGGAAAAGGAGTTCATTCTCACCAGCAGAAAGGAAATGCAGACACACCACGGTAAGAGGCAGGCAGCCGCATTTTTCCCATAGGAACGTGGGGCAGACAGGAAGACTACATCACCAAAGTGACCCTCAAAAATAAGCCTTCGGGGCCGGGCGCGGTGGCTCACGCCTGTAATCCCAGCACTTTGGGAGGCCGAGGCAGGTGGATCACCTGAGGTCGGGAGTTCAAGACCAGCCTGACCAACATGGAGAAACCCCGTCTCTACTAAAAATACAAAATTAGCCGGGCGTGGTGGCGCATGCCTGTAATCCCAGCTACTCGGGAGGCTGAGGCAGGAGAATTGCTTGAACCCGGGAGGCGGAGGTTGCGGTGAGCCGAGATCGCGCCATTGCACTCCAGCCTGGGCAAAAAGAGCGAAACTCCATCTCAAAAAAAAATAAAATAAGCCTTTGGGAAACAAATGGGCCATCTGGGATGCACAGATATCAAAAGCCTGACTCGCGCCGGGTGCAGTGGTTCACACCTGTAACCCCAGCACTTTGGGAGGCCGAAGCAGGAGGACTGCTTGACGCCAGGGGTTTGAGACAAACCCAGACAACATAGCGAGACCCTATCCCCACAAAAAAATACAACAGTTTGCCAGGTGTGGTGGCACGCGCTGCCCACAGCCCCAGCTACTCAGGAGGTTCAGGCAGGAGGATCCCTTGAGCCCAGGAGGTTGAGGCCTCAAAGAGCTGTGACCGCACTACTGCACTCCAGCCTGGACTACAGAGTGAGACCCTGTCTCTAAAAATAGGGTGAAAACGAGCATCGTGAGGCGGGTGTCACAGCCTCCGAGAAGCCTCTCCCACGCACTGCCTTCTTCACCAACTCCCAGCCCCCGCCAAAGCTGGCTGTGTGCTCCCAGGACATCACGACCCATGCTAAGGGATCTGCAGGCACATGTGTCGGCAGGTCCCTGAGAGCACAGCCAGCATCGTACGCAGCTCTGAATCCCCCGCCTCAGGCACAGCAAAGATGCTGGGCGGTGGGGAGCTGACGAGTGATTGCTTGCATCTGTCCACCTGCAAGCAACCGCCCACAGGTGCAGGTGTCCTAAGCACACTTATCAGGGAAATCAGAAAAAAATGCTACCTTTTCTGGCAAAACAGGATAATAAACCTATTCTGAACTCCCAGCGAAGATGTTCCTCTTTTGAAGGAAAAGGTTCTGAGCTGAGACTGTTTCACGGGAAAAGTAAAAGCAATGCTTGAAACTCACGCCCAGTGAGGAAATCCGGGATTAAAGAAGTCAGGGGCTGGGGGAAGCAGAGAGCCACTATCAAGGGACAGAGGTCACAGGGGAGTCTGAATGACATCACACTCGATAACCCTCCCTCCACGCCTTTCCTTGCGATGTCCTTTTTCTCCAATCCAAATCCCACATCTCTTCCAAGAAACGCTGCCATGACGATGTAAACCACCATGACGCTGTGAGGTGGAGTCCACCAACGTCCTCGGCCCGACCAAAAGCATGGAATTCCTCGGAGCCCACTCAAGTAAGCTTTGACTTCCTCCCTGCCCAGTCATGCTGGACACAGGGCTCGACACACTCAGGAGACGATCCTCGGACCATCCTGACTCAACGACTGGAGACTGAGGCTGCCAGAGGCGCGGCCGGAGGAAACGTCTTGGCAATAAACAAGGGCAGCCACCAGCACATGGGGTCCGGGAAGCGGCGGGCGCGAATCAGCGGCAGGAGGAGTCCAGGGCCTGCCTAGTGCCGGCCGCGCCCGTCTCCCGAGCCCCCTCGTGCCAGGCCCGGTGCCCGGTACTCAACATGCGCTCGCACTCCGCCCTCTAGACAGCCCTGGCAGGACGCGTCCTCCTAGTTGACACTTCACACTCGTGAAGACGAAGGCTTAGGAAGATCTAGTGCTTTGCACCGGGTCCCCGGGTGGGTGGTCCCGGTCCCGGTCCCGACAGGGCAAACCGTCGCCCGCGAACGTGTGGGGAGGGGACTGGGCCGAGAAGGGGGACCCCGGGCGGGACCGGAGGTGGGCTCCAGACTCTGGCAGGGGAGCCGAGCCCAAGGCGAGCGGGCGGGCGAGAGTTACCTGCTGCGGGGGGCGCCTCTCCGCTGTCACCGGGCGCGCCGGGGACCCGGGCCCCGCGGTGCCGGAAGTGGCAGTAGGGCCGCCGGCAGGGCCCCCCGGGCGCCCCAGACCAATAGGGGCAGTCAATGGCCCGGAAGAAGCCAGTGGAGCGTAGCATGGTCCGTCCCGCGGCGGGGCCCCGGCCCGGAGCCGCCCGGGCCCCCGGGCCCCCTCACTGGCGCCGCGGTCGCCGCCGCCCGCGCCTCACGGACCCCGCCGCCGCCATCTTGCTCCGAGGCCCCCGGAGGCCCTCGGGACGCCGCCGCAAGGGACCCCGGGAGGGGCTGCCCGCAGTGCGCCTGCTCAGAAACGCCGGCTCCCGCGCGACCGAGGCTGGTGGCGGACCCCTGGGCCGGGACAGACGGCCGCGGGAGGAAATAAGGAGGGCGGGGGCCGCCCTGCCTGCGGTCTCCGGGAGCCTCGCCAGCTCCGCCGCCCGGCCTTTGGCGGCTGTACCGGCGCCATCTTGAGCCCCAGGCCCCTGAGGCGCCAGGGCTGTCCACGGCGCGCCTGACCAAAAAAAGCCCCGCGGGGCCCGCTATCACTCATTTGCATATTATTTCCATTCGTTAGCATATCGCCTTAAAGCGCCCTCTGCTGGACGAGGAGAGTTCTGCGGGGAAGTGGCCTTAAACCTGGACCAGGTGAAACCCACGGGTGAATTACTCTGTTCACACTCTTTAAAACTTCCCTCGCCCTGGTATACTGCTAGCTCTCAGGAAACGCCTTAATCTCCCCAACCTCGACTCTTATCATCAGTCTAATGACCAGGTCCATATTCACTTATTTTTTCAACAAATATTGAGCGCCTACTGTATACCAGGCTAGATGGTGCATTTTAACAGACAAACGAGGAACAAGGCCGGGATGGGGTAACTCTGTAATCTGGTGGGGTAGGCCCACGTCTTAATGGGAAGTTTAATCTGGTGCATTTTGGTGAGATTGTAAAATAGTGCGACTGCTATGTAAAACAAAAAACCCAAAAAGTTTGTTTTTAAGAGACAGGGTCTTGCTCTGTCACCCAGGATGGAGTGCAGTGGTGCGATCACGGCTCACTGCAGCCTCGACTTCCCTGGCTCAGGTGATTCTCCCACCTCAGCCTCCCGAGTAGCTGGAACCACAGGTGTGCAGCATCATGCCTGGCTAATTTTTTGTATTTTGTGTAGAGATGGAAGAAGTTAAACAGAGTTACCCTATGAGCAACTCCATTCCTGGGTATACACCCAAAAAGAATAGAAAGCAAAGTCTTAGGCCGGGCACAGTGGCTCATGTCTGTAATCCCAACACTCTGGGAGGCTGAGGCCGGTGGATCACTTGAGCCCAGGATTTCAAGACCAGCTTGGCCAATGTGGCAAAACCCTATCCTACTAAAAGTACGAAAATTAGCTAGGCACGATGGCTCATGCCTGTAATCCCAGCACTTTGGGAGACTGAGGAGGGAAGATCACCCAAGGTCAGGAGTTTGAGACCAGCCTGGCCAAGATGGCAAACCCTGCCTCTACTAAAAATACAAAATTAGCTGGGCATGGTGACGGGCACCTGTAGTCCCAACTACTTGGGAGTCTGAGGCAGGAGAATCACTTGAACCTGGGAAGCGGAGGTTGTAGTGAACCGATATTGCACCACTGCACTCCAGCCTGGGCGACAGAGTGAGACTCCGTCTCAATTAATAATAATACAAAGGTTAAGATGGCAAATTTTATGTTATGTGCATGTGATTTTACAATGATAAACGACAGGGTGCAATGATGGGGCGACGTGGGTTGGGATGGGTCATCAGCAACTCTGCAGGGGACCTTATCTAATCTCAAAGCTGTCCCATCACGGGCAGTGGAAGGGCAGACTCCTTGCCATGACTCCTGATGATGTGTGGGAAATGAAGTCTCATTTATGTGATTGCTCCATCCATGCCAGCTGGTCTTGGTCATTCATTCAGCAAATAATTACTGAGCACCTACTGTGTGCCACACAATGCTGGAAACATTCATAAGCAGAGAACCCCACCCTGGTGGAGGTGGTGGTGTAGGCAGGGAGGCAGACAGTGAACACAGGGATAAGTGAGACAGCCTGAAACGAGGTGGAAAGTGCTTTGGGAATAGAAACAGGAGAAGAGCCTGGGCTGGGGACAGGCAGGGCTGGTCTAGGTGGTTCAATGGGGAAGGCGGGATTTGTGCGGTTTTAAAGAAAATTAGGAACCGGGCATGGTGGCTCTCGCCTGTAATCCCAGCACTTTGGGAGGCCGAGGCAGGCAGACCACTTGAGGTCAGGAGTTCGAGACCAGCCTGGCCAACATGGTGAAACCTCCGTCTCTACTAAAAATACAAAAATTAGCTGGGCATGGTGACGTGCGCCTGCAATCCCAGCTGCTCGGGAGGCTGAGGCAGGAGAATCCCTTGAACCTGGGAGGTGGAGGTTGCAGTGAGCCAAGATTGCACCACTGCACTCCAGCCTGTGACAGAGCGAGATTGTGTCTCAAAAATATAAAAAATAGATAAATAAAAGATGATGAGGGAGCCAAGCAGGTTTCTGGAGGAAGGGCGTTCCAGGCAGAGGGCACAGCCCTTGCAAAGGCCATGCAGGACTGTGTCTGGTGTATTGGAGGAACAGCCAGGAGGCCAGTGTGGCTGGAGCAGAGTAAGGAGGGGGAGAGAGGGAGGAGGGAAGGGCAGAGAGAGGACGGGGCAGGTCGTGCAGAACCCTATGGGTTTCAGGGAGGACTTGGGCTTTGACCGTGAGGGGAGTGGGAGCCATGGAGGGTTGCGGGCAGAGGAGGAACCAGACTTGCCCCAGGTGCTCATGGACGCCCTCTGGTGGCGGTGGGGAGGACAAGCCGTGAGGGCACCGGGAAACCAGGGCGAGGGTGATTGCACTGGTTTAAGTGAGTCGTAACGAGGCTAGACCGTCACGGTGGAGGCCCTTACAGCAAGGAAAGGTGGCCGGATTCTGGATCTATTTTGAAGGTAGAGCCCAGGGAGTTTTCAGATGGGCCAGATGTGGGTGGTGAGACACACAGTCCTTGGGGAGTCCAGGGTGACTCCCTAAGGATTTTGACCTTCCAGGATGGCACTGCCCTCGACTGAGAAGGGGGCGTGGCAAGGACAGCCTGCGGGCGGGAGGGACGCCCAGGAGGGTCGGGGTCCCAAAGGCACCAAAAGGATGGCGCTGTTTCCAGGCACGTGTGTTGTGGGTGGGGCGCTGTAATTTAAAAGCCTAATGCGAGTATGTCCGTCAGAGATTAAGGGGTGAGGCTGCGAGTGTAGACACCACATTCTAGACATTTTGCTCCAGAAGGGCAGAAAACCAGGCAGGAGCTGGAGGGCGCGAGAGTCCCGGGAGTCATGTTTGTGGGGCGTCCGGTAGAATGGGAGGGGTGGGGTAGGATTGGGGGTGCACGAGAGAGGCTGCCCTCGAGTGAAGCCGAGAATTCGCCGCCCAGGTTGGGGAGGAATCTGGCGTGAGCCGGCGCCGGCCGCGCGATACCAGAGGCCGACCACCCCCTTCCCCGGGCAGGCTGCAGGCGAAGCCCCCGGGCTCAGCAGGTGTGCAGGAGGGGCCTGCCCTTGCCCCACCCCAGCCCCGCCGGCCTCCAGGCTCCAGGGAGCGCTGGAGTCCGGAGTGGTTTTTCCTCGGGAGGGCTTCGAAGCTCTCACCGTCCCCTCTTCCCAATTCCCACGAGGGGAGCTGGCATACAGTAGGCGCTCAATACAGGAGCACGGGCGCCTGGGAGGCGGCTGGGGGATCCTCCGTGGGAGCCTGTCCCGCGCTGGTGAGCAGCCCCGGGGGCGCAGGCTCCCCCCATCCCCTGCGGCACCGGAAGGGGAGGGCGGTGGACGCCCCCGGGCGCCATGTCACCGTGCCTCGGTTGCCAGGCAACGGGGCGGGCGGGAAGCTGGGCGGGGGGCGCAGCTGTGCCAGGGCGTGGGTGACACCCGGCGGGCGCAGCGCGCGCTGTTGCAGGCAGCCCCCTCCGCGGGGCTTAGGGCTAGGGGCAGGGCATTTTGTGCCTCAGCCAGAGGGGCCTGGCCAAGACCCTCTTCACTAGCCCGCTGCCTCAGTTTCCCCACGAGGTGGATGAACTTGGGGCCGCACTAGTGGGTGGGACAGAGGGGTTCAGAGCGTGCCCACAGGCTGGGGACTGCCACGGGAGAGAGACCACACACACACTGGAGTAGGGTTTAAAAAGGGGCTTGTTTAATTAATTAAATACAAGGATGAGGCCAGGCAGGGTGGGGGAGGAGCGCCACCCACGGAAAGCGCACGCCCCTTGGAGCCACCTCCCCTGCAAATGGCTGGAACCAGGTCCCAGTGACCAGCAGCTCCTGAGGGAGTGGAGGGGTGGGCGCAGGTCTCTCCAGTCCCCTGGACACTGGAGAGGGACCCGGTTAGAGAGTTCTGGAACCCACAGCCCTACCCTCCCCTACTCCAGACAGGCCCCAGCCAGGGCTGGGGCCAACAAGACACTAAAGGAAAACGGGGCCCCAGTCCCCCACCCACCCCCGCAGACTAAGGCATCTCACTAGCGCTGCCAGAGGAGGGTTTGAGGCTAGGGACAGAGAACACAAAGGGCCGAGGGCTGGATGGGGCAGACCCTCCGAGCCCAGCTCCAGAAGGGCGTCCCCTGCCTCCCTCCCCGCAGGACCCCAGGCACCCATCCCTGGATCCTGCCAGGCCGGGGCTGGGTCCAGGTGCACACCAGTGGCCATCCAAAGCCCCCCTGCCCCCAAGCGAGATGCAGGAAGGTTCTGGAACAAAAGGGGATACCAAAAACTTCCTGCAGCCAACAGTGAGGGGATTCACCTTTCTGGGTCTTGGACGTGGAACCTAGGACCCTTCGCATTCCAGGCTGGGGGTCCTCAATAACCCCCCAGAGGAAATGCAACCCAGGCCACAGCAGGACGACCCCTGGCAAGGACACGAAGGTGGCCCCCGAGGGAAAAGTCCCCACCCACCCAAGTTCAGCTCAGAGACCCCCCCACACACACACTCACACCCCCTGAGGATGCCGGACCACCCACGGGGGCCCAGAAAAAAAGAATCCGTGCCTGAAAAAATATTCTACCCGGTGCAAAAAAAAACGAACTACCCCAGGAGGCTGCACAGCCAGCCCTCTGTTTCCAGTCCACGAGGCAGGACCTCGACCACGGGCCAGGGCCCACCTCTTCCAGGCACCCAGGAGAAGGAGGGGAGGTCGGGGAAGCAGGGCCTGGCCAGGCTGCAGCCCACGCCCGGAAGAGCCTGCAACCCCGGCGGGCATGGGCTCTACGGCCCCACCTGCAGGCCAGGGAGGGCAGTGCGGCCCAGTGGCTGCAGGTGTCCTTAAGAGAGTTGATTGTCACATGATACCGCAAAGGCCAAAGTCGGCAGGGCAGGGGCTGGAGGGCCAGGCCCGGTGCCAGCCTCCCCTGCAGCCTCTCTCTCCCACCCACCCAGAGAGGGGGAGCTAGGGCCCCACACCCGAGAAGAGAGGAAAATAAATAAGCCGGCATTCCCTCCTGACCCCAATATCCGCCTCCCACCTCCCGACCTCCAGAGTCAAATGTTCTTTGGAAGAACCCAGAGGTCCCCTCCCTCCCCATCCCAGGTCTCAGAAGCAAGACCTGGAGCCCCTCCAGGCATCCTAAGGACTCCCGGCTCCTGGCTCTACCCCCAAGGTCTGGGGGGGTGGGCAGCCCCTAATGTGGGCAGAACCTGTGGACACCTGAGATTGAGTACCCGAGTGGGGGGCGGCCGGGCTGCACCCCCGTTTCCCTGAACTACTCCCATGGCTTTCGGTGGGGTGGGGTAGGGTGGGGCGAGGCAGGGGGCCGTGTCAACCCCCAGCTTCTCTATGGCTGTCTGCACGCTTCATCCCAACCTGCAGGGATGGGGCAGGGGGTGCCTTCCCTGGGCCGGCTCCCAGAAGTCCACTCCACCCCCGCAAACCCCACCCCGGGAGGGGGGCAGCAGGGGGTGGTGGAGAGGAGAGGGGAGGACCTCCTAGCTGCCCCGGGGGGACCCCGTTGCACAGATGGGAAAAAAGTTAGTATCATGGCTATTTACAGACACAAGCCCCCGTCACCCATCCTGAGAGCCACCTCTGAGATCAGGCAGACCCGGGTCCAGTCTCAGGCCCCCTCCTCGCTCTCTGGAGGGGGGCAGGGGCGTCTTCAGGGTTTGCCCACAGCTGGAAGGGGACCGGGCTCCCCATGGGTCCTCACTACACCCCTGGATGGCAGAAGCATCCTGGTGGTCAGGGTGGGCTGGACGAGGGCCCTACAGGCCTGCGGGGGCTGGGCTGGGCGTGGGGCTGGGCGCAGGGCTCCCGGCCAGGCTGCAGGGCAGCGAGTCGCTGGGGGAGGTACTGCGGGCACCAGGGCGCCGGAGCAGGTCCGGGTGGAAGCCAGGGTGGCGGCGGGCGTGCTTGGCCAGGTGGTCGCTGCGGGTGAAGCGCTTGGAACACAGAGGGCAGGAGAAGCGCTTCTCGCCCGTGTGTGTCCGGTGGTGGCGGGCCAGCTCGTCGGAGCGGGCGAACTTCTTGTCACAGCCCTGCCAGTCACAAGCAAAAGGGCGTTCCCCTGTACAGAGAGACAGAGACAGAGACAGCGGTCAGCGGCGAGGAAGATGACAGACACATTCCAGCAGATCCCAAAGGGTGGCGGGCATCTGTCCTGTGCTGTTTTAGAGGCTAAGTTCTGGGTGTGAATTTAAAACAGGGAAAAGTGTGAAGAATACAACCCCTACCCACCTCCAGTGGCCCCACACGAGACCCTAATAAATAATCCTCGCATTTCCTACCAGCTCTTAGAAAGGACTCTGCGGCGAGCCCAGAATCTGTTAACTGTAAGTAAGCCCCGCAGACCCCCAAGGCTGAAGCTCCCCAGGCCGGCGCAGCCTCTGGCCCCGGGCAGGACCCTGGCAGGGATTAGCAAAGGCCTCCAGTGTCTGTCCCAGGCACAGGCACGTTCAGAAGGCATGTTGGGCTTTCGGAGCACACGGGTCAGGCTGTCCCTGCCCCTCCCGAGGGACATTCAGGGGCCTCCCGTCTGTGCATGATCCCCTCCTTTTCCAAATGACTACCTGGGATGGGGGTACAATCATGGCAACTTCCCTAACCCTCCTGGCCCCTCCGAAAGCAGAGGGACGTAGGAAGAACCCGTAGGCACAGTCAGTCTGGGCCCTGATCTTGGGGTGTGGTTAGATGGAAGGCAGGGAGGAAAGCTCACAGGGAGGGGAGGGGGCGGGGTCTCCCGGGAAGGGGAAGGGCCTGGCTGGCTGAACTCGCCCCACCCCCACGGGACAGACGGCGCTGGGCAGGGGCGGGCCACCACCCGGCCACTTCCTCCACAGACCCCTCCCACAGCCAAGGCCGGGCCTCGCCCATCCTGCCCCTAAGCAGCCGTCGCCATCCTGGCCTGCCTGTGTGCCTCCACCCCGTGTGGGTCTTTGCTCTAGAACTCTGCCGCCTGATCCCCTCCCTTTAGCCAGGGTCTCATGCCCACAGCATGTGGCATCGCGATGTCAGCATCTCCCCACCAGATAGGGGTCTCCAACGACTGGGGAGGGACAGGTCAGTCCACTTCCACCCAGGGCCCGGAGCAGGACAAAGGGCTCTGCGTCCCCGAAGCTCCCACCCTTTCGGGCCATGACCAGGTACCCAGGACCCTGGCATTCCCAGATATTGTTCCCGACATCCCAGGGTTTTACAGGGTGGGTTGCGTGGATGGAGACTGAGCGCATGTGCCCCTCGTGGCACTGGATGGAGCCCTGAGTAGCAAGAGAGACATCAGAACCAACTCCCCTGGGTGGCCCAAAGCCTATCCTCAAGGAAGCCACAGCAGGGCCAGGGCGGCCAGGAGGGTGGTCAGCTGGTGGACTACAAACTGGGCAGTCCACGCCCAGCACTGGGGACTGCTCTTGCTCTGGGAGCACTCCCACCAGTCAGTGAAAAACTGCAGCCAGCCAGGGGCCTGGAAGGACCCAAAGCAGGGACTGTGGTGAGGAGGTACAGAGCTGGCAGGGGGGGCACGGCCATGCTCAGGGTGACCTGGTGACATCTCTGCTCTAAGAAGATCAGGGACTGCCCTGGGGAGCCTGGCTGAGGAAGGGGACGCGAGGGTGAAGGGGTCTGCCCACTGAGAGGCACCAGCGATCACCCATGACCCGAGAAGAGCTGAAAGAAAACACCTTCCCTTCTCCCCTTCCCATCCTTCCTCCCTGCCAAACGCTGACACCCTCAGCAAAACAGAAGACGGCAGACAGAGACCAGCAGCCCTCCTCCCCAAGAGGTTGTGAGTCCAGGCGGCTGGAGAGGGGGAGAGAGCGACTGTCACCAAGACCAACATTAGCCTCAAATCCCTGGGGCTGCCTGCTCCACACCCCAAGTCTCCCCCAAGCAACCCAGGATGCAGACAGCAGCAGCTGGGGTCGGGGGTCCCTCAGCTGGGGGCCGTCTACAACCAAAGCAAGAGGCACAAAGCAGCCCTGGAAGGGACCTCTCTCCCATCTCAACCACTGGGCCCTGACAGCTCCCAAGGGCCTCAGTCTGGGGAGGGGGTCTGGCTGTGGGAGCGCGGCTGGAGCAGACCACAGGATGGGGGCGCGCGCCCCTCCAGGGAACATGCCGCCGTGCCGCCATCTTGCAAGGCACAGGCGGGGAGGCGGCAGGAGGGAAAGGGGGGCATCCCACGGCTGGGTGCCGGGCAGTCAGATGGTTCACTTCCCCTTTCAGGGCGGTGGGGCTGGTCCCCACTCCCTCTCCCCCAGTTCCAGTTTGCAAAGAGGAGCAGGTTGCCAAGGGGGGCGAGCGGGGCAGGGGCGCGCGGCCGCTGGGAACACAGCTGCCGCACGTAGCTCGGCGGCGGCGGCGGGGACATCCGCAGCCCCAGCCGGCCCTGCTCACGTGGTCCCACTCCCGCCGGGGCCAGGGTCGCCTCGCTGGCCTGGGTGCCTGCCAGCCCCGCCCCGCTCTCGGAGACTCGGGCGCGCACGTGCGCACGTGGGTGGCAGGGCAGGGGGTGCACGGGCTACCCACCCCCGCCGCGCTGGGCGAAGCGCGTCTGCGAAATGCCAGGCCCTGCCTCTCACACAATCCGCTCGCAAGGAGGAGGGTGGGGTGAACTTGTGGGGGCCCAGAGTGCGCTGGCTCCCAGCCGTCCGGGCCCCCAGGTGCACAGCCACCCGGCTGCTTGGCGCTACCGGGCCAGGACGCAGCCCCCGGAGGATGCGGTGGGTGGGGACAACGCGGGAGGGCAGAGTGGGCGGGGCCGCGGTGGACTTGACCCTCTGACTCAGGCTGGGCCCGGGTGAGCTCAGGACAGCCTCAGAAAACAGGCAGGCTCAGAAAAATGGAGGCCAGGAAGTCCTGGAAACCTGGCCCGGCCCCGTCTGAGCCGGCACAGGAGGGGCCTGGAGACGGGACTGCGGGACTGTGCCATGGGCCCTGGTTCCAACAGGGAAGCCTGTCATCTCCTGAGCTTGTCTGGGGGGGCTTGGGGTGGGGAGGGGAGCTGTGGCCGGCCGCCTGCCGGGGCACTCGTTCACCTCACAGATGGGGTCGGGTCTGTAGGGGAGGGCACAGGTAGGGAAGACCAGCCCCAGCCGCAAAGCAAGCATTCCGGGAGAGCCAGGAAAGGCGGGGGCCGGGGGAGGCCTCTTACCCACCCAGGGAGGGGCAGGGGCTCCTTAAGGTGATCCTTGAGCAGGTTCTATAGAAGCTATAGGTAGCTGCTTCTGGGAGCCGCTGCAGAAAAGGGGGAACACTGGTGGTGAGGTAGCACCAGCCTGGGGGTGGGGTCTCGAATACCATCTGGGCCATAGCAACCCCCACACCCACTGTGCCCCCAGTTCCCCTGACTTCCCAAACCCAAAGCTTCCTGCCTCCCCCATCCCCACTCCTCCAGGAGACTTCCCCTTTCCAAACCCTCTGCTGTTCCCGCCAAACACGCAAGCAGGCATACCGGCCCATGTGTCTGTCAATCCCGAACCTCCCCATGTGCCACCCGCCAGCCAAATCTCATCGCCTTCGGGATCTGTCCAGACCCCACCCTGCCCCTCCCAGCTCACGCCTGGACTAGTGCAGTAGTCCAGCAGCTCCCGCCTGGGCCACCCAGACTGCGCTTAGCTTTCCTGAGCTCCACCCTGGCCTAGGATCAGAGCTGACGGCTGATCCTGCTGCTCGGAGCTTCTCTGAGCAACACCCCCCCTCACAGTGGCCTGGTGCCCCCCAAGCGCCCTTCGTCAGCTTCTCTGTCCTTGTGCCAGGCTTCCAAAAACACGCGCATCTTGTGGGTATAGTATCTGCACCCCTGCACTCCAATAGGAGCTGAAAGCAGGTACTTCATTCACAGCTGGGTCCCCAGCAATGCCCAGCACAGGCCTGGCATACAGCAGGTGCTTAATGCATATCTGTGGAAAGGAAGAAGGCCTAGGGGATCAAGCTCTGGCTCCAACAAGACCAACAGCAGATAATGTTTGCTCAGCATTTTGAATATCCCTGTCCCACCCCCCCCCAAACTATCACTACTCCCTTCTCCCTAAAAGGAGGTCCACCTGAGGCCTAGCCCAGGCCAGGACCTCCTGACCTCCTGCTCCAGACTCTGGGTACCTGGGGGTAGGCAGGGGACAACCCCCTCAACAGCCCTGGTGCCTGTATAATCTCTATTCCAGAAATGGCCTGAGCCAGGGCGGCGCCCCCCGCCCCCACAGCCTGCCCCGCTGGTATCATCTGCCTCCTCCCAGCCGATCCGTGCTGCTTTTATCAGACAGCCTGGGTGGGGGGGGGAGGTTATCACCCCCCACAACCCTGGGGGAGCCCTCCCCCATCCCACTAGCTGGGGCACCTGCAGGCAGTTCCAGCTGCTCTCTACACTCTGCAGGCTCGAGAGGCGGTGGGTGGGGGAGGGCAGTCCCTGGCCCCCTACCCCCCACCGCCTGTGGCCTGGCACTGCCCCGCCCCAGCTCTCCCCGATAAGCTGCCAGTTCTCCCGAGCTCTGCCCACCCGCACTGCCATCCCGACCCTACAGGAGCTCACAGTTCTGCCTGGGGGTGGAGAGGAGAATGAGGTGGGGCATGGCTGTGTCCCCCTCTGGGCCTCAGTTTCCCCACCCACCTGTTCTCCTGGGGCCCTCTTCAGCAAAGGATCAGAAACCTGGCAGGCACTCAGACACTCCTCTGCACACCTCGTCCTAAGGAGTCTCCCTCCAACCCAGTGCACAGACCAGCACGCCTCGCTCCCTCCCACATCTCGTCCTGCCCTCCTCAACCCTTCTCTGATCCTAATCCCTTCTCCATAAACGGATTTGCCTCTGCAAAGCTCAGCCTGCCTCGAAGCCGCCCCCAGCGTCCCCACCCTCGGGATTAAGTGCAGGGCTTCACCTTGCCAAGGTGCCCCCTCCCCACCTCAATCAAATCCCTACCTCCACAGCAGGCCCCAGAACCAGCACATCCTCCCTCTCCCATTCCCTGTCCCACCCAGCCCAGTGGGCCTCAGGCTGCCTCCTCCAGGAAGTGCTTTTCGTCATCACTAGCATCCCTGTTGCCACCACCCCGCTGCCCCCCGCCCCCACGAACACAGTTCCCTAAGTCCTGGGGCGCAGGGACTGGAATGCTCGGCGCTGGCCTGCAGCAGGGGCTCACCAAGACCTCTCAGGTGCAAATAAACGGGACTTCACGGGGGGATACAACCGGGGGTGACCCTGCAGCCCCCTGGGGGGCAACTGACAAGGTCTGGGGACATTTGCGACTGTCACGACTGGGGAGGGGGTGCTCCTGGCATGGGGTGGGTGGAGGCTGGGGACACTGCACAGCACCCTGCAGTGCCCAGGACAGCCCCTCCCCAGAAAACCATCAGGCCCTAAATGTCTCCGTATTAAGTGCGGAGGGGAGAAGCCCTGTGTGAGAAGACCCATTCCAGGTCTGAGCCCCTCTTCTGCGGAGGGTGTCGGCAAACCCTCAGGAGGTGCAGGCTGACAGTGTGCCGGGCACTGGCATGCCGGAGGCGGGGGCCCCCTCCGGGGATGCAGGGGGTTTGGAGAGCAGGGAGCCGACAGCCAGCCTCTCCTCCCGCCCCCGCCCCAACTCGCTGGCTCGCTCACTCTCCGTAACCATAGCAACGGCGTCAACATCACCCACAGCTTCCAAAGTCCTTCCCCGCCCCACGCAGGGGGGAGAGAGCCCAGAGCCGGCCGGGCTAGGAATAGGGGCTGTGGGCCAGACCCAGCGGACGAGAGGTGCAGCCCTGCCCCCTGCTGCCCCCATGAAAAACATCCACTGCTCCCCAGGCCTCTTCACTCCCAGGGCCAAATGTGGCCGAGATAATGGGAGCGCCACGCTTCGCACCAGCGGGGCTCCTCCAGTGTGCCTCAGTTGGTTCATCTGTAAAAATGGGGCCAGGCCACGATGGGTGTTCCCTTTACAGAGGAGAAGCACCCCAGGCAGGGGTGGGTGGGGGTGGAACTTGTTCCCAGTGGCCCCTGGGACAGCCCTGCAGCCACCGGTGAGGTGACTTGGGTTCCTCTGCGATCTTTTCTGGCCTCCACTACATTCAGGGACAGCCCTGCAATGGGGCTCCCTCCCAAAAAAACATGAAATTCCTGTCCCCCAAAACCAGCTTAACGGCAGCCATTCCCTCCCTCCTCCGGGGGATGAAAAAACCAGAGCCCCTTCCACGAAAAGAAGCCGTTTGCACAGACCCTTCGGTGGCCCTGGGGGCTGGGGAGGCCTGGAAGAGGAGCCTGGAAAGCCACAAGTATCCAAAACCCTTTGGAAACCTCATCCAAGGTGCCTGGGCCTGGGACTGCCTTCTCAGTCTTCAAATCGTTACTGTAAAGGGGGCTTTGGAATGGGATGTCAGCAGGCTCCCAAGGGGTAGGGGAGGGTGCCAGGAGATCCACCCTGCCCTCCCCCACCACACAGGGTAGACGGTGGCGAATCGTCAGCACATCTGCACCCCCAGGCCTCAGTTTATCACCGCAATCCCAGGATAACAATCCTCCCTTCCCAGGACTCCGAACCCATCCTTCCCCTCCCTGCTGGCTTAGGGACCGCTGCCCCCACTATCCAGGGGCCTATGGAAGCGCCTCTTGGGTGCCACTGTGGGAGGCGGCCATCCCGTCCACTTAACCCAGAAACTCAGAAAATCCAAATGGAGCTCTCAGGCCACGCCATCTGGCATATGAAGAATGACCTGGGTAGACAGGTGGGAGTCGCTTTCTCAACAGGCTCCCACTTCAGCCCCTTGTCTGTTCAGACCGGCAAACTCACCCCCAACAAGCCAAGGCATTCCTGGACCCCTGCCCACCGCCCAGAGAGGCACCTCCCTTTCTGTTCCCAACGTTGCCTCGCCATCTTCACAGTCCCCCAATGTCCCTCCCCGCGGAGACACACAGACCCTATTGCCCTCCAAAAGAGGTAACACCCTGGGACCCCTCCGCCAGGAGTCCTCGCAGAAAACGCAGACCCCACCCAAGTCCCGCCTTGACGTCCTTGGTTCCCGTCTGTGTCTCAAGGTGGGCAGAGCCTCCAGGCCCCTGGGACCAGGACAGGGACTGAGCAAGGGGTGGAAAGAGTGGAGAACAGAGCGGGGGGCAGCCTGCAGGTTACAAACCACCGCCCCCACCCGCCCTCCTGCTCTCCAGCCTCAGGCGTCCCAGCGCGGCTCCCCATACCCCAAGGATGAACCCTCAATTTTTGCACAAGGCACTGGCGGCCCCTGCTCCCCTCAGCCTCACCACTCCGGACAACCTGCTTCCCTTCGGCCGCTCCACGTGTCCCTACAATCCGAGCCCACGGACCAAGCCCCCTTGGAGTATCCCGCTGCCCAAAACGGCCCCCGCTACGGCTATGAAATAGAGACAGCATCGCACCCTTGACAGAGATGAGAAAATTGAGACCCAGATCGGGTAGAGGTCCTCCGTTTGGTGGCAAGACCAGAATGCCAAGCCCAAGTGCGGCCCCACAGGCTTTCCCCAGGCCCCCCCTCTCCCCAGAAGGGACAAGCACCTTTAATGCCCAAAACCAGGCCGGCCATCAAGGCCCACCAAGCACCTCTAATGCCCAAAACCAGGCCGGCCATCAAGGCCCACCAAGCACCTCTAATGCCCAAAACCAGGCCGACCATCAAGGCCCACTGTCCCCTGTTCCCCAGTCCAAACTCCCAGTCCAGAAGGTGGAATGCAAGGAGGAGACGGAGGAAAAATACGGCCAGGCCCACTCGGCTCCCGGTTCCCCTCGCCGCCCCGGGGACTGCGCTAGGAGGGGCGTTGGTGCAGCCGGAGCGTTCCCCGCTCCAACCCTGCGCACCTTCCCAAATCGCCCGCCAGATAAGGGTGAACAAACACGCCGGGGAAAAACACGTAGTGTGGACCCGAGCCCCTCGAGAGTCTTCCTATAAAGTCCCCCCGCCCGAGACTCAGGCCCCGACGGGCGCTCCCAGCTGCGTCCTCCCCCTCATTAAAATACAGAGAACGCAGAGAAAACGTGCCGGGCTCCCCCCATCCTGGCCCCAAGCCAGGTGCTCTGCCGACCTCTGGGGAGAATCCGCGCGGCCACCCTGGAGGCGGCGGGGCGGTTCCTCCTCCATTTTCATAGATAAGGAAACTGAGGCTGGGGGAGGGGGAGGACCCAGAACCCCAGAGCCGGATGCCCCAACCACAGTGCCCACCGCCCAGACCATAACGCAAAAGAAAAAAAACAAAAAACGGAACAAGGCCCAGAGAGAGAGAAAGAGAGGTGGCCTGCCCAGGAGTCTCAATCCCGCCCGCGGACCTCGCTGGGCCCCCGGAGACCCAGCCACTGCCGCCGGGGCGGCCAACCGCTCGCCGCCCGACCGCGTGGCCGCCACGCCCCCCGCGCGCGCCCCACCCACCGAGGCCCCGCCCTGCCGGCCGGCGCGGCGGCGGCCCGGGCGCGCCCCCCTCCCCGCCCCCAACGCGCCACGCAGTTTCGGGGTCCTGGCGGGGGAGGGGGCTCAGGCGTCCGCCCCCGCGCGGCCCGGGATCGCGGCTTCGCTCACCTGTGTGCGTCCGCAGGTGCGACTTTAGGTGCGAGGACTTGTAGTAGGCTTTGGCGCAGTCCGGGAAGGGACAGCGGTGGCTCTTGGCGGCGGCGGAGGGCGCGGCGCCGGGGGCGCGGCCCGAGGACGGGGACGAGGCGGCTGAGGAGGAGGAAGCGGGCGAGGCGCCCCCCGGGGCGGCTCCGGGCCCGCCGCGCAGGTCGGCCAGGATGCTGGCGGCCAGCAGGTGGGGCGCCGCGGCGGCGCCAGGGCCCGGGCCAGGGGCGGCGGGGGGCGGCGGGGGCGGCCCCGGGGTCCCGGGCGAGGCGGCCTCGCGGCGCGCCGCGCGCACATCCAGGCCGGCGGCGGGGCCCGCGCCCTCGGGGCCGGGCCGCCCGCGGTGCACCACGGCGCCCGAGGAGATGGCCATGAGCACGTCGGCGGCGAAGTAATCCACGCATGCCACGGCCGCCGACATGCCGGGCAAGGGCGCGCGGCGCGGCGGGCGGAGCGAAGGCGGCGGGAGCGGCGCCCGTCCGGCCGGCGGCGGCTGCTCGAGTGCGGGAGGCGGAGGAGGAGGAGGAGGAGGAGGCCCGGCGCGCGCCGCCGCCGCCGCCCGCGCTCGGCCTGCCCCGCCCCGCCTGACGCGCCCTGACGCACCGGAGCCCGCGGGGGCGGCCACAGCCCGCCCCGCCCGGAGGACGCCCCCTCGGGGCGCCGCAGCCACGCCCCCCGCCCGGCGCTCCCTCCACCACTCCTCGAGCGCAGTCCCCGGGGGCGGGGCTCGGGCCGGAGGAACCCGCCCCCCGGCGCGCCCACTCGGGCCTCCGGGAGCGCCCAGCGTCTTAGGCCCGGAGCGCGCACTCCCCGCACTGGGGTGCAAGGCCGGGGAGCCCCGCCCCCTCCCGGCGCGCCCCACTCTAGCGCGCGCCCCCGGTGCCCTTTCCCGGAGCACCACCCCCCCCAAAGCGGTGGGGGGCGGGGGAGGCCGAGGACCCCGCCCCCTCTCCAGCACGCCCCTCCCTCCCAGAGCGCGCCCCGCCCCATCCCGGCACGCCCCTCCCTCCCAGAGCACGCCCCGCCTCCTCGCTGGCGCGCCCACCCCGCGCCGGGGCGCGCGGCCGGCGGGAGCCCGCCCCCTCCCCGGATGCTTCCCCCCTGGCCTTGGGCGCGCCCCCGTTCGCGATGGAGGAGGGCTTCGATTCCCACGTGGCCGGGGTTGGGGGGGGTGCGGAAGCGGCCGGCCCCGCCCCCAGGCCACGTGCGCGACCCTTCCCTCCTCTTATCCCGGCCTAGGGCCCTGCTTTGACCCCGCACCCAGGCATCTGCTCGTCCTCTTCTCTGGGGTTCCCCCTCGCCGCTCACAGAGCCCCTAGGAGCCTCCCGGCCGAGGCACCCGGTATCCCGCGCCCGCGGCGGGGCCCGGGAGGGTGGGGCAAGCCTGCGTTCGTTCCTCTTTTTGCACCCAGTTCCGGAGCTACTGGAGCGCGCCCCACTGGGGGTGGGGAGAGCCGGTTGGGTCCCAGAGGGTCGGGATAGGGGGACAGGAAGAGGTGGCCGAATGCAAAGGAAGGCTAAGCTGGGGGCGCCTGAGCGGATCAGAGGTTCCCCGCCCTGCTGGGACACCGGGATCCGGGGCTTCTCTTTCCAGTCCCAGGCATCGATCCTTGGGGTTCGGACGGGAAAAGTGAGGCCAGGTATTGGGGCCTCCCGGACGCAAGGACGTCCAAACCAAGTTGTTAAATATTGGCCGGGACGGTGGGGACGCCAGGGACACGGATGGCCCAGTTCGCAGGCCCAAGGCGGCCGGGGCACAGAAACTGGGCGGCCCTTCTCGGTCGCGACCGCGCTCCCGCCCCTTCCCAGCTTCGGCGGGGCGGAGGGGCGGAGGGGACCGCGCAGTGGCCGGAGCTGCCTCCAGGGGGCGGAGCGGCTTTGGCCTGCGGCGACCTCCTGCTCCGGGCTGGGCATGGACAGAGGCTCTGACCCGATTCAGGGCTTCTCTAGCCCCATCCCCCCGCCACCTGCAACCCCAGCTGACGCCCTGAGGCTGACCACTGTCCCCTGGGTCGTCCGCACCGCGTTTGGGCTCAACCATGCATGGTTAAGCCAGCTGAGCCCTCCCTGGGCCCCAGTAAGCCCACTCCACGTGGCTGGACAGAGCGGAGCCGAGAGGAGGTTCAGCGAGTGTGGGAGTGCACAGGGTGCTCTGCACACACTTGCCCCTCTCCTAGGCCTGGGTTCCAGAGCCCTCTCTGCACCCCCACCATTCGGTGGGCGCTGGGGTCAGCGTTCCTGCTCCTTCTGGGCCTCTGTTGTCTTTGAACCTCTAGGACGGTGGGCCACCTGGGCAGGTCCCCCAGGCCCCCACCATCCCAGCAGCCCTCAGGGTCATGGGACCGTGCATTGGCTTGTGGACAGGTGTGTCTTGAGGCCTCAGGGTCTACACCCAAGCATGCCTCTTCCACTGATGTTTCCTGGGCTTGGAACAGAACCAACCAGCCCCGCCCTCCAGGGGCTTACAGTTGCAACTGGGAGGCTAAGGATGGGATGGGCAGGGGTGAGCAGTCCCCAGGGGTGGGCCATGGGTCCAGGCTGCCCTCCCTGGGCCACATGGTCCCAGGCAGGACCTTAACTGCGAGACTCCACTCCAGCCATTAGCAGGCTTTCGAGTAAGTGCCCTCATCTGGGGGTCATGCCCGCCACTCCACAGGAAGGAGCCCCCAGGTGGGGGGCACGCAGCCCACACCCCACCCATGAGGCTTCTGTTCACACCCCTAAGCCCCAGGAACACTCGGGCAACGCATGGCCCCTGCGGTGAACATGGACAACCCCTGCCTCCAGCCTGACAGCAGCGCCTGGCACCGGGCTCTGCCCTCTCTTCCTTACTCTCTATGACCCTGTAAGTTCTCCACTGGGCGTGGTGGCTCACGCCTGGAATGCCAGGACTTTGAGAGGCCAGGGTAGGAGGATCACTTGAAGCTATGAGTTCAAGACCAGCCGGGACAACATCATGAGACCTCCCCCGCAACCGACTCTCCACATTAAAAAATTAGATGGAGGCCAGGCTTGGTGCTCACGCCTGTAATCCCAGCACTTTGGGAGGCCAAGGCAGGCGGATCACCTGAGGTCAAGAGTTCGATACCAGCCTGGCCAACCTGAAATCCCGTCTCTACTAAAAATACAAAAAAAAAAAAAAAATTAGCCAGGCCAGGTGGCGGGCGCCTGTAATGCCAGCTACTCAGAAGGCTGAGGCAGGAGAATCGCTTGAATATGGGAGGTGGAGGTTGCAGTGAGTTGAGATTGAGCAATCGCACTCCAACCTGGGCAACAAGAGCAAAAAACTCCATCTCAAAAAAAAAAATTAGCTGGAGACCAGGCATGGTGGCTCACACCTGTAATCCCAGCATTTTAGGAGGCCGAGGCAGGCCAATGACCTGAGGTCGGGAGTTTGAGACCAACATGGAGAAACCCCGTCTCTACTAAAAATACAAAAAAAATTAGCTAGGCCTGGTGGCGCATGCCTATAATCCCAGTTACTGAGGAGGCTGGGGCAGGACAGTGCTTGGACCCAGGAGGCAGAGGTTGCGGTGAGCCAAGATCACGCCACTGCACTCCAGCCTGGGTGACAAGAGAGAAACTGTCTCAAAAAAAAAAAAAAAAAAAAAAAAAAATTAGCTGGGTGCAGTGGCCCAACGCTTGTGGTCCCAGCTACTAGGGAAGCTAAGGTGGGAGGGTCGCTTGAGCCCAGGAGGTCGAGGCTGCAGTGAGCTGTGATTGTACCACTGCACTCCAGCCTGGGTGACAGAGCAGGACGCTGTCTCAAAAAAAAAAAAAGTTATTCCCATTTTACAGATGGAAAAAATCAAGACTGGGAGAGGACTGAGAACAGCTGGCCCCTGCTCACAGCTAAGAGGCAGCAGACAGTTTGGGGCATCCAGGCTCACATATAACTCAGCCCCCTTTCTTCAAACCTGTCCCTCACCTGTAAATGGGGGATCATGTCTATCTTTCCCTGACAGCACCCAAGAGGTTCGGGGGGACAGCTCCTCCCAGCCCCACAGATGGAGCTCCCAAGCCTGAGGGCTATGGAGCAAAGCTCAGCCGGGGGCAGACAGCACCCAGGTGTTGCTGGGGGTGGGTCTCTAGCAGGGCAGGAAGAACATGACAACAGGGGACTCTCAGAGGGGCCACGGAGCCAGGAACTGGGGCCCTGTCTCATAGAGGGCAAAGAACACAGTTTCAGAGGACAGATGAGGGCAGAGGTTACATAACCTGGGGTGCGCCCACAACAGGGATACCCCAAGGTAGGTGAGGGCCAAAAACAAGGGTGCGGGGCCGGGTGCAGTGGCTCATGCCTGTAACCCCAACACTTTAGGGGGCCGAGATGGGAGGATTGCTTGAGCCCAAGAGTTCAAGACCAGCCTGCGTGATATAGTGAGACCCCTGTCTGCACAAAAGAAATTCAAAACTTACCGAGGCATGGTATTGCATGCCTGTGGCCCCAGCTCTTTGGGAGGCCAAGGCAGGAGGATTGCTTGTGGCCCAGAGGTCAAGGCTGCAGTGAGCTGTGATACACCCCAGGCTGGGCAACAGAGTGAGATCCTGTCTCTGAAAGTAATGATAGATTGTCTGGGTGTGGTGGCTCACACCTGTAATCTCAGCACTTTGGGAGGCCAAGGCGGGTGTATCACCGGAGGTCAGGAGTTCAAGAACAGCCTGGTCAACATGGTGAAACCCTGTCTCTACTAACAGCACAAAAATTAGCCGGGCATGGTGGGAGGCTGCCTGTAATCCCAGCTACTCGGGAGGCTGAGGCAAGAGAATTGCTTGAACTGGGGAGGCGGAGGTTGCAGTGAGCCAAGATTGTACTACTACACTCCAGCCTGGGTGACAGAGCGAGACTCCCTCTCAAATAAATAAAAACAATAATAAGTAACGAGGGTGCAGCAGAAGAGGGGTAATGTGTAGGGACGTGTGTGTGTGTGCACTGGAACTGCCACATCTTCTTGATTTAAGACAGTCAGGTCTTTGCTTCGTAATGGTTTTAATAGTACTTTCTGTAGTACTCAAACATTTTTTTTTTACCATGTGTATTTACTACATGCCTCTAAACGTCAACAGGTATCTAAGCAATGCGATTACGGGCCATTTGTCCTTTTATTTTTAGGTTTTTCTGTATGAAAACTCATCTTCTAAATAAAACCTCTCCCCACCCCCTGCCCAGTGTGGGCTGGACTGAGTGACTCGCTGCCACAGAGCAGAGCAGGGACAGGAGATGATGGCGATGGGCCCCAGGAGACCCAGGGACCCCAACCTGCACCAGGAGGCCAAGGTCAACATCGTGGGTGAAGTCGTGGGGGTCTTAGCGAACCCTGCTAGGATGTGAGGCGAAAGGGGCCTCCAGTGGGGTGCCCTTCCTCAAACCCTGTCACCTCAGTGTGACCTCAGGAAGACAGGCAAACCCAGATTAGGGGACTTTTGTTTGGTTGATTTTTTTTTCTTTTTTGAGACAGAGTCTCACTGTCGCCCAGGCTGTAGTGCAGTGGCATGATCTTGGCTCACTACAGCCTCTGCCTCCCAGGTTTCGGCGATTCTCCTGTCTCAGCCTCCTGGGTAGCTGGGATTACAGGCACCTGCCACCATGTTGAGCTTTTTTTTTTTTTTTTTTTTTTTTTTAAGATAGACTTTCTCTCTTGTGGTCCAGGCTGGAGTGCAGTTGCACGATCTCGGCTCACTGCAACCTCTCCCTCCTGGGTTCAAGCAATTCTCCAGCCTCAGCTTCCCGAGCAGCTGCGATTACAGGCATATACCACCACGTCCGGCTAATTTTTGTATTTTTACTAAAGACGGGGTTTCACCATGTTGACCACACTGGTCTTGAACTCCTGACTTCAGGTGATCCGCCCACCTCAGCCTCCCAAAGTGCTGGGATTAGAGGTGTGAGCCACCGTGCCCGGCCAATCACCGTGCGCGGCCGATTAGGGGACGTTTTACAGAACACCTGAGCAGGCTTCCTCAAGACTGTCAAAGTTACTAAAGACAAGGAAAGCCTGGGGAACCACGACAGACTTTTAAGAGACTAAAGAGACATGCCATGTGGGACCCTGGATGGGGGCCGGACCAGGCAAGGAAAAGACTTTGGGGGAAAACAGGAAGCTGGAACAGAGAGCCCGGGGTTTCACTGTCAGAGCTGTGTCCATGTTAATTTCCTGGCTTTGGCCAGGCACGGTGACTCACGCTCATAATCCTAGCACTTTGAGAGGCCCAGACGGGTGGATCACTTGAGGTCAGGAGTTCGAAATCAGCCTGGCCAACACGGTGAAACCCCCGTCTCTACTAAAATTACAAAAAAAGGCCGGGCGCGGTGGCTCAAGCCTGTAATCCCAGCACTTTGGGAGGCCGAGACGGGCGGATCACGAGGTCAGGAGATCGAGACCATCCTGGCTAACATGGTGAAACCCCGTCTCTACTAAAAAATACAAAAAACTAGCCGGGCGAGGTGGCGGGCGCCTGTAGTCCCAGCTACTCGGGAGGCTGAGGCAGGAGAATGGCATAAACCCGGGAGGCGGAGCTTGCAGTGAGCGGAGATCCGGCCACTGCACTCCAGTCTGGGCGACAGAGCGAGACTCCGCCTCAAAAATAAAAATAAAAATAAAAATAAAATAATAAAATAAAAAATAAAATGACAAAAAAATTATCCAGGTGTGGTGGCGGGCGCCTGTAATCCCAGCTACTCAGGAAGCTGAGGCAGGAAAATCACTTGATCCCAGGAGATGGAGGTTGCAGTGAGCCAAGATCACACCACTGCGCTCCAGCCTGTGTGACAGAGTGAAACTCCATTTCAAAAAAAAAATGTACCGGCTTTGACAGGGTGTTACCACAAGGGAAGCCAGTGAAGGGTTGATGGGATTCACGGTACCACTCATGCAGCTCTTCTGTAGATCTCAAACTATTCCAAAATAAAAAATGTTGTATTATTGTCTTTAAGATGAGATTTCACTGTTGCCCAGGCTGGAGTGCAGTGGAGCAGTCATAGCTCACTGTAGCCTCTACCTTCTGGGCTCAAGTGATCCTCCCACCTCAGCCTCCCAAGCAACTGGGGCCACAGGTGCACATACCACCACACCCGGCTAATTTTTTTAAATTTTATTTTCTAGAGATAAGGTCTTACTTTTGCTGCACACGCTGGTCTCCAACTCCTGGGCTCAAACAATCCTCCTGCCTTGGCCTCCCAAAGTGCTAGGACTACACGCATGAGCCACCACACCCAGCCCAAGATAAATACTTTTTTTTTTTTTTTTTTTGAGACAAAGTCTCCCTCTGTCGCCAGGCTGGAGTTCAGTGATACAACCTAGGCTTGCTGCAACCTCTGACTCCCTGCTCCCTGGTTCAAGTGATTCTCCCGCCTCAGCCTCCTGAGTAGCTGGGATTACAGACACGTGCCACTGTGCCCAGCTTTTTTTTTTTTTTTTTTTTTGAGATAGAGTCTTGCTCTGGGCAATGGGGCAGTCTCAGCTCACTGCAACCTCCGCCTCCAGGGTTCAAGCGATTCTCCTGCCTCAGCCTCCCGAGTAGCTGGGATTACAGGCACCTGCCACCACACCTGGCTAATTTTTGTATTTTTAGTAGAGACAGGGTTTCACCATGTTGGCCAGGCTAATCTCAAACTGCTGACCTCATGATCTGCCCGCCTCAGCCTCCCAAAGTGCTGGGATTACAGGTGTGAGCCACCACGCCCGCCCAAAACTTAATTTTTTTTTTTTTTTTTTTTTGAGGCGGAGTCTCGCTCTGTCGCCCGGACTGGAGTGCAGTGGCCAGATCTCAGCTCACTGCAAGCTCTGCCTCCCGGGTTTACGCCATTCTCCTGCCTCAGCCTCCCGAGTAGCTGGGACTACAGGCGCCCACCACCTCGCCCGGCTAGTTTTTGTATTTTTAGTAGAGACGGGGTTTCACCGTGTTAGCCAGGATGGTCTCGGCCTCCCAAAGTGCTGGGATTACAGGCTTGAGCCGCCGCGCCCAGCCCGAAACTTAATTTTTAAACAAACATGAAAAGTGGATGTCGGGGTGACTGGACTGAAAAATAATAATGACAATGGCAACGCAGCAGCAGCTCACATTTGCGGCACTGCTTGGTGTTGCTTAAAAGTCCACTCCCAAAAGGCACCCAAGAAATACTCCTAAGGGCCAGGGACAGTGGCTCATGACTGTAACCCCAGCACTTTGGAAGGCCAAGGTGGCAGAATCGCTTAAGGCCAGGAGTTCGAGACCAGCCTGGGCAACAAAGCAAGACCGCGTTTCTACACAAAATACAGTTAGCCCAGTGTGGTGATGTGTGCCTGTGGCCCCAGGTAATTGAAAGTCTGAGGTGGGAGGATCACTTGAGCCTGGAAGGTTGGGGCTGCAGTGAGCCATGATCATATGATCACACCACTACACTACAGCCCAGGTAATAGGGTGACAGTCTGACTCAAAAAAAAAAAAAGATTCCTGGCCAGGTGCAGTGGCTCACACCTGTAATCCCAGCACTTTGGGAGGCTGAGGTCAGGAGTTGGAGACCAGCCTGGTCAACATGGTGAAACCCCATCTCTACTAAAAACACAAAAATTAGCAGGGCATGGTGGTGAGCGCCTGTAATCCCAGCTACTCGGGAGGCTGAGGCAGGAGAATCGCTTGAACCCGGGAGGTGGAGTTTGCAGTGAGCTGAGATTGCACCATTGCACTCCAGCCTGGGCAACAGAATGAGATTCTCTCTCCAAAAAAAAAAAAAAAAAAAGAAAAGAAAAAAAGAAAGATCCGTAAGGAAGAGTGCATAGGGCTGCACACTGTACTGCTGGTAACAGAAAAAACAGAGACTGGACCCCAGTGTCAGCACTGGGGTCGCAGAGACCCTGTGGCTGCTGGAGAATCGGGCAGAACCGTCAGTCCTGCTGCGGATGAGGTGGGAAAAGCAAGCTTCACAGTAAAGCCTGTGCCCCAGTCACGGCCTCAATTCTCCGTGTGTTGTCACCTGTATCCACAGGCTGTTGATTCACGGATGACTTTTGCCAACCTGTGGAAGCCACCTCTGCGCAGGCCTGCAGGGACCCGGGGCCACACCAGGAGGGAGTGGACAGGTTGGGGAGATGGCCATGAGGCCTGCAGAGGATGCACTCGGCGGTCTCTGCCACCCATTTGAGTATGTGACGGTGTGACCCTGATCTCTCCCAACGATCCTGACTGTCAACAAAATCCTAAAGTCCCCGCCCCCCAGGGGCTGGCGTTCCTGCAGGACACTGTGGTCTGGTGATAAAGCCTTTATTTACATGACTGCATGTGTTGCATTATGTGACCAAAACACCAACCCCTAAAGCCGCTCGGCGTTTATTTCTGTGTTACGGCGTTAAATCACTTACCATGGTCCAGGCGGGCCCCCACGCATGGGGGCAGGGGCAGCTGCAAGCTTCTGGGGGACACAGGACAAGGTTCCGCCAGCCAGGTGGGAAGGTGAGGCAGCGGCTGCCACCCTCCAACCGGAGGACACAGTGAGGTCACCCTGCTGGCCGACTGCAAGGAAGCTCCTGTGTGGGGTCCTGCAGGGAGCATCTCTGGGGTCCACGGCCTCCATGCTCCGAGCTGCTGCAGGGACACCAAGGCCGCCTCCATCCTGCACAGGGCGGGCAGCAGGGGCAGGATCCAGCTAGCAGTTCCTTTCCCGTGTGAATCCCCCTCCCCCTGCACCCCCAGTCCCTCTTCAGCAGGACTGCAGGGCCAGGGCTTGGGATTTTATCTGCACAGAACCGGGAGCGGACCCCGCAGGCCCCCACTTCTTTGGCCTCCCAAAGATGAAAAACTTCCATAAGAGCTTTCCTCCTTGAACAGGGTCGGACAAGCAGTGTTTTTTTGTTTTTTGGTTTTTTTAAAGATGGAGTCTTGCTCTGTCACCCAGGCTGGAGTGCAGTGGTGCAATCTCAGCTCACTGCAACCTCCGCCCCCCGAGTTCAAGCGATTCTCCTGCATAAGCCTCTCGAATAGCTGGGATTACAGGTGCCCGCCACCATGTCGGCTAATTTTTGTACTTTTTTAGTAGAGACAGGGTTTCACCATGTTGGTCAGGCTGGTCTCAAACTCCTGACCTCGTGATCCTGCCTCAGCCTCCTGACCTCAGGTCATCCACTGCCTCGGTCTCCCAAAATGTTGGGATTACAGACAGGCTTGAGCCACCACACCCGGCCTAGTGGTGGGGTTTCAGGGCGCTCTGCTAACAGCCATAGGCTTCACAGAAAGCACCTCGCCTGGACTCGTTCCCTCCATGAGGCTGTGGGGTAGGGCCGGTCCCAAAGTCGCGCTCTCATCCTCCATGGACACACACGGTGCCTGTTCCCAGCCCTGCTTCTGGCTGGGTGCTGGGGAGAGAACAGGCTCTGGTCTGGCAGGAGATCTCGCTGTCTGGCCGGGCACATCTGTCCCGGGACCTTATTTCTGAGCCACCAGTGCTGTCGTGGCTGGGAGATGCTGAGTGCCAAGGGAGCGCAGGCCTGGTCAGGGTCTCGGTTACTTCTCTCGGTGGGGAAGCAGGGACAGTGACCCCAGCAGCCCAGAGTCGTTGTGAAGATCGACGTGGCCCGTGGCTGGAGCCCGGAACCAGGAGGGAAGTGGGACCAGAGGCTCGTGCTGGGCCACTCTGACACTGGCTGGGCGCCCGCTGGACAGAATCCCAGTTAACAAGCCGGCCTTGCACTCCCACCTCGATGCTGACACCCGGATTCAGAGGTGGACAGGCAGGTGCCCGCCATGGGGGAGGAAAGAGGAGGTGCCTGCTCCCAGAGGCCCCACCTCAGGTCACGGCCACCACAGGTCAAGAGGACGGAATCACCCAAGGAGGGATGGTCTCCATCCTCTTCCAGAAAGCCAGTGGGCCCTCCGGTCGTGCAGAACAGAGTCAGCCAGGCGGGTCCTACCAGCTTGGCATTAATGGGACGACGGATGAACCACAGCCACAGCATCATAAGAGCCTGGGTCAGCCGCCCACACACCCATGCTGGGACCCCGTGAGTGCCAGTCGGGGCTGACAGGCCACTGGTCCCCTGGGTAGCAGCCTGAGGGTGCACAGCCCTGGGCACCGCTCCAGACCTGACCCACTGGAAGGGCCTAGCCCACACCTCAGGCAAGCCTCTGCCACACCCACAGCAACCATGCTCCAGGCACTGGCCCTGGGCAGGGTCTGCCTCCCCACCCCACCCAGGGCTCTGGGTAACCAGACTGGGCCTAGGCCACAGTGTCACCTGGCTGTTGTCTGTTCTGGCACCCAGGGGCCCGCCCTGGGGTGTACCAGGTGCGGGTGACACAGGGTGGACCAGAGATTCAGCCCCCAGGCGCCTACCCGGGAGAAGGCTGCTGCCGAGCTCCAACAAGTGTGTCCTGGAAAATACACAAAATGGAGAACGGGAAGTTGGCTCTGCTCCCAGGTGGCCTGGCCCTGGGCCATACCGAGTGGGAGGTGGGGAGAGCGTGAGTCCTGGAACAGAGCACTGGCCTTCCCTGTCACTGCTCTTGGGGGTCCTTCCGGGTCCCAAGAGCAGGGGATGGTGGGGAGAGGTCGAGGGTGGAAGTTGGCCTGAGAACCTGCAGCCTGAAGGCCCAGACTCAGTTTACCCCATGTGAGTGGGGCAGGCTGAGGGAACGCAGACGCATACGCTGCAGGTGTCTGGGAGCCCTACCAAAGCCTTGGCTCCGAGGTCGCAGCAGCTTGAGAATGGGGCTGCCTGAAACCAAGGTCAGCATCGCCCACAGGGAATATCCACAGCCCGCACGGGGGGGGGGGGGGCCAAATACGTAAATTTCCAAAATCCTCTTCACCACAGTGTGGTGTGGAACTCGTACCACGTGGATCAGCTGAAGTTGTCAACTATTTTAAGATGAGAATTTTATCTCAGTTTGATCTATAAATCTAAGAGTCTAAGCAATCTCAACGTTTTCAAAGAAGATCACCACGCTGGGAGAAGCAGATAAACTTGCCTGCTGTTCAGGAGAAAAAAGAAATGTGCAAAATAATGCAGGGAGGTGGGGCCTCCAGACAGTGGGTCATAAGGACAATGGGGTTCTGGAAAACTGGGATAAGAGTCTAGAGACAGACCTGAATCCACTTGCCATAAAGACACCACTTCAGTGGAGAAAAGAATGCTTTTTTGGGAAATAAAGTTGAGACAATTTGGGGAAAAAAGTTTTGCTTCCTACCTTCTTACCAGGAATACTTTCTTTCTTTTTTTTTGATTTTTTTTTTTTGAGACAGAATCTCGCTCTGTCACACAGGCTGCAGTGTGGTGGTGCGATCTCTGCTCACTGCAAGCTGTGCCTCCCGGGTTCTCCTGCCTCAGTCTCCCGAGTACCTGGGACTATAGGTGCCCGCCACCACGCCGGGCTAATTTTTTGTATTTTTAGTAAAGACGGGGTTCCACCGTGTTAGCCAGGATGTTCTCAATCTCCTGACCTCGTGATCCGCCCACCTCAGCCTCCCAAAGCGATGGGATTACAGGCGTGAGCCACTGCGCCCGGCCTTACCAGGAATACTTTCTAAAATTAGACGTAAACATTTAAATATACGGGGGTGGGGTGGGGGGGGACAACACTGCATTTCTAGAAGAAACTCTCAAATGTTTTATAATCTTACAGAGGAGCAGATATTCCTGAGATGACACCAAAATGCAGGAGCCGTAAAGGGAAAAAAACTAATGACCAGTAACAATTTTAGATGCCTGGCTTATAGAATAAAATACACACAAAGTCAAAGACCTAATAGACAGAAAAAACAAACACTTCTACTAGACAAAAGGTGAATTTCCTTAATCTGTAAAGTGCACCTAGAAACCACCACCATCCACCCAACACAAAAATAAGCCAACAAGATAAAATATAAATGGCTTTTAAATAGTCAAACGTTTATAATAAATATATTTTCCAATCTCGAAATGATTATCAGTGGTAACAATCATCAACGTAAAATGGACGTGACAGGAGCATTACGATGTTTCATTGTACTTACAGGAAATACAAGTAAAGCTGCAGAGAAACACTGTCTCACGCCTACCAGGTCTACAAAATCCAGCTTGGGCAAGGTGTCCCTGGCTCCCTCTTCTATGCTGGTGGGGGAGGGCAATTTGGTACCACCCCTTCAGGGGCCTAAATAAAGCCCCTAGCACTTCTGCACCGAGGAATTTAGCCTAAGAAAATAGTCCGACTTGGGCAAAAAAGGGTTTGTACAAGGAATAGTCAAGTTAGCATTGTTCGTTATAAAAGTAAAGACCCTAAATTTCCACAGGAAAGGGGATAAATTCCGGAGCTATAAAACTCCGTTTCCGTGTTAATCCCACCTGTATCTGAATGTATGGGCGCCCCCCAAGCTACATTAAGTATAAGGACCCCAAGTAAAGAAACTGACCTTTTGCAGAAACGCATGTAGTTGTTCCTGCATAGACTTTTTTTGTTGACACGTAAGAAACGGGTTTCTCTCTGCCCCAGGGGAGGAGAACTGGGCCTTGGAGGTTAGGACTGGGAAAAACACATCAAGTCTTCACCAAACACCTTTTCAGGCTCCTTGAATTTTCTACCCTGTGCACCTGAACACACTTTTGTTCTCTTGCAAGCAGTTGCTTTGCTCTGGCGGCAATGAGGACACGGCGGAGACCCAGCTCGCGGGGAGCTTAGGTTCTGACGGCGTCAGAAGACAACACGCTCTGGGCGAGCGCAACGCCCAAGGGTCAGCGGCAGCAGCGAGCAGGGGGCACGGGATGCGGGGAGGCTCTTCGGAAGGCATGAAAGTCACACGTGTTCCGAAACGGGAGCCGCGCTGGGGGGCACGGCGCACGACCGGGGACAGAAGGAGGCCACTGCGGTCCCAAAGTCCAGGCCGTGCAAAGGCCCCGTGGGCAGCCAGGAGCCCGGGCGTTCCCTGCTCTAGCGAGGTTTCCTTCCGAAAGTCCTGTCGCACCTCTTCCCATGGAACGGCGGGCGCTGCCCCGCAGCACCGACCCCGCGGCGGCCTCCACGCGCCCACGAGGAACTCTAGGCCGAGGGGAGGCGTGGGAAGGGCCGGAAAGGGGCAGGGCCGAGCCGGACGGGTCCCTGGCTGGGTCCCAGCAGCCGCCACTTACCACCCAGACCGCCTCTTCGTCCACAGCCTGACGCCAGCCACCGCCGCCGTCTCCACTTCCGCACGCGCGCCGCCACTTCCGCTTCCGTCAGTGCTGCGGCCCCGCAGGTGACGCGGCGCCCTTCTCTCCCCCAGGTTGAAGCACCGCCCTCTCTTAAAGGAGCCGTGGACTAAAGCTACTTGGAGGCAGCTTGGGGTCCCGGCCTCGCCACCGCCTGGGCGCGCGACACAGGCTGAACCCTGCCCAATCCTAAGGTGGACGACAGGCCACCGGTTTCCGAATCCTCCCAGTCCTCGGGTTTCTGCCCTAGAGATCGCAGGAACTCTTCTCGTGACCCCAGCTCCAGGGTCGGCTCTCTCTTCCAGAGGAGACCCTTGGGGCCCAAGCACCTGCCACCGCCCTCTGCTGGACCTCAGCTTCGCCATCTACAAAGGAAGCGGCCTGCTTGCCCGAACTCTGGGGTCCGTCAAGCGCGGCACCTCAGGACCCAGAGTGCCCTGTCCTGGCCTCTCTGCAGTAGGACTGACGGGAAGCTGTCGAGGGGGCGGTCCCGCGATGGCAGCAGGGCCCCCACGCCTGGCGTCCTCATCGCGCCCACCCAGCAGGGCTCACCAGCCTCCGCAGGAGGTAGGCAGGGGTCCTGGGCTCAAATGCTGCCCCGACCCATCACCACCCAGGCAACCAGCTCCCTAAGGGGCCCCCGGACTAGACCAAGACCCACCCCGCTTCCGCAGAGGGTAAAACTCATAAGGGAGTCCGTGCCGATCTTTCCTGGGGACTCAGGGGCGAAACCTGGGAACCCCGGCCCCCTTTCGAGCTCGCTGAGCCCTCGAGAGAGTGAGCAGAGCCATGAAAGGAAGGAGAGCAGTCCTAAAATTTTAAATCTTTAATTTCCGTTTTCACGTATTTTCTTCTTGCTTCCAAAAGGAAAGGAGTGCGTAGCTCTGTTGCCTGTACATCGTCCACAGCCCCTGGGTCGGGGCGGGGTCCCCTGGGCCGCCCGGGGGTCCACATGCAGCCCCTGGGGGGCCGGCGCGGGGTGAGGTCCGGGGGCCGCCTTATTGCTGAGGTCCGGCCGGTTGGGGCCCCGGCCGCCGCTAGGCGCGCTGGCTGGGCAGCTCCTGGGAGATGAAGCGGCGCAGGCGCTCCAGGTACTGGCTGTAGAGCTCGATGTCGTTGTGCCCGGCGCCCTCCACCCACAGCGGCTCCACGGCCTTGGGGCAGCGCTCGTAGAGGGCCAGCCCGTGCGAGAAGTCGATCACCTCATCCTCCGTGCCGTGGATGATGAGCACGGGCGACGTGATCTTGGACACCTTCTCGATGCTGCGGGAGGGGCGTGGGGCGGGTGAGACCTCGCGCCCAGTCCGGGCCCCGCCCCGCCCCCGTCCCCGCCCCGGCCCGCTCACTTGGGGAAGGCGTCGAAGCAGTAGGTCTTCTTGGTGTCGGGGAAGGCGACGCGCATGCCCGAGGTGAGCGGCGAGTGCAGCACCACCGCGGCGCACTCGTAGCGCGAGGCCAGGTCCACGGTGGGCACCGTGCCGATGCTCTGCCCGTACAGGATGATGCTGTCCGGGCTGATGCCGTACCTGGCGGCGCCGGAACAGGGTCAGCCGCGGCCTCCGACGCGCGCGCACCCTTCCCGCCGGCGGGCATCCCCGGGCCCAGCTCCGGATGCGACCCTCCAGTCTCTCCGCTCAGCCAAGTCAGTGGGTCAGGCCCACGCTCCACACCAGTCCCGAGGGCCTCCCCCAGCCCCCAATCACTGCAGCGGTGGGCGGAGCCAGCGGCCCCGCCCCATTCCCTGGCGCTGCCATTCAGTGGCGTTTCCTCGCCAGGATCTGCCGGGATCCCGCCTACGGAGTGACCCTGGGGCTGGGGTAGGGGAGGCCCTGGCGCCTCTCCTCCTCCTGGTCACCCCTGGGGGCACACTGGGAACTGTGTGCCCCCCACATCCTGAATGTTTCACGCTTTCCTGCCCGGGTTAGAAAACCGTTCCTGGTGCACTGGCCGGGACAGGGGATACTCTTCCTCCCTGCAGCCCTTGCCCACCCCCTTGGCCATGAGGAATTCAGGCAGCTGTGTCCCCAGATGTCTCCACCCACTTTTGGACTCTCAAGAGTCCCCACACCCAGTGAGGTGCCAGTGCAACCCAGGTCAGCATCAAGGGTGGCGGCTGCCGGGGTAGCACCTCCTCCCACCAGCACTTTCCCTTGGGAGTGGACAAGTCCTCGGCCACCTCAGCACCATCAGCTCCCACCCAGGGCCACCCCCACCCACAGGTCACTGGTGTGCGGCCCCTGGCCCAGCTGATCCAGCACTAGTTCCAAGGCCTCCTCGTGCCCAGTCCCAATCATGCGGGACCCACCTACCACCCTGCCCATGCCGGGACCCCACAACTCTCCCCCAACACGCTCCAGGCTCTGCTCCCAGGCAGCTGCCCTCCTGCGAGGCAGGAGCATGGGCAGGTGTGCATCCCGTCTGCCTGGCATTCGGACTCCACCAGCAAGCCTGTCCCTGTCCCTGGCCTGGAACCCCAGTCTCCTGGCAGCACTCCAGCTCAGCACTCACCCACGCCCCAAAGGGTGCTGCCTGACGTGCCTGCGGCCCCAGCTCTGCCCCAGCCTCCCTGGCCTGCTCCCTAGCAGCCATGGCCAGTAGTGTGCTGAGTCAGCCCAGCCATCACCTGCTCCAGGCAGGAGACCCCAGCTGCCACGTGGATGTCACCACTCAAACAACAGAACACATCCCCAGTGGAGGCCCTGGGCACACTCTGGCCTCCCCCTCACAGCTCTGGGCCTAAGTTTCTGCAGGACAAAGCGGCAGGACAGATGGCCGAGCAGACAGTTCAGAGCTGGCCATGGCAGGTGTGACTCTGCCAGTGCCCCGGGCAGTAGATATGAGGGGCCGAGGAAGCCGCATGAAGCGGTGGTCGGTGTCAGTGCCCCACACTGCCGGGAAGCCCCCAGAGCCAGGGTGGTGCCAGGGTACCCAGCTCCCAGGCCCACAGCAGGGACTGCCTGGGATATCGCCAAGGCAACGAGGACCCCCACCTCCCCAGGGCCTCTGACTTCTGGGAGCTGCGCCTGGTCCCTGCGGCAGTGGGTCAGACCAGTGGGCTGGGCAGGGCCAGGACGAGACAGCCCCAGTGGGTAGCGAGCAGGAAAGGCCTCCAGAGGCCCACCCGGGTCTCCTCGTCCAAAGCAGCACCGGCCCGGGCGGTGTTCAAACACCGGTGAAGAGCCCACGCAAGCACAGGGCTGGGGACCTGGATAGCCAGGAGGGCTGGATCTGGAATCGAGGCTGGCCCAGACCCTGACCCTGCCCCGGGACGGCAGAGCTCCACCGCCACAGGGCCTCATGGGCCAGGCCTCAGGACCTGGATGCAGCAGCCTCGCCTCACCTGGCCCCAAGTGCTGCCTCAGCCGATGGGCTCCTAGCCACATGTGCAGACCCCCAGACACCACCCAACCCTCCCGCCAGGTGACATCCACGCCCCTGTGACAAGCTCAGCCCCTTCCCATCCTCAGGCCAGGGGCTCCCAGGGAGCCTGGCTCCACAGGCCAGGGTGTGGGAGGACCGCCTGGCCACACCTCGGCCATGTGGAGGCAGCACCCACACACCCGAGCTCGCCTGTCCAGCTCTCTGGCCCTGTGCGTCCCCTGTGGCTCCCCTGCTGCAGGGCCGCCCACCTTCCTCCCAGGGAAGCCCGCTCCCCCCAGCCCCCGGCCTGGTCCCCTCTCGCGTGTGCCCAGGCTGAGCTGCCTCCAGGGCCGCCCTCACCTGGTGCGCAGGGCCTGCCAGGCGGCATCAATGTCGGCATAGAGGTTCCTCTCGGACGGCCGGCCCGAGCTGGCACCGTAGCCGGAGTAGTCATAGGAGAAGATGTTGCAATGGAGGCGGGAGCCCAGGCCAATGTAGAAGCTGCTCATCTGGCCCAGGTCCACAGCGTTGCCGTGCGAGAAGAGGACTGTGTACCTGGGGCAGGCCGAGAAGGGCCGTTCACATCCCCATTCCCAGCGCCCAGCTGCAGGGCAGGAGGATGCGTACTGACAGCCCACCCCGGTGGCCAGCCATGCCCAGCGCCTTGTTTACTCCCCTCCCAAGGGGGCCCGAAGCCAGCGAATGGACAGGGGAGGCTACGACAGCACAGCTCCATCTCCGAGGGTTCCCCATGGGGAGAGAACAGGAGAGCTGGCAGGGGTACAGGCAGCCTGGGCTGCAGAGAGGCCAGCCAGGGAGCCTCAGGACTCCCATCTGTGAAGCGGGACACTGGGACCATTGGTCACATCCTCTCTCCGGGCAGACTCGCAGTGTGTGCTCGGATGCTGCAGGTTTCGCTGCTCTGGAGCCTTTCCTCCTGGAAAAGCCTGGACCCCCGGGGATGGAGCACACAGGCCCACCTTTCAGGACCTTCCCATGGAAGACCGTGCTGCTGCTGGCAGGGCTATCTGCCCTCCCCTCACAGAATGGTGCCCTCACTGTTGGGGACAACTGGACCCCACCCCTGCCCCCAACAAGCAAATGCGCCCAATCCCTGCTCACATTCACGCAGCCCCTCCTGCCCTGCCACCCTGCTCAAGCCCTGAGGTCGTGATGCAAGGTCTGTCTGCTTCCCAGCACGGGAGCTGCCCCAGGTGGTGCCAGGAGCAGGCGGCCAGGCTGGCCCTACCATGGACTGCTTCCTCCAGTTCCCCCAGGACCCTGCCCAGCCCAGCCAGAAGGTAAAGGCTCGCCCTCTGGACTCAGATCTGGTCAGAACCCCACCTGGCGAGAAGGCGGATGTACCCGCAGGTCAGGGCGGCCCCTGTGCCCCACCCCAGCAGGCAACCACCAGGGGCTGGGTCACTGGAGTCGCCTGGCCTGCCCAACCATGCTAGCTGGGGATGGCCTCCCTGAGCCTGGTGTCCTTGTCTGCGAGAGGAAATCGCTGGAGGGATGATGCCAGCCCGGCCAGGGACACCACCCATGCCAGCTGGATGGCCCTTCACGGCAGGCTTAGGCCCTCTGGGGCACCACCAACCATACCAAGCACCCGGGGCAGAAACGGGAGCCCCAAGAACAGGGTGACCCAGCCCGGGAAGGCCACAGCTGCTCACCTGGCACCAGGCACGCAGCGAACATACATGCAGGAGACACGGTTGCCGCGGGCGCTCTTGGTGGGGAAGACCTCGATGGTGTCCAGCTCACGCTGGCTGTACTGGAAGTCGGCACGCTCCGTCAGGTGCAGCTTCCAGCGCCCGGGTGCACCCGAGGAGGCCCGCAGGGACCCCAAGGGGGCGGTCCCGGCCCCACCAGGCCCCGACTCGGGTTCAGGCACCAGGGAGTAGGTGGCCTCCGGCGGCAGGAAGGCGAGCTTGGCAGCGATGCGGCCGGGGCAGGGCGGGCAGCAGAAGAGGCAGCAGAGCTCACTCAGCGACAGCCCGTTCATGGCGGGCGCCGCCCGGGCCGGGCCTCCACCGGGGCCCCCGCCAACAACACCACCCGGCCTGGCCCAGCAAGGGAGGGGTGGGGGTGCTCCGAGTCGCGGGCAGGGGGGAGGGCGCCCCCCCAGCTACCGCCCCAGACAGGAGCCCCGTTAGGAGGCCAGGGCCCAGCCCCATCGCGGTCCAAGCCGAGCCCCAGGGAGCCTCGCGACCACAGGTCTCCATGTCGTGCCGTGGGAAGCCCTGCAGGGGAACAGTGGCATGTGGGGTCCTTTGGAGGGTGCCATGGTCCAGCTGGGCACCCCCGGGAGGCGGGGCATCCACCCATGCCAGGGGGCGGCATGGGCCTGGGGCCTGTCCATCCCATCCCCTCAGCCCTCCCCACAGCCTGTCAGGCACTGCACCCTACAGCTCAGGGAACCCCAATTCAGCCCCCTCTCCATGGGATGAAGGAGCCCCCACCCTCCCTCAGCTGGCGATCACCACCTCTTGCCATGTGAGCACAGCCTGGGCATGCAAGGCACGCAGGGGATATGACCCCAGCCCCGCCCACCCGCCAAACGCCCGGCTCCAGCACCAGGGAAACCCCATGCACCAGGACTCGGTCCGCACTGCTGCCCACTCCCTCCTCTGGCCCATCTCTGCCACCCTACGGGTGATGGGCCGCTGAGGCAAGGACAGAGCTCGGACTCAAGGGACCCACGAGGGACCAGAACAGGCCCCGCTACGTGAGCGCGCACCGGGGCCGGGCCCCACCAGCCTGCGATGTCTGGAGACAGAGGAAATATAACAAACAAAGGCTCTAGAAACAAAGGCAGGATACATCCCAGGCTCCCAGGGCCCCGAGAGCGGCGACAATGGCTCTTCTCTGTGCTGGGGCCAGGCCTGCTGAGGGCAGGGGAGGTGGGCTGGGGCCAGGGGGTCCTTCTCCAGAGCTGATTTAGGGTTCCGTGACCTTGGGCAAGTCACTTGCCCTCCTGAGGCCTCAGTGTCCTCATCTATAAGCGCAGACACCACATACCCCACAGGAAGTCAAGTGAGGGGGGAGGGGAGCGAAGGCGCCTGATTCAGAGTGGAAACTCGGACCTTCTTCCTTGCTGCAGAACATCATGAAACGCATTAAGTCGACAACAGCTAAGTTGCTAAAGCAAGCACAATAGTGTAAGGAGTGCCAACAGACAGACGTGAAGAAAACACAAAGGTCTGAGGCGTCTATCTACCAACCACGCTTCTCCTTCAGACAGGAGCGAGGAGGGAGACATGCTCACAACTCAATTTCAGCAGCAGAACACCCTGGAACGCTGGGCTTTTGGGTCACAGCACGAGAAAACCGTGGGGCCAGGAAGATGAGGCTCAAAGGCAGATGTGGACACAGATGGACACGCAGGTGGCTGCAGGCGCCACAGACACGGCTCGTGGGGACACCCTCACCACCAAGGAGAGGCCCAGAAACACACCTGCTCCCTCAGGACCTGTGTGAGACCCACACGTGCCTGTGAGCCAGCCTCACGGGCACACGAGGAGGAGAGGCGAGAGCTCTGAAAGCCAGGGTGGGGCAAGGATGGCATCACAGCGCCCCCAGACTCCCAGGCGGGAGGCAAATCTCACATGCAAGCACTTCTCAGGGGGGAGGTGGACTGTCATGCTGGTTCTGCTTCTCAGATGGAGGCAAATCTTCCCCCCGGGGACACCTGTCAATGTCTGGAGACAGTTTTGGGTGTCATCACTGGGGACTGGGTGGAGGCTGCTTAGCACCCTGCAGTGCCCAGGACAGACCCACCCCAAAGAATGATCAGGCCCAGGCCGGGCGCGGTGGCTCAAGCCTGTAATCCCAGCACTTTGGGAGGCCGAGACGGGCGGATCATGAGGTCAGGAGATCGAGACCATCCTGGCTAACACGGTGAAACCCCGTCTCTACCAAAAAAATACAAAAATCTAGCCGGGCGAGGTGGCGGGCGCCTGTAGTCCCAGCTACTCGGGAGGCTGAGGCAGGAGAATGGCGGGAACCCGGGAGGCAGAGCTTGCAGTGAGCTGAGATCCGGCCACTGCACTCCAGCCCTGGCGACAGAGCGAGACTCCGTCTCAAAAAAAAAAAAAGAATGATCAGGCCCAACATCCACAGCATTGAGGTTGATGTCAGCTTTTTAACATATTCTCAAAGAGGTCCAGGCCCTATCAGTGCTGCCCTGCTGGTGCCGGGGGCTTGGAGGGCCCTGCAGTTTAGGTGGCATCATGCAGCTGGGTCCTGAGAGCCCAGTGGGCAGTAGCAGGCCCCTGGAGACCCCAGAGACGAAGGGGCACACCGAGGTGGCCAGGGGCCCATTAACCACGCCAGAAATAAAGATGCTATCCTTGACACCTCCTTCCACCCACCGGATCTGAGCCGGTCCATCACCAGCCCAGTGGCTCTGCCTGTCTCCCATCAGCCACCACCCGGTCCCCGCCTCCATCACCTTTCACCAGGGCCACAGCAACAGCCTCCCCTCCTTGCTGATAACCTGCTCCAGGACATTCTCCCCCAGCAGCCAAACGATTGTTCAAGACACAAATGCAATGGTGCCACTTCCCTCTTGGGGTGTCCTGGGGACCTCCCATTATTCTCTGGATAGAGATCAAAGTCCTCCCCATAGACTGCCAGGTCTGCATTCCGGCTCAGGCCAACCTCTCCAGACTCACTCATCTCACACCCTGCCACCCCTGGCTCTCCCAAGACAAGCCACATTGCTGCTTCCTGCCTCTGCTCCCCTGCTGGGAACTCCCTTCCCCAACCTCACTAAATAGCCTTGCCCATCCCAACCACCCTTTGCACCTCGCTGCCAACAACGCTCTCAGAGTCCTCGAAGCTGGGACAGGACCCCTTATACGCTCTTTCCACAGCTTGTATTTTTCACACATTCGGCCAGATCTCCCCCCACCCCCAAACCAGAAACTCCATGAGAGCAAGACCATGACCTGCCACTCACTAAAGGAATGGGCAAGTGGTAGGCAGCAAAGAATTAGGGAGGAAGCACAGGAGGAGAACAATCCCCAAGGTCCGCCAGCGTTGACGGGGAAGGGAAAGTCTAGTCTCCTCTCCTCTCCAGCCACAGGTACCTGGAACCTCCCTAGTGTCATTAACGGACATGGACTGGGGAGTGCAAACCCGGACGCTTCACTGACTGAGCACACACCCTTGACACCCTGAATCCCACCAATTCCCTTCCCAAGCACATAACTGGGCACCCCTCTGCGAGCTAGAGGTGTTCTGAGGACCAGTAAGCAACCAAGCAGCCAAAATACTGGAAGATGACCTACATATGGGAGACGATGACGGCACCTCACTCAACCAGTCAGGGTGGGAAACCCGCCTGGGGGGAGGTGCGGCCATATTACAGGGCAGATAAACGGGCCAGGTAACAGGGGATGGGACAGAGGGACAAGCAGGGGCAAAACCTCAGAGGTGACAGAGCAGGCTCCTGGCTAGAGTAGACCCTGGGAGGAAGAGCAGACGGGTCCCAAGAGAGAGCCTGGGACGGGTGAGGTCGCGCCCCCGAGAGCCCTGCTGCGGAGTTTGCACTTCATCTTGGGAGAAATGGCGGGGCCACGGAGAAGTCCCGAGCAGTGGATGGACAACATAGGAGAAGGGCTGCATCCCGGAGAACGGACGCAAGCGGAGGCCAGGAAGCCTGCCCAGGAGTCAAGGCGGCAGGAAGACGCCTGACAAGAGAAACAGCAACTGGGAGCTGCTTGGGAAGCGGGGCTCGGGAGGGCCCCCGGGAGCTGCCGGGGGGCCCAGAGGACGAAGCGGTTGTAGGGCTGGGGGCAGTTTCGGGGTAAAAGAGCGGAGTCCGCGGCTCGGAAGGGCGATCCCCGAAGGCAGGGGCCGCGTCCGCAGGAGGGTGGGAGCGCAACCCACGTCGGAGAGCTAAATGGATGGGGACAGGGCTTTCCCAATCACAAACGCTCACCCGCGGTCCCCGCCCCTGCTCCGGGCTCCTTGCTCAGGACCCGTGGCAGCCCTGGGACTGCAGGGGAATGGGGGCGTCCAACTGGGCTGCCAGGCCCTCGCGGCCCGTCCATGGTCCCCAAACGGCCGCGGCCGGGACCGAGGCCACCCCGCGCGGGCGCGCCCGCCCCTGCCCGGCACTCACCACCTCGGCCCGCGCCCCCGGGCCCCAGGGCCGCGCTCCATGGCTCCCGGCCGCCCGCCCGCCCGTGCGTCCGTCGGTCCCTCCGCGCCCCGGCCCGGCCTCCTGCACCGCCACCACCGCAGCTCCCCCGCGGGCGGAAGTGAGCTTCGTTCTCGCCACCGCCCCGGAAGTGACGCGCAGGAGAGCGCGGGGGGCTGCAGGAACAGAGCGACCGCGGGACTAGCGTTCCGGGGGCGGGGCCTGGCCTCGGGGGGCGGGGCTGATAGATCGACGGGCGTGGTCTGCTGGTCTGTGGGCGGGGCCAAACTCAGGTTTCATTCCCTTGGGGACCCGGAATAGGTTGAGGCCAATGAAGTTCTCGCCTCGAAAAGAAAATTTATAGGGACGCCAAAAAAACTCAGACATCAACATTTAGAAATGTTTTAAAATATTTTTGTTTCTGAGATGGAGTCCCGCTCTGTCGCCCAGGCTGGAGTGTAATGGCGCAATCTGAGCTCACTGCAACCTCTGCCTCCTGGGTTCAACCGATTCTTCTGCCTCAGCCTCCCGAGTAGCTGGGATTACGGGCGCCCGCCACCACGCGTGGCTAATTTTTGTAGTTTTAGTAGAGAGGAGGTTTCCCCATATTGGCCAGTCTGGCCTCCAACTCCTGACCCCAGGTGATCCTACCACCTCAGCCTCCCAAAGTTCTGGGATCACAGGCGTGAGCCACGTGCCCGGCCTCTTTTTTTTTCAATATGGAGTCCACTCTGTCACCCAGGCTGGAGTGCAGGGGTGCCATCCTAGCTCACCGCAGCCTCGTCCTCCCAGGATCAACTGAACCTCCCACTTCAGCCTCCGGAGTAGCTAGGACTACAGGCACAAGCCACCATGCCCAGCTTATTTAAAGTCTTTATATATTGCTCATCAGCAATTCTTTTGCACGAGTTTTTAACATATTACATTAGGCCGGGCACGGTGGCTCACACCTGTAATCCCAGCACTTTGGGAGGCTGAGGCAGGTGGATCACCTGAAGTCAGGAGTTTGAGACCAGCCTGACCAACGTGGTGAAACCCTGTCTCTACTAAAAATACAAATATTAGCCGGGCATGGTGGTGTGCACCTGTAGTCCCAGCTACTCCGGAGGCTGAAGCAGGAGAAATCACTTGAACCCAGGAGACAAAGGTTTCAGCGAGCTGAGATCATGCCACTGCACTCTAGCCCAGGTGACAGAGCAAGAAGACTCTGTCTCAAAAAATAAATAAATAAATAAATAAAACTATGATCACTCCACTGCATTCCAGCCTGGGCAAGAGAGCAAGATCCTATCTCTTAAAAAAAAATGCATTATGGGCTGGGTGCAGTTGCTCACGTCTATAATCCCAGCACTTTGGGAGGCCGAGGCGGGCGGATCACAAAGTCAGGAGATCGAGACTATCCTGGCTAACACAGTGAAACTGTGTCTCTACTAAAAATACAAAAAAATTAGCTGGTCGTGGTGGCAGGCGCCTGTAATCCCAGCGACTTGGGAGTCTGAGGCAGGAGATTAGCGATTGCACCACTGCACTCTACCCTGGACAATAAGAGCGAAACTCCATCTCAAAAAAAAAAAAAAGAATAACCATCACATCTTGCAGATGTATTCCCTATAAACATAAATAAAGCTATTTTTTTAAAAAACCCAACACCTGGGCAGATGCGGTGGCTCACCCCTGTAATCCCACCACTTTGGGAGGCTGAGGCGGGTGGATCACCTGAGATCGGGAGTTCGAAACCAGCCTGACTAACGTTGTCAAACCCCGTCTCTACCAAAAATACAAAATTAGCTGAGCGTGGTGGCGGGTGCCTGTAGTCCCAGTTACCTGGGAGACTGAGGCAGGAGAATCACTTGAACCCGGGATGCGGAGGTTGCAGTGAGCTGGGATCGCGCCATTGCACTCCAGCCTGGGCAACAAGAGCGAAACTTCGTCTCAAAAAACAAAACAAAACCCAACAATTGCCAGGCATGGTGGCTCACGCCTGTAATCTTAGCATTTTGAAAGGCCGAGGCAGGAGGATTGCTTGAGCCTGAGAGTTTGAGACCAGCCGGGCCAACATGTTGAAATCCAATTTCTACAAAAAGTACAAAAATTAGCTGGGCATGGTGGTGCACGCCTTTGATCCCAGCTACTCAGGAGGCTGAGGGAGGAGAATCACTTGAACCTGGGAGGTGGAGGCTGCTGTGGGTCAAGCTCGAGCCACTGCACTCCAGCCTGTATAACAGAGTGAGACTCTGTCTCAAAAAAAAAAAAAAAAGGCCGGGCGCGATGGCTCAAGCCTGTAATCCCAGCACTTTGGGAGGCCGAGACGGGTGGATCACGAGGTCAGGAGATCGAGCCCATCCTGGCTAACACGGTGAAACCCCGTCTCTACTAAAAAAATACAAAAAACTAGCCGGGCGAGGTGGCGGCGCCTGTAGTCCCAGCGACTCGGGAGGCTGAGGCAGGAGAATGGCGTAAACCTGGGAGGCGGAGCTTGCAGTGAGCTGAGATCCAGCCACTGCACTCCCGCCTGGGCCACAGAACGAGACTCCGTCTCAAAAAACAAAAAAAAAGAGGCCGGGCGCGGTGGCTCAAGCCTATAATCCCAGCACTTTGGGAGGCCGAGACGGGTGGATCACGAGGTCAGGAGATCGAGACCATCCTGGCTAACACGGTGAAACCCCGTCTCTACTAAAAAATACAAAAAAACTAGCCGGGCGAGGTGGTGGGCGCCTGTAGTCCCAGCTACTCCGGAGGCTGAGGCAGGAGAATAGCGTGAACCCGAGAGGTGGAGCTTGCAGTGAGCTGAGATCCGGCCACTGCACTCCAGCCTGGGCGACAGAGCGAGACTCCGTCTCAAAAAAAAAAAAAAAAAGAGAGAGAATCTTAGAGTGGTGAGTATTGTGGTAGAAATAAACTGCACTCCAGCCTGGGCGACAGAGCGAGACTCCGTCTCAAAAAAAAAAAAAAAAAGAGAGAGAATCTGAGAGTGGTGAGTATTGTGTTGACCAGCCTGGTTATGAACTCCTGACCTCAAGGGATCTACCCGGCTCGGCCTCTCAAAGTGCTGGGATTAGAGGCGTGAACCTCTGTGCCTGGCCTCATTTTTATTTTTATTTTTAAATTTTATTTATTTTTAGACCAAATCTCACTTTGTCGCCCTGGCTGGAGTGCAGTGGCACAATCTCCACTCACTGCAACCTCTGCCTCCTGGATTCAAGTGATTCTCCTGACTCAGCCTCCAGAGTAGCTGGGATTACAGGTGTCTGCCACCATGCCCAGATAATTTTTGTATTTTTGGTAGAAATGGGGCTTCAGTGGCCAGGCGCGGTGGCCTCCTGGCCTCAAGGAATCCTTCCACCTCAGCCTCCCAAAATGCTGGGGTTACAGACATGAGCCACAGCACCCACTATTTCTGGGACAATTGGGACAGAGGCTTGATCACAAAGGGTCTCCAGGGAGGAGGAAGGAAGGGATGGGTGTCCTTCTGAGACATTTGGGTGTTTACAGCGTGCGTTTAGCTTTTACCAGGTGGCCTTGGATTGGTGGGCCACCCTGCGGGCTTATCCTCCTCCCCTTGGATGGTGTCTCCCTGTGTCCCTGTTGGGGGCTGTCGTTACAGGGGGAGCTGGGCTCTCTGGTGCGGTCCAGCCCTGGTCCTGCCTCACTCACAGTGGGAAGGGCTGCAGGGATTGGGAGGGGGAAGGAGGCTGGGGACAGGCCTCTTCTGGCCCTGGTGCTGAAAGAATTCACAAAGGGCCGGGCGCAGTGGCTCAAGCCTGTAATCCTAGCACTTTGGGAGGCCGAGATGGGTGGATCACGAGGTCAGGAGATCAAGACCATCCTGGCGAACACGGTGAAACTCTGTCTCTACTAAAAAATACAAAAAACTAGCCGGGCGAGGTGGCGGGCGCCTGTAGTTCCAGCTACTTGGGAGGCTGAGGCAGGAGAATGGCGTGAATCTGGGAGGCGGAGCTTGCAGTGATCTGAGATCCGGCCACTGCACTCCAGCCTGGGTGACAGAGTGAGACTCTGTCTCAAAAAAAAAAAAAAAAAAAAAAATATTCACAAGGACCCAGGAAGAAGCCTGGACTTGTTTTGACCTTTGGACCTCAGGAGGACCTCAGCGGAGGCTGGGAGCCTCGAGGGAGACACCAGAGGCAGGAGGACGCTGGGGCAGCTCTTGACATTCCCAGGGAGACCCAGGCAACTGAGTCCTGGACAGGGGAGCCAGAGGTCCAACGACAACGGAAAATCAGAAAATGAGGCAAAGCAGCCAGGTGTGGTGGTTCACGCTTGTAATCCCAGCACTTCGGGAGGCCGAGGCTGGCAGTTCACTTGAGGTCAGGAGTTTGAGACCAACCTGGCCAACATGGTGAAACGCCATCTCTACTAAAAGTACAAAAATTAGCCGGGTGCGGTGGCAGGTGCCTGTTATCCCAGCTACTTGGGAGGCTGAGGCAGAATAATTGCTTGAATCTGGGAGGTGGAGGTTGCAGTGAGCTGAGATCATGCCATTGCACTCCAGCCTGGGTGACAGAATAAGATTCTGCCTCAAAACAACAACAAAAAAGAAAGGAAGGGAGGGAGGGAGGGAGGGAGGGAGGGAGGGAGGGAGGAAGGAAGGAAGGAAGGAAGGAAGGAAGGAAGGAAGGAAGGAAGGAAAAAAAAAAAAAATGAGGCAAAGAAACCCTGGGCTGTCTCTAAGTCTCCAGTCTTTGGAGCCTGAATCCTTCCCCGGCAGCTCTGTCCTGAATTTGAGGAATGAGGCCCTGGGGGCAGGATTGGCCCAGGAGCCTCAGGCTTATCTCAGTACAGTGGAGCTAAGATCATGGTCCCTGGGACGGAGCTGGGGCTGCAGAGGCCTGCAGGCTGGAGAAGCATTTTGAGCTGGAAAAGGCAGGAAAGCTGGGGGAAAGGCACATGCAAGAGGGCGAAGGCCTGAAAAGTGAGGCTTCCCACCAACACTTCACTCACACTCCCACAACACTTCACCAACACTCCCACTCCCACTTCCAGGCTGGGCCCCTTTGGTATCTGCAGCCCTTTTTGCCCCTGTCCCTGTCACCTCCTTAGAAATGCCTGCCCCGACCACACTCTGAGATTCTCCAGTAACCTTCTTCCATTTTCTTTTCTTTTTTTGAGATGGAGTCTTGCTCTGTCTCTCAGGCTGGAGTGCAGTGGTGTGGAGTAGCTGGCATTACAGGTGCACGCCACAACAGCCGGCTAATTTTTGTATTTTTAGTAGAGACAGGGTTTCACCATGTTGGCCAGGGTGGCCTAATTTTTGTATTTTTAGTAGAGACAGTATTTCACCATGTTGGCCAGGCTGGTCTCTCGAACTCCTAACTTCAGGTGATCTGCCTGCCTCGTTCTCCCAAAGTGCTGAGATTATGAGCGTGAGCCACCAGGCCCTGCCATAATGCAATTGTTTTTTTGTTTTTTGAGACACAGTCTCACTCTGTTGCCCAGGCTGGAGTGCAGTGGCACGATCTCAGCTCACTGCAAGCTCTGCCTCCCAGGTTCACGGCATTCTCCTGCCTCAGCCTCCCAAGTAGCTGGGACTACAGGTGCCTGCCACCACGCCTGGCTAATTTTTTAGTAGGGACAGGGTTTCACTGCATGAGCCAAGATGGGATGATCTCGATCTCCTGACCTCGTGATCCACCCGCCTCGGTCTCCCAAAGTACTGGGATTACAGGCGTGAGCCACCGCGCCCGGCCATAATTTTTGCATTTTTAGTAGAGACAGGGTTTTACCATCTTGGCCAGGCTGGTCTAGAACTCCTGACCTCCAGTGATGTAGCCCTCTTGGCCTCCCAAAGTGCTGAAATGACAGGCGTGACCCACTGCACCTGGTCTAAAACCAGATTTCCTTTTTTTTTTTCTTTTTTCTTTTTTGAGACAGAGTCCGGCCGGGCGCGGTGGCTCAAGCCTGTAATCCCAGCACTTTGGGAGGCCGAGACGGGCGGATCACGAGGTCAGGAGATCGAGACTATCCTGGCTAACACGGTGAAACCCCGTCTCTACTAAAAAAATACAAAAAACTAGCCGGGCGAGGTGGCGGATGCCTGTAATCCCAGCTACTCGGGAGGCTGAGACAGGAGAATGGCATGAACCCGGGAGGCGGAGCTTGCAGTGAGCCGAGATCCGGCCACTGCGCTCCAGCCCGGGCGATAGAGCGAGACTCCGTCTCAAAAAAAAAAAAAAAAAAAGAAAAAGAGACAGAGTCTCGCTCTGTCGCCCGGGCTGGAGCGCAGTGGCGCGAGCTCGGCTCACTGCAAGCTCTGCCTCCCGGGCTAAAACTAGATTTCTAAATAAGCTTTGTGATTAAATATTAATATTTATACTTTTCAGCATATACTTACAAGAATGGGCCTGGGCGCAGTGGCTCATACCTGTACTTCCAGCACTTTGAGAGGCCAAGGAGGTCAGATCACGAGGTCAGGAGTTTGAGACCAGCCTGGCCAAGATCGTGAAACCCTATCTCTACCAAAAATACAAAAACTAGCTGGGCATGGTGGTGTGCACCTGTAGACCCAGCTACTCAGGAGGCTGAGGCAGGAGAATCGCTTGAACCCAGGAGGCAGAGGCTGCAGTGAGCCAAGACTGCGCCAATGCACTCCAGCCTGGGCGACAGAAGAGACTCCGTCTGAAAAAAATAATGGAAAACAGGGATTTCCATAGATATTTGCACACCCATGTCGGTAGCACCTTGATTCCCAATAGCCACAAGGTAGAAGCAGTCCCAGTGGCTATCGACAGATGACTGGGTGAACACAGCATGGCCTGTACACACGCTGGAATACGAGGCAGCCACGAAAAGGAGCAAGGCTCTGACTCAGGCCACAACGCGGATTCACTCTGAGGATGCTACACTCGGCGGGAGGCGCGGGACACAAAAGGACACATCTTGTGTGATCCACTCCTAGAAGATCCCTAGGAGTCCGCAGATGCACAGAGACACAAAGTAGGATGGAGGCTGCCAGGGGCTGGGGAGGGGAATGGGGAGTGAGCGTTTCATGGGGGGCGAGTTTCAGTTTGCAAAGATGAGAAAGTTCTGGAGGTGATGGTGGTGATGGTCGCACAACCGTGTGAATGAGTTTAATACCACTGAACTACGCACGTAAAATGGTTAAGATGATCAACTTTATATTATGCATATTTTACCACAACCAAATAAATTGACGTTCATAAAACCATGGAGTTAGACGACGGCTTTGGTCCGCGCCAGCTTCGCAGGCAGAGGCCTGAGGGGTTCTCTGGGGACCCACACTCAGACAAACCTAGGCATGATATGATGCTCTGTGGTGGCTATCTTAAAATTCCTAAAAATTGGCCGGGTGCGGTGGCTCACGCCTGTAATCCCAGCACTCTGGGAGGCCAAGGCAGGTGGATCACCTGAGGTCGGGAGTTTGAGACCAGCCTGACCAACATGGAGAAACCCCGTCTCTACTAAAAGTACAAAAATTAGGTGGGCATGGTGGCGGGCGCCTGTAGTCCCAGCTTCTAGGGAGGCTGAGGCAGGAGAATGGCGTTAACCCGGGAGGTGGCAGAGCTTGCAGTGAGCGGAGATCGCGCCACTGCACTCCAGCCTGGGCGACAGAGGGAGACTCCGTCTCAAAAAAAGAAAAAAAATTCCTAAAAATTGTCCAGGTGCGGTGGCTCACGCCTGTAATCCCAGCACTTTGGGAGGTCCAAGCAGGTGGATCAGCTGAGGTCAGGAGTTGGAGACCAGCCTGACCAACATTGTGAAATCCCGTCTCTCCTGAAAAAAACAAAAATGAGCTGGGGATGGTGGCACATGCCTGTAGACCCAGCTACTTGGGAAGCTGAGGCAGGAGAATGGCTTGAACTCAGGAGGCGGAGGTTGCAGTGAGCTGAGACCGTGCCACTGCATTCCAGCCTGGGCGACAGAGCAAGACTCTGTCTCTCAAAAAAAAAAAAAAAAAAAAGGCCGGGCGCGGTGGTTCACACCACCTGTAATCAGAGCACTCTGGGACGCCAAGGCAGGTGGATCACCTGAGGTCGGGAGTTTGAGACCAGCCTGACCAACATGGAGAAACACTGTCTCTACTAAAAATACAAAATTAACCAGGCGTGGTGGCACATGCCTGTAATCCCAGCTACTCGGGAGGCTGAGGCAGGAGAATTGCTTGAACCCGGGAGGCAGAGGTTGTGGTGAGCCGAGACAGCGCCATTGCACTCCAGCCTGGGCAACAAGAGTGAAAAAAAACCATCTCTCAGAAAAAAAAAAAAAATTCCTAAAAATTTTTAAACAAGGGGCCCTGTACTGTCATTCTGAGCTCGGCCTCAAAGATTCCGCAGCCAGGCTTGTTTTGGGGCCTCCTTCCAGGGTCAGGGACATTGGGCCTGCGGAGGGATACCCCTCCCACAGGGGACAGAGCGCGACCCGCTCAGGAAGTGGGTTCCTGACATGACAAGGAAGGAAGTTGGGGGGGGTCATATTAAAATAGCATCACCCAACCCCCCAGTCAGAGGGGCGGGGAGAGGGCAGGGCCAGGACAGCAGACCCTCCCAGTGACCTTCCCTGCAGGCACCCAGCCCCGTCCCCTCGACGCAACCAGACTCAGCACCCTCTGCTCCCACTAGCCCAACAGGAATTGGATTTATTTAACTTATTTATTTATTTATTTTCTTTTTCTTTTTCTTTCTTTTTTTTTTTTTGAGATGGAGTCTCGCTCTGTGGCCCAGGCTGGAGTGCAGTGGCGGGATCTCAGCTCACGGCAAGCTCCGCCTCCTGGGTTCACGCCATTCTCCTGCCTCAGCCTCCCGAGTAGCTGGGACTACAGGCGCCCGCCACCACGCCTGGCTAATTTTTTGTATTTTTAGTAGAGACGGGGTTTCAGCGTGTTCGCCAGGATGGTCTCGATCTCCTGACCTCATGATCCGCCCGTCTCGGCCTCCCAAAGTGCTGGGATTACAGGCTTGAGCCACCGCGCCCGGCCAGTTTCTTTTTCTTTTGAGACGGAGTCTCACTCTGTCACCCAGGCTGGAGTGCAGGGGCGCGATCTCGGCTCACTGCAACCTCCACCGCCCGGGTTCAAGCAACTCTTCTGCCTCAGCCTTCCGAGTAGCTGGGATTACGGGCGTACGCCACCACGCCCGGCTAATTTTTGTATTTTCAGTAGAGATGGGGTTTCACCATATTGGCCAGTCTGGTCTCAACTCCTGACCTGAAGTGATGCACCCACCTCGGCCTCCCAAAGTTCTGGGATTACAGGCGTGAGCCACCATGCCCGGCCTATTTTTTTTTTTTTTTTTTTTTTGAGACGTAGTCTTGCTCCCTCACCCAGGCTGGGGTTCAGTGGCGGAATCTTGGCTCACCGTCACCTCCGCCTCCCAGGTTCAAGCGATTCTCCTGCCTCAGTCTCCCAAGTAGCTGGGATTACAGGTGCCTGCCACCACATCTGGTTAATTTTTTAATTTTTAGTAGAGACAGAATTTTTCACCATGTTGGCCAGGCTGATCTCAAACTCCTGACCTCAGGGGATCCGCCCACCTCGGCCTCCCAAAGTGCTGGGATTACAGGCGTGAGCCACCGTGCCCGACCGTAATTGCTTCTTAAAGAGAAACAAGTCAGATTAGATTTGGGCCCACCCTCAGGACGTCATTTGAACCTAATAATCTCTTTAAAAAGTCCTGTTCAAGCCTGTAATCCAAATACTTTGAGAGGCCAAGGCAGGAGGATCACTGGTGCCCAGGAGTTTCAGACTAATGTGGGCAACATAGTAAGACCCCATCTCTACAGAAAAAAATTATTTTGTTTAGCCAGGTGTCGGGACACATGCTTGTGGTCGGAGCTACTCCGGAGCCCATGTGGGAGGATCACTTGAGCCCAGGAGTTTGAGGCTGTGATGAACCGTGATCAGCTCCCACTGCACTCCAGCCTGGGCCACAGAGACTTCCTATCTCCAGGCCAAGTGCCTTGGGTCACGCCTGTAATCCCAGCAGTTTGGCAGGCAGGGTGGGAGGATCACTTGAGCCTAGGAGTTCAAGACCAGCCTGGGCAACTAAGAGAGACCTCTGTCTCTGCCAAAAGAGACAGAGGTCTTTTTTTTTTTTTTTTTTTTTTTTTTGAGGTGGAGTCTGGCACTGTCACCCAGGCTGGAATGCATTGGTGTTAGCTCACTGCAACCTCTGCCTCCCGGGTTCACACAATTCTCCTGCCTCAGCCTCCCAAGTAGCTGGGACTACAGGCGCCCGCCACCACACCCGGCTAATTTTTTGTACTTTTAGTAGAGACGGGTTTTCATCGTGTTCGCCAGGATGGTCTCGATCTCCTGACCTCATGATCCACCTGCCTCGGCCTCCCAAAGTGCTGAGATTACAGGTGTGAGCCACTGCGCCCGGTCCACAGACTCCATTTTTGACCCCAGTGTTAGCACAGAGCTTTTTAACTTCCGCACTGCTGATCAGGGAGTGTGATTGTTCTTTGTTGCCAGCCCTGTCTCCCGCCCACCCCAGCCCAGTGTCGTGGGTGTGGACCTTCTGGGAAAGGGTGTAAACACGTGCTTCTAGCATCCGGCCAGAAGCCCCATGACTGGGGCGCAGCTGCCTTTGGTCGGTAGGTGGCAACCGTGTCCGCTTGATCTTGGGAGGGTCTGGGAGGCTGGTGCAGGGCTCCTAGGAGAGGCAGGGGCGATCCTCCTTACCTTGTCAGGATAACAGCAATAAGGGCTGCCCACATGTGTGCTGGACAATAGGGATACCACAGAGAACGAAAGTCCAGCCCAGGCAGCACAGCAAGACCTCGACTCTACAAAAATTTCAACCACAACAAAAATTAGCCAGGTGTGACGGGGCATGTCTGTGGTCCTAGCTACGTGGGAGGCTGAGGTGGGAGGATCGCTTGAGCCTGGGAGGCAGAGGCCTCAGTGAGCTGTGGCTGCACAACTGCAGTCCAGCCTGGGTGACAGAGCCAGATCTTATCTAAAAAAAAAAAAAACACACACCAAGACCGGGCATGGTGGCTCACGCCTGTAATCCCAGCACTTTGGGAGGCCGAGGCGGGCGAATCACGAGGTCAGGAGATCGAGACCATCCTGGCTAACACGGTGAAACCCCGTCTCTACTAAACATACAAAAAAATTAGTCGGACGTGGTGGCGGGCACCTGTAGTCCCAGCTACGTGGGAGGCTGAGGCAGGAGAATGGCGTGAACCCGGGAGGCGGAGCTTGCAGTGAGCCGAGGTCGCACCACTGCACTCCAGCCTGGGCGACGGAGAGAGACTCTGTCTCAAAAAACAAAACAAAACAAAACAAAAAAACCCACCAAGGCTGGGGGCACATTGACTCACGCCTGTAATCCTAGCTGTTTAGGTGGCTGAGGCGGGAGGATCACCTGAGGTCAGGAGTTCCAGACCAGCCTGGCCATCACGGTGAACCCCCATCTCTACTAAAAATCCAAAAATTAGCTGGGTGTGGTGGCGCGCCTGTAACCGCAACTACTCCGGAGACTGAGGCACAAGAATTGCTTGAACCTGGGAGGTGGGGGTTGCAGTGAATGTCAATGGCGTCACTCCAGCCTGGGTGACAGAGTGAGACTCCATCTCAAAAACAAAACAAAACAAAAAACACCAAAACATCCTTTCCTGGTGGAGCTAAAATAAGTGAGACATCCTTGGCCGGGTGCTGTAGTTCACGCCTGTAATCCCAGTCCTTTTGGAGGCCGAGGTGGGTGGGTCACGAGGTCAGGAGATGGAGCCCATCCTGGCTAACATGGTGAAACCCCATCTCTACTAAAACTATAAAATATTAGCCAGGCATGGTGGCGGGCGCCTGTAGTCCCAGCTACTCGGGAGGCTGAGGCAGGAGAATCACTTGAACCCGGGAGGCAGAGGTTGCAGTGAGCCAAGATTGTGCCACTGCACTCCAGCCTGGGCGACAGAGCGAGACCCCGTCTCAAAACAAACAAACAATCAAAAAATTAATGGGATGCCGACGCAAAGAGACAGAAGCTGAACAACGTGGTGCCAGGAAAGTCGATGTTGATTTTGGCCTCAGCCATATGGAGACACAGAGAGGGTCTTGCAGGGCAACTCCTCTCCTTTTTGGATGTATTCCTGTTTTGTTTTGGTTTTGGGTTTTGGTGTTTTTGAGAGAGTCTAGCTCTTGTCACCCAGGCTGGAGTACAGTGGCACAATCTCCGCTCACTGCATCCTCTCGCCTCCAAGGTTCAAGCGATTCTCCTGCCTCAGCCTCCTGAGTAGCTGGGATTACAGGTGTGCACCACCACGCCCAGCTAACTTTTGTATTTTTAGTAGAGACAGGGTTTTTCCATGTTGGTCAGGCTGGTCTTGAACTCCCGACCTCAGGGGATCCGCCTGCCTCGGCCTCCCAAAATGCTGAGATTACAGGCATGAGCCACCGTTCCTGGTCTTAATTTAATTTAATTTAATTTAATTTAATTTATTATTATTATTTTTTAGACAGAGTCTCACTCTGTCACACAGGCTGGAGTGCAGTGGCATAATCTCGGCTCACCACAACCTCCGCCTCCCGAGTTCAAGCTACTCTCCTACCTCAGCCTCCTGAGTAGCTGGGACTACAGGCAAGCGCCACCACATCCAGCTAATTCTCGTATTTTTAGTAGAGACGGGGTTTCACTATGTTGGTCAGGCTGGTCTCAAACTTCTGACCTTGTGATCCGCCCACCTCGGCCTTCCAAAGTGCTGGGATTACAAGTTTGAGCCACCGCGCCCGGCCTATGTTTTTAAAGACAGGATCTCCCCGTGTTGCCCAGGCTGGAGTGCAGTAGTGCTGATCAAAGCCCACTGCAGTCTTGACCTCTTGGGCTCAAGTGATCCTTTCACCTCAGCCTCCCGAGTAGCTGGGACCCCAGGTGCATACCACACCTGGTTAATTTAAAATTTTTGTGTAGAGACAAGGTCTCACTATGTTGCCCAGACTGGTCTTTTTTTTTTTTTTTTTTTTTTTGAGACGGAGTCTCGCTCTGTCACCCAGGCTGGAGTGCAGTAGCCGGATCTCAGCTCACTGCAAGCTCCGCCTTCCGGGTTTACGCCATTCTCCTGCCTCAGCCTCCCGAGTAGCTGGGACTACAGGCGTCCGCCAACTCGCCCGGCTAGTTTTTTATATTTTTTAGTAGAGACGGGGTTTCGTTGTGTTAGCCAGGATGGTCTCCATCTCCTGACCTCGCGATCCACCCGTCTCGGCCTCCCAAAGTGCTGGGATTACAGGCTTGAGCCACCGCGCCCGGCCCAGGCTGGTCTTTTTTTTTTTTTTTTTTTTTTTGAGACGGAGTTTCGCTCTGCCACCCAGGCTGGAGTGCAGTGGCCGGATCTCAGCTCACTGCAAGCTCCGCCTCCCGGGTTCACACCATTCTCCTGCCTCAGCCTCCCGAGTAGCTGGGACTATAGGTGCCCGCCATGGCGCCCGGCTAGTTTTTTGTATTTTTAGTAGAGACAGGGTTTCACCGTGTTAGCCAGGATGGTCTCGATCTCCTGACCTCGTGATCCGCCCGTCTCGGCCTCCCAAAGTGCTGGGATTACAGGCTTGAGCCACCGCGCCCGGCCCCAGGCTGGTCTTAAACACTTGGGCTCAAGCGATCTTTCCACCTTGGCCTCCCAAAGTGCTGGGATTACACGTGTGAGCCCCTGAGCTTGGCCCTGGTCATTTCTTGAATGTCTGTAGCTTATGGCTACTCAGCCCGCCAGTGGCTGACCTAGGTTTCTGGCTGATTCTCCGCGTCCACTAAGCTCACAATTGGGGAACCAACTCCATGATTTTGCAATATTTCGATGCCAGACCCTGACCCATTACTGAGTTGGGAGCGTCACATTCCGTTTGTTTTTTCTTTTGAGACGGTCTGGCTGTCATCCAGGCTGCAGTGAAGCGGCATTGGTGTGATCTCAGCTCACTGCAACCTCTGTCTCCTGGGCTCAAGCCATTCTTCTGCCACAGTCTCCCGGAGCATAGCTGAGACTACAGGCGCCACCACTCCCAGCTATGTTCTTTTTTTTTTTTTTTCTTTTTTCTTTTTTCAAAAAAAAAAAAAAAGAAAGAAAGAAAGAGACAAGGTCTTGCTATGTTGCCCACGGCAATCTCAAATTCCTAGACTCAAGCAATCCTTCCGCCTCAGCCTCCCAAAGTCCTGGGATTACAGGTGTGAGCCAGCACACAGGCTGTGGGTCACATTACTTTTGAAAGGTTCTGGATAATTAAAAAAGGAATCCCATCAGTAGAGGCCAAAATCATGACTGAAACTAGCTTAAGCCCCAAAGCAAAATAAAAACCCCAAAGAAGGCTGGGTGCCGGGCGCGGTGGCTCAAGCCTGTAATCCCAGCACTTTGGGAGGCCGAGACGGGCGGATCACAAGGTCAGGAGATCGAGACCATCCTGGCTAACACAACAAAACCCCGTCTCTACTAAAAAAAAAAAAACAAAAACAAAAAAACTAGCCGGGCAAGGTGGCGGGCGTCTGTAGTCCCAGCTACTCGGGGAGGCTGAGGCAGGAGAATGGCGTAAACCTGGGAGGTGGAGCTTGCAGTGAGCTGAGATCCGGCCAGTGCACTCCAGCCTGGGCGACAGAGCGAGACTGTCTCAAAAAAAAAAAAAAAAAAAAGAAGAAGAAGAAGGCCGGGCATGGTGACTGGCGCTGTAATCCCAGCATTTTGGGAGGCTGAGGCAGGTAGATCACCAGAAGTCAGGAGTTTGAGACCAGCCTGGCCAACATGGTGAAACCTGTCTCTACCAAAGATACAAAAATTAGCCAGCTGCAGTGCAGTGGTGCAATCGTAGCTCACTTCAGCCTTGACCTTCTGGACTCGAGTGATCCTCACACCTCAGCCTCCTGAGTAGCCGTCCCAGCGGTCCCAGCTACTCAGTGCCCCACCAGACCCAGCAATTCTGTTTGTTTCTTTTTCTTTTTTTTCAGAGATGGTGGTGTGTGTCTCAAACTCCTGGCCTCAGGCAAACCTCATGTGTCAGCCTCCCAAAGTGCTGGAATTACAGGCATGAGCCACCATGCCTGGCCTAGATTCATTTTTTTAGATGCAGAAAATCTGGGCTTTGGATTTAATGACTTACCAAATAAAGGCTGTCTATTTTTTTTTTTTTAAACAAATCAGCAAAACAGGGGCTCTTGGCTAGTTTGCATAAGGCATCCAGTGATGGAGAGATGTGTATTTAAGCTAAAAAAAGAAAAAGTGAAACTCACAGCAGTCTGAGTTTTTATTTAGAAAAGGAAAAAAGAAAGCAACTAACTGAGAGCGAAATAGTTTCCTGGAATGCTATTTTTTTTTTTTTTTTTTTTTTTTTTTGAGATGGAACGTTACTCTATTGCCCAGGCTGGAGTGCGGTGGCGCGATCTCAGCTCACGGCAACTTTCATCTCCCGGGTTCAACTGATTCTCCTGCCTCAGCCTCCCTAGTAGCTGGGATTACAGGCCCCTGCTATGCTCGGCTAATTTTTGTATTTTTAGTAGAGCCAGGGATTTACCATGATGGCCAGGCTGGTCTCGAACTCCTGACCTCAGGTGATCCACCCACCTCGGCCTCCCAAAGTGCTGGGAGTACAGGTGTGAGCCACTGCACCCGGTCTTGAAATGCACTTTCTTTGAAACACCATGTCCTCCCCTTTTTCACCATAAACTCCCTCACTCTCTGCAAGTTTACCTAACTGTATGCGTCTATCTAATTATGATTACCTAAAAGTTCCAGGAGCAGGCTGGGTATGGTGGCTCGGGCCTGGAATCCCAGCACTTTGGAAGGCCAAGGCGGGCGGATCACCTGAGGTTAGGAATTCGAGACCAACCTGACCAACATGGAGAAACACCGTCTCTACTAAAAATACAAAATTAGCCGGGCGTGGTGGTGCATGCCTGTAATCCCAGCTACTCGGGAGGCTGAGGCAGGAGAATCACTTGAACCTGGGAGGCAGAGGTTGCAGTGAGCCGAGATCACGCCACTGCACTCCAGCCTGGGCAACAAGAGCAAGACTATGTCTCAAAAAAAAAGAAAAAGAAAGTTCCAGGAGCCAATCTGGACACAGATCAAGCACAGAGACCCAACTGCAAAATCCCAGAGATTTCCTCAAGGTGGTCTGCAACCCGGCCGTTATTAGGATGAGGCCAGCATGTGCTTTTAAGCCACCAAAATTCATGAACACACAGAGCTTATACTTAGCACCTCCCCTGCACACCCACCATTACAAGTTCCTCTTTTTTAGCCCCTCACCCCAGCCTCAAGTTTGAAGGGGTTTCTGGAGGCCTAAGCCAGCTGCTTCCCCACTGGGAACTCCAAAAATGAAGTCACCTTCCTTTCACTGCACTTTTTCCTCCTTATTGGTTTGGCAAGACTTGGGTATCCGAGCGTGAGCTGGTTACCCCCAGGCGCTGTCGAGTTGTTTGGGGAAGGGATGACAAATTCCCTCCCGTTGAGGACCACTTGGTTAAACCTGTCCAACTGGAAGGAGTAACAAATTGGTCATAAAATGTTCATGTTTTGGTGAAACCCCTTCTCTACTAAAAATACAAAAACTAGCCAGAAATCACTTGAACCCGGGAGGTAGAGGTTGCAGTGAGCCTAGAACTGCATTCCAGCCTGGGTGACAGAGCGAGACTCCGTCCCAAAAAAAAAAAAAAGTGTGCTTGTTTGGCCCAGGAGATGCAAGAGGTCTTCTTCACCTACAGTACTGATGAGAAAACTCAAACCTGAGCACGGACGGCCCAGGGCAGAGTGCAGTAACAGGCAGAACTGGAACCTGGCCCCATCCCGGTCTCGGGGAAGGGTGTCATGGCCCCCCCCCCCTGCCTCGTCCTCCCCACTCTGCTAACTTTCCAAAGATCCCCCAGGTTCTGAGTTTTCCCCGGCCGCTTATGGGATTCGAACCCGTAAACTCAGCGCTCGCCCAGCGCAGCGGCCCCGCCTCGCCCCCCCCACGGTCATGTGAGGGCATGGCCGGCGGGGGGCGGGGCGGGGGGGGCGGCGCGCAGTCCCTCCTGGGAATTGTAGTCCTTGCTCCGCCTTTGCCTCGCGCTGACCCCGCCCCTGGAACTACGCTCCCGTCTTGCTCCGCGGCGCCAGGCGGAGACGAAGCGAGGCGGGGCGGGGCGCGCCGGGCCGGTTGCTAAGACTTGGCGAAGCGCTGCGCTCGCTCCCGGATCTCTCAGGTAAGCGCGCGGCCCCGAGGTCTCGGGTTCTCCAGGCTCAGGCTTCCCCAGAAGGGAAGTAGGGGCGAACACAGGGGGTCTCGGCGGTGAGGGGCGCCGGCCGTTCATGGGGAGAAAACGGGGGACCCGGGCCAACCTCGGGCGCGTGTCGGGCGGGCCGGTGGGCGTCGTGGGGAGGTGGCGGGAATGCGCGTGCGCTCGGCGCTGGCCTGGGGGGGAGCCTCAGGAGTGCGCTTCCCCGGGCCCAGCGCTTTTCTGCGCGTGCGTGCCACTGTGGCCCGGGCGGGAGACCCCGTACGCTCCAGCTGCTTCCGGTGGTCCTTCGCCAGGTCAAGTCCGCCAGTCCCCTGCCTTCGGACCGCGCACTCGCAGGTTTCCGGCGCTTTCGCGTCCTTCCTTGCCAGCTCTGGTTTGCCTTTACGTGAAGATTCCCCTAGTCCTTTGTACATCCCCAGAATTGACCATCGTTCCTCGTAGTTACCTAGAATACGAGTTTTTCGGGTTTTTTGATCACAGGCCCCCAGTTATCTTCCACACCCTACTCCGAGGGCCGAGGTTCCCCGCTGTCTTGCAAAGAAGGCCTTCTTGTAGGATGGCCAGAAACAGAGGATCGACTCCTTGGAAACGAGGATGTCTGGGCGCAGTGCCTCACCCTGTGACTTTAGGAGGCCAAGGCAGGTGGATCACCTTAGGTCCGGAGTTCGAGACCAGCCTGATCAACAGGGTGAAACTCCATCTCTGCCAAAAATACAGAAATTAGCCGGGCGTGGTGGCGTACGCCTGTGAAACCAGCTACTCAGGAGGCCGAGGCAGGAGAATCGCTTGAAACTGGGAGGTGGAGGTTGCAGTGAGCCAAGATGGCACTATTGTACTCCAGCCTGAGCAACCTAGCAAGACTCACTCCCCAAAAAAAAAACAAAAAAAAATTTTTTTTTTGTTTTTTTTTTGTTTTTTTTTGTTTTTTTTTTTTACAAATGAGGCAATTTATTAACCCAGCATGGTTTGTTCTAATGCTTCTTGTTGGCAGCTGCCACCTGTCCGGCGATTCTGTCCAGATCTCTCTGTCCCTGAGGTGTCAGTTTGCGGCCCCCATCTTGGTCCTTTTACACCATTTTCAGCCCCTCCAGGGCTTGGACGACCCGGCGAGCCACACTCTTGGAGCCTCGGCTGAAGTGGCTGGGCATGACGCCGTTTCTCTGACGTCCCCCATAGATCTTGGTCATGGAGCCAACCCCAGCGCCACCCTGGAGGTACAGGTGCCGCGCTGTGGAAGCAGCTCGTGTGTAGAACCAGTTCTCATTGTAGGGAGCAAGCTCTTTGTGCTTGGCTAGCTTGACGGTGTCCACCCATTCGGGGACTTTCAGCTTCCCGGACTTTTTGAGGAAGGCTGCCAGAGCTCTGACGAACTCCTGCTGGTTCACGTCTTTTACAGTAACTCCAGGCATCGTGCGGCCTCCGCACTGCCAGCCAGGGGAAAAAAAGCAAAAATTTTTTTTTTAATTACTCAGGCACGGTGACACACGTTTATGGTCTCAGCTACTCGGGAGGCTGAGGCAGGAGGATTGCTTGAGCCCAGGAGGTTGAGGCTGCAGTGAACTATGATGGCACTACTACATTCCAGCCCGGGCAACAGAGTGAGACCTTGTCTCAAAATAAATAAGTATACATGTATAGCACCGGGCCTGGTGGCTAACGCCTGTAATCCTAGCACTTTGGGAGGCCAAGGCGTGCGGATCACAAGGTCAGGAGATCAAGACCATCCTGGCCAACAGGTTGAAACCCTGTCTCTACTAAAAATAAAAAAAAAGCTGGGCATGGTGGTGGGCTCTTGTGGTTCTGGCTACTCCCAAAGGAGGCTGAGGCAGCAGAATGGTGTGAACTCAGGAGGCGGAGCTTGCAGTGAGCTGGAATCGCACCACTGCGCTCCAGCCTGGGCGACAGAGCGAGACTCCATCTCAAAAAAAAAAAAAAAGGCCGGGCGCGGTGGCTCAAGCCTGTAATCCCAGCACTTTGGGAGGCCAAGACAGGCGGATCACGAGGTCAGGAGGTCGAGACCATCCTGGCTAACACGGTGAAACCCCGTCTCTACTAAAAAAAAAAAACCACAAAAAACTAGCTGGGCGAGGTGGCGGGCGCCTGTAGTCCCAGCTACTCGGGAGGCTGAGGCAGGAGAATGGCGTAAACCCCGGAGGTGGAGCTTGCAGTGAGCTGAGATCCGGCCACTGCACTCCAGTCTGGGTGACAGAGCGAGACTCCGTCTCACAAAAAAAAAAAAAAAAAAAAGCAACAAAATATATATGTGTAAAGAAACAAGCCCCAGGCTGGGCATGGTGGTTCACGCCTGAAATCCCAGCACTTTGGGAGGCCTAGGCAGGTAGATCACAAGGTCAGGAGTTCGAGACCACCCTGGCCAGTATGGTGAAATCCCACCTCTACTAAAAATATAAAAAATTAGCTGGGCATAGTGGTGCACACTTGTTGTCCCAGCTGCTTGAGAGGCTGAGGCAGGAGAATTGCTTGAACCAGGGAGGCAGAGGTTGCGGTGAGCCAAGATCACGCCACTGCCCTCCAGCCTGGGGGACAGAGTGAGACTCTGTCTCAAAAAAAAAAAAAAAAAAAAAAAGAAGCCCCCACGCAGACTATTGGTGTGCCCTGGCACTGAGCATTAGCTGTTCCTCTGTTCCGTGTTCTCTCCCCTACTTCCCCAGCCTTCCAGGCTGGGCTGTGGGTCACTGCCTCCAAGGGCCCCTCCTGGATTCTACTGGAGATGGTCAGGCCCCTCCATCCCCCCACTTTCTCTTAGGCGCCTGACAGCCCTGCCTTAAAAAAAAAAGCAGAGCAGGAATTCCCATTTCACAGGGGTGGAAGCTGAGGCGTGGAGGAATCAGGACTGGTGCCTGAGCCCTCGCAGCCAGGAGGTGGTGACCTGCCCTCCTGGGGGTCCCAATGGTCGCCTGCCTTCTGGGTGTGTGTGGTAGGGGGAGGATCAGGTGGCCCCCCCGCTGTTGGGGGGCAGTCGCTGCACTGCCTGCCGGAGTGAGTCGTCCCCCCTGGACCACAGCGGGTGGGTAGGAGCTGCTCTGGCAGTTGAGGCCGCCCTGGCCTGGGACAGTCAATCAGCCTGAACAGTGCCTGTTCTGGGATTTTGACGTGCCCTCCACCGGCGCAGGGGGCCCAGCCTGCAGTGTCCCAGGATTTTGACCTGCCCTCCAAGGGCGTGGCGGGCCCAGCCTGCAGTGTCCCGGCAGCTGCCTTCTCTCTGCGTCGTTTGTTTTTCTTCAGACAGAGGTTGTACTCTTGGAGGGACAAGCGAGGCTGTGTTTGTCTTTTACCCTGGAGACAGTGGAGTGTTTGTGGCCCAGCCAGGCCTCGCGGTCCTGGTCGCGCGTGGTATGCGTTTTGGGAGGGCCCAGCGAGTGGACTGCTACGGGCCCCACCTGGCACAGGGCCTTGGGCAGCGGCAGCACCTAGCTCTGCCTCTGCGCTTCCTGCTCCCGGCTCCCACTGCGCTTCCGGTTCTGTGCTTCATTGAACGCATGAGCTTCAGGCAGCGCTGGGGCCACTTCAGTGTGCCCTCCAAGTCCACTGGCCCGGAGTTCCACTGGCTGCTGGTCCCCCCACTGTGGGGCGCCCCGGCGGCTGAGGCATGAACCGGGCAATGCATCTCGGGCAATGCACAGCTGCGCGGCTGCGAAATTATGCAGAGACACATCCCTGCCTGCGGGAGGAGTGGTCCACACCAGCAGGGATGTGTAGTCTGGTGGGCGATAGTGGTCAGGATCATCCAGAGTCGTTTTAAGATCATCTGTGGCTTAGTCCCAGCACCATCTGAGGCAGTACTGTCTGCTAGAATACCTGTGAGCACACAGGTGTAAGGTTTTTAGGATTTTGTTATTATTTATTGATCTGAAAAAAGGAACGGGGTCTCTGCATGTTACCCAGGTTGGTCTCAAACTCCTGTGCTTAAGTGATCCTCTCGCCTTGGCCTCCTGAGTAGCTGGGACTACGTGTGCACACCACCATGCCCAACTAATTTATACTTTTAAAAAATGTGGGCCGGGCAGGGTGGCTCACGTCTGTAATCCCAGCACTTTTGGAGGCCGAGGCGGGTCGATCACCTGAGGTCAGGAGTTGGAGACCAGCCTGACCAACATGGTAGAACCCCGCCTCTACCAAAAATACAAAAAATTAGCTGGTGCAGTGGTGCATGCCTGTATTCCTGGCTACTGGGGCTGTATTCCTGGCTACTGGGGGGCTGAGGCAGGAGTATCGCTTGAACCTGGGAAGTGGAGGCTGCAGTGAGCTGAGATCATGCCACTGCACTCCAGCCTGGGCAACACAGTGAGACTCTTTGTCTCAAAAAATAATGTGGGTTGGGCGTGGTGGCTCATGCCTGTAATCCAGCCTCAGGCCTGTGGTGCGAGTCTGTGGGGGTAGATGCAGGTCGGGGAGGGCTGGCCAGCTGAGACAGTGGTGTGGGGGTGTTCAGGTGGGGGTGGATGCCAGAGATGTGGGAGCCAGAAGCCCTGTCCCCCAGGGCCCTGTGAGCAGTCTCTGCAGGCTGGCTGTCCCCACGCCTGCTTCTCTGCTGTGCTGTCTGCCCGCCTAGGGTAGGCTCCCCTCTCATGGGGCGATCCCGAGAGCCGGGAGCCCCGCCAGCCCTTCCTCTCCAATGGAGTGGCCCTACCACCTCCTGTCCTCAACTGTGCCAGCAGCAGGGATGGTAGCGGTGCTGGTGATGTCAGGCCGGGAGGTTCTCACCCAAGAGCCACCTTGGCATGCTGCCTGGCAGTCAGGGATGTTAGCAGGAGCCCCAGGGGTGATCCAAGCTCTTCCCGCAGCCCCACTCCGGCCAGGGCCTCCTCTGTGACTGAGTAGGCAGGGACACCCTGGTGGCTGCCTGCTCCACCCAAGAGCCAGGGCCCACCATGGCTGCAGGAATGTGGTGAAGGGATGGGAAGCCGGGCCCGCCAGGCGAGGGGCTGTGTTCCAGGGCTTATGTTTCGTGGCCTGTCCTCTGAGGTCTTTCTTTTCCTAGCCCTTGGACAACTAGGGGGCTAGTGTTTACAGAAACCACCCGGAGGTGGGTGCTCTGTGTCAGTGCCAGGCTGTGTGCCGTTCCGGGAGGTGTCCCCGTGTCCCCCACACTTGGCATGCTTGCTTTCTGTCACTGCATAGCAGACTCCGTGCATCTGTGGGCTTAATACAACACCCGCCAGCTCCTGGTTCTGTGGGTCGGGGCCTGAATGTGACGTGGCTGGGTCCTCTGTGTGGGGTCTCACCGGGCTGGAACCCAGATGTTGGCCAGGGCTGTGTTGTCATCTGGAGGGTCAACAGGGGTGGCATCTGCTTCCAGCTCACGCAGGTGTCGGCAGAATTCAGTACTTTGCAGCCGGGGGACCAAGGGTCCTGCTCAGTTCCTGGCCACATGGCCCTTCTGTCTGGAAGCCAGGCGCTGCCTCTCCACGGCTTGTGCTTCCAGGCCGTGGCTTCTGGAGATGCAGAGATCACATCAGTGGTTGCCTGGATTGCTGTGTGTGTTGTGGGGTGGTGAGACAAGTTTTCTCTTGGGGGTGATGGAACGTTCTGGAATTTTATAGTGGTGATGGTTGCACAACTCCAAGCATACTAAGAGCCACTAAATAGGACACTTGATTGTTTTTGGTTTTTGAGGGTTTTTTTTTTTTTTTTTTTTTGAGAGAGAGAGTCTTACTCTGTCACCAGGCTGGAGTGCAGTGGCATGATCTCGGCATACTGCAACCTCTGCTTCCCAGGTTCAAGCAATTCTCCTGCCTCAGCCTCCGGAGTAGCTGGGATTACAGACGCGTGCCACCACACCTGGCCAATTCTTTGTATTTTTCAGTAGAGACGGGGTTTCACCATGTTAGCCAGGATGGTCTCGATCTCCTGACCTCGTGATCCGCCTGCCTCGGCCTCCCAAAGTGCTGGGATTATAGGCATGAGCCACCATGCCTGAGTTTTGTTTTGTTTTTTTGTTTTTGTTTTTGTTTTTTGAGACAGTGTCTTGCTCTGTCACCTAGGCTGGAGTACAGTGGCATGATTGTAGCTCACTTGAATTTCCGGGCTCAAGTGATCCTCCTGTTTCAGCTTCTCAAGTAGCTGAAACCACCGGTGTGTGCCACCACACCCAGCTAATTTTTTGATATTTAGTAGAAATGGGGTGTTGTTACGTTGCCTAGGCTGGTCTTAAACTCCTGGGCTCAAGTGATCCTGCCACCTCGGCCTCCCATAATGCTGGGATTACAGGCGTGAGCCGCTGGCACCTAGCCACGAATTGCACTTTTGAAAATGACCTGTCTTGGCCGGGCGTAGTGACTCATACCTGTAATCCCACCACTTTGAGAGGCCAAAGTGGGTGGATCACGTGAGGTTAGGAGTTCGAAACCAGCCTGAACAACGTGGTGAAATCCCATTTCTACTAAAAATGCAAAAAAATTAGTCGGGCGTGGTGGTGTGTAATCCCAGCTACTGGGGAGGCTGAAGCATGAGAATCGCTTGAACCTGGGAGGTGGAGGTTGCAGCGAGTTGAGATTGCGCCACTGCACTCCTGCCTGGGCGACAGCGAGACTCTGTCAAAAAAAAAAAAAAAAAAAAAAAAAACCTGTCTTCTGGTAGGTTAATTGCATCTTCGTTTTTAAAAACCAATGGCTGTTTAAACTCTGCAAACCAGGGGTTAGCAGGACATGAGGGAGTGTAGCCCTGATGCGGTGACCTGGGCCGGAGCCCTCAGACTAGCCTCAGCTTTGGCGGCAGCACGCCCTGCCTCGTGGAGCCACGGCCTCCTGGGACGCACTCCCCAGCCGCCCGCAGCCGCCGGATGATCCTCTGCTCCCGTCTCTGTCTCCCACAGTCGACATCGCTGAGGATGGAGCCCGCCCCGGGCCTCGTGGAGCAGCCCAAGTGCTTGGAGGCCGGGAGCCCAGAGCCTGAGGCGGCGCCGTGGCAGGCCCTGCCTGTCCTGTCCGAGAAGCAGTCGGGGAACGTGGAGCTGGTGCTGGCCTACGCCGCGCCCATCCTGGACAAGCGCCAGACCTCACGCCTCCTGAAGGAGGTGTCGGCCCTGCACCCGCTCCCCGCCCAGCCTCACCTCAAGCGGGTGCGGCCCAGCCGTGATGCCGGCAGCCCCCACGCCCTGGAGATGCTGCTGTGCCTGGCCGGGCCAGCCTCGGGCCCGCGTTCGCTGGCTGAGCTCCTGCCACGGCCGGCTGTGGATCCCCGCGGCCTGGGGCAGCCCTTCCTGGTGCCTGTGCCCGCCCGGCCGCCTCTGACCAGGGGCCAGTTCGAGGAGGCCCGGGCCCACTGGCCCACGTCCTTCCACGAGGACAAGCAGGTGACCAGCGCCCTGGCTGGGAGGCTATTCTCCACGCAGGAGCGCGCCGCCATGCAGAGCCACATGGAGCGGGCGGTGCGGGCGGCTCGGCGGGCGGCAGCGCGGGGCCTGCGGGCCGTGGGGGCCGTGGTAGTGGACCCGGCCTCGGACCGCGTGCTGGCCACCGGCCACGACTGCAGCAGCGCAGACAACCCCCTCCTGCACGCCGTCATGGTGTGCGTGGACCTCGTGGCGCGTGGCCAGGGCCACGGCACCTACGACTTCAGGCCGTTCCCCGCCTGCTCCTTCGCCCCGGCCACCGCCCCACAGGCCGTCCGTGCAGGCGCCGTGCGTAAACTGGACGCAGACGAGGATGGTCTCCCCTACGTGTGCACCGGCTACGACCTGTACGTGACCCGCGAGCCCTGCGCCATGTGCGCCATGGCGCTGGTGCACTCACGCATCCTGCGCGTCTTCTACGGTGCGCCCTCGCCTGACGGCGCCCTGGGCACCCGCTTCCGCATCCACGCACGGCCCGACCTCAACCACCGCTTCCAGGTGTTCCGCGGGGTGCTGGAGGAGGAGTGCCGCTGGCTGGACCCCGACACGTAGGCGCCGCCCTCCTGCCTCCGGACCCATCCTGCTGCTGGCCGGGGGCCGCCCCTCCTGGACTTCCGGTCCTCGATTTCTCTCGCAGAAGCCTGTCTGGATTTCAAGGACACACACCACCTCCAGCGGGAATCAGGGTGCTGCCTTCCGTGCGGAGCGAGCTTCCTGGACTTAGTCATTGGGGCCACCCCTGTGCTTGCGGGGCTCTTCTGCGGATGCCCTCGCAGCTTTTGTGTTATCCCCTGTCTCGCGGGCCAGGAAAAAGCTCTGATGGGGAAATAAACAGCTTAAAACCAAATGCGTGTCTGCTGGCAGGTGGGTGCCTTGGTGGTCAGGGTCCCGGGTGGGGTGGGGTCTGTACAGGGCCTGGTGGCTCAACAGGAGGGGACCTGTTGAGCCGGTGTGGTCAGAGGCCTGGGCTGGTAGAGCAAGACCCCCAGCTGCTGCCTCCTTACCCGCTTCTGGAGTGCCAATGGTTCCAGGCGTGCCTGGCCCAGGTGCGTGGACACCAGGCATAGCCTATGGGCCACGGATCTGAAGGAGGGGCCCTGGCATTTACTGTCCTTCACAAGTGGCAACAGGGAAACCCAAAGGGCTGATGCCCGTCAGATGCCCGTCGGTCGTAGCACAGTAAAGACTGGAGCCGTTTTTGCAGAACTTGGAGCAGGACCTGTGGGTCCGCCGGGCAAGTGTCCATTGCCTGACCACGTGGGTGTAGCTCGGCCCTCAGACAAGCCTGCCCTGAGCCCCCAGCCCGTGGGGGAGGGGATATGGCAAGTGGGGGCTCTGCCTGGAGAGCTCATGCAGCGGACAGAACACCGCTGCTGGCCAGGAGCCCACCAGCCCTGCAGTGGGGGAGTCCGTGCCTGGGGATGGGACCGAGGTGGGCTGGAGGGTCCCTGATGTGGCCAGAGCCACAGCGTGGCGTGAGGAGGTGGGAGCCGCAGAGGCGTGCCCAGTTGAGTGGTGGAGGCAGCGGTTGGGCCTCCTTGGTGCTCAGGTGCTCAGCTCCTTCCCCTGAGGGGCAGGAAGTCAGGGAGGAGGGAGTGAGAGGTGGGAGGTGGGCGGAGAGGAGGATGTCCTTTCCCAAGAATCCGGGGTACCTTACCCCACGATGGCATGTCCCTGAATGGGTTGTGTGTGGAGGGCTCAGTTCCTGGGAACTGCTTCACCTGGACTGGGGGCGGGAGGCAGCTCCTGGCCCCACGCCCGCCTCCTCAGGCCTGCTCCCTTGCCAGGAGCTGGGATGGTTCAGACCCTGCTGGGGTGTGATGCCCGATGGGCACCAGGCATGCCTCTGCTGGGCTGGCCCACCTCCCGATGGCAGGTCCGCCGCTAGGATCATGGAAGCAGCTTGATCTCACTCGTGGGGGGCTGGCAGGCCGGGTGGGGCTTCTCTGGTGCGTGAGCTCATGGAGTCCCCTTTCAGAAGGGCCAGGGTACCACGTGGATGTGATGGGGTCCTAGGCTGTGCAGCGCTCACCTTGCGGCGCCCACCCCTTGTGGGCTGAAGCCGAGAATTGGGGGACGCCAGGGCCTAGGACAGCATGGGAGGGGCATCCTGGCTGGGGCAGTGGGTGGGAGGGGCTGCAGCCAGCTCTGCCCCTTTTGCCAGCATAGGTGGTGTGCCCTGGAGCCGAGGGGTGGGGACCTGTGGGTTAACACATTGGGACAAGTCAGGCCTATGGTTCCCGCTCAGCCCACTGCTGTGCCCAGAGTAGAGGGCACGATGAAGGGCTTTTCAGCCACAGTGGGTGGGTGGTTAGCCCTCTGCCCAGGGTATCTTGGGGTTCCCTGACTGTCACTGTCTTCCTTCCAGGCGGCTGCAGGCTTCAGCCTGCGCCAGTCGGTGAAACCGAGATGTCAGGTGAGTCCTGCCTGCCTGGGAGCCCCCAGCAGCGTGGGCGGGAGGGAGATGCCGGCAGTTCCCACAGGAGCCCTTGGTCCTGGCCATTGGCACACAGTGTCCTCTTGGCCCGTGTGGCCTCTGACTCCTCGGGTCCCACAGCCCAGCACAGCCAGAGTAACACCTCTGCTAGGGGCAAAGGGCAGCAGAGCCGCCTGTGTATCTGCTCCGACGCCTCACTGACCCGAAGCCCAGCCCAGCCGGGTGCCCCTGCTGTTGCAGCTGTTCTTTCCTTATAGCAGCTGGCGTGTTCTCGTGTGCCCCGGGGTCCCTCACCCACTCATTTACTGGCAGCCTTCCCCAGTGGGGCGCAAGCCCCTGAGGATGGGACCTCTTGCCATCTGGCTCATATCTGGCCCTCACAGGCACCCAGGGACACTTCCTTAGGTAGTGCTGGCTGACCAGAAGCTCCTGGGGGTCTCCCAGTGCCACGCTGAGTCCCCCAAGGGCTGTGTTCCCTTCCCAACCCCTGGAACGTGTGAGTGGGACCTCATTTGGGAATATGGCCTTTGCAGAGGCGATGGAGTTAAGATGAGGTACTGGAGCAGGGCGAGCCCTCAGCCCAATGCCTGCCGTGTTTATAAGAAGAGATGGGCCGGGGGTGGTGGCTCACGCCTGTAATCCCAGCACTTTGGGAGGCCAGGGTGGGTGGATCATGAGTTCAGGAGTTTGAGACCAGCCTGGACAACATAGTGAAATCCTGCCTCTACTGAAAATACAGAAACTAGCCGGGCGTGGTGGTGCGGCACCTGTAGTGCCAGCTACGTGGGAGGCTGAGGCAGGAGAATCGCCTGAACCCGGGAGGCGGAGCTTGTGGTGAGCCGAGATCACGCCACTGCACTCCAGCCTGGGCAACAGAGTGAGACTCGATCTCAAAAGAAAAAAAAAAGATGAGGAGACAGGAGGAGGTGTTGTGGAGATGGAGGCAGAGGCCAGAGCTATGCGGCCATGAGCCAAGGGTGCCAGGAGCCCCCAGAAGCTGCTTGGGAGAGGAAGGAAGGCCCCTTCCCTGGACCCGACAGAGGGAGCGTGGTCCTGAGACACCTTGATCTCAGATTTCTGGTCTCCAGGACTATTAGCAGATAAATATCCGTTGTGTTCTTTGTTTTGTTTTGAGTCAGGGTCTGGGTATGTCTCCCAGACTGGAGTGCAGTGCTGTGACCATAGCTCACTGCAGCTTTAACCTCCCGGGTTCAAGCGATCCTCCCGCCTCAGCCTCCCGAGAAGCTGGGACCACAGGCACGCACCACCATGCGTGGCTAATTGTTGCATATTTTGTAGAGTTGGAATCTCACTAGGTTGCCCAGGCTGATCTGCAACTCCTAGGTTCCAGCGACCCTCCTATCTCAGCCTCTAGACGTGCTGAGGTCACAGGTGGGAGCCCCCATGCCTGAGCAGTTTCTGTGTGTGGTTTGTTTGTTTTTTTTTTTTTTTTTGAGGTGGAGTCTCGCTCTGTCGCCCAGGCTGGAGTGCAGTGGCCGGATCTCAGCTCACTGCAAGCTCTGCCTCCCGGGTTTACGCCATTCTCCTGCCTCAGCCTCCCGAGTTGCTGGGACTACAGGCGCCGCCACCTCGCCCGGCTAGTTTTTTGTATTTTTTAGTAGAGACAGGGTTTCACCAGTTAGCCAGGATGGTCTCGATCTCCTGACCTCATGATCTGCCTGTGTCGGCCTTCCAAAGTGCTGAGATTACAGGCTTGAGCCACCACGCCCGGCAGTTTCTGTTGTTTTAAGCCTGCCAGGTGGTGGTGCTTTCTCACAGCAGCCACAGGGAACGGAAGCGTCCTCAGGCCACAGCCTCCCTGCAGTGTGCGGACTCTGAGCCTGCATGTTGGCGTCCCGTGCCTGCTGGAGGGAATGATGCTAAATGCAGCCTGCTGCGGCCGCACCTACACTCAACGTGGAGGAGGGCTACAAAGATTAGCATGGCATAAAGGGTGACACATAAATTAAAAAATTTCGGCGGGGCGCAGTGGCTCACACCTGTTATCCCAGCACTTTGGGAGGCAGAGGTGGGCGGATGATTTGAGGTCAGGAGTTCAAAACCAGCCTGGCCAACATGGTGAAACCCCCGTCTCTACTAAAAAGAAAAATCCAAAAATTAGCCAGGCATGGTGGTGGGCGCCTGTAATCCCAGCTACTTGGGAGGCTGAGGCAGGAGAATCACTTGAGCCTGGGAGGCAGAGGCTGAAGTGATCCGAGATCGCACCACTGCCCTCCAGCCTGGGAGACAGAGCAAGACTTCGTCTCAAAAAAAAAAAAAAAAAAAAATTTCATAAACTTAGTTTCTTAAAACGATGAAATCTGTCATCTGACAGTTCTGGAGACCAGAAATGCTAAAATCAAGCTATAGGCAGAGCTGGGCCCTCCTGGGGATTCCAGGCAAGAAGCTGGTTCCCGCCTTTCCCAGCATCCAGAGGCGCCCGCATCCCTCCGCTTAGGGCCCCTTTCTCCCCCTTCACAGCCTCAGCGCAGCCTCTTCCCATCCCTTCTTGACTCCCACCCTCCCGCCTCCTCTTGTGAGGCTGCCGTGAGGACACGGGGCCCCGGATCATCCAGACCCTCTCCTGCCTCAGGGTCCTGCCGTCAATCCCAACTGCAGAGTCCCTTCTGCCATCAGAGGCAACACAGCTGTGGGTGGAAGGGATGAGGTGGGGCCTCCTTCAGGAGACAAAGTCTGGTTCATCAGAGGCAACACAGCTGTGGGTGAAAGGGATGAGGTGGGGCCTCCTTCAGGAGACAAAGTCTGGTTCTGTCCGTGGGTTCTCTGTCCCTACAGAAAAGGAGAACAACTTCCCGCCGCTGCCCAAGTTCATCCCCCTGAAGCCCTGCTTCTACCAGAACTTCTCTGACGAGATCCCGGTGGAGCACCAGGTCCTGGTGAAGAGAATCTACCGGCTGTGGATGTGTGAGTGTGCCTGGTGCGCCCCAGGGTGGGAGGCAAGAGGCGGGGCTGCCGGAGGGAGGGAGCATTCGGGCAGGGGCAGCCCGTCTGGGACCCACTTCCACCCCAGTCGTCCTAGGCCCGGTGGTTCACCGGCGGTGAACGAGGCGGGTGTCCAGGCCCCAGGCCCCAGTGTCCCGGCTTGCACAGTTCATCCTTGACGTGGGGTCACCAGGCTGGGGAAGTGGACAGTGGGTGCCCCATTGCTGGGCAGCATGCTTTCCAACGGCCACACCCCCCCGTGCCTGCTCATCTGTCCTCCCTCTCTTCGCAGTTTACTGCGCCACCCTCGGCGTCAACCTCATCGCCTGCCTGGCCTGGTGGATCGGCGGAGGCTCAGGGACCAACTTCGGCCTGGCCTTCGTGTGGCTGCTCCTGTTCACGCCTTGCGGCTACGTGTGCTGGTTCCGGCCGGCCTACAAGGCCTTCCGGTGAGCAGAGCTGCCGGGGCTGCCTGCACCCGGAGGGAACCTGGGCCCACTTTGTACCCCAGTTCCAGTCCAGCTGTGAGGAGCTGTCCCTTTCTTTGCCCAGTGTGACAGACAGTTCACATCCAGGGGTGGCAAACTGTGGCCCACAAGCCGAAGCCAACTACTGTCTGTTTTGTTTTGCTTTCAGTAATTTTGGCTGGGTGCGGTGGCTCACGCCTGTACTCCCAGCACTTTGGGAGGCCAAGGCAGGCGGATCACCTGAGGTCAGGAGTTCAAGACCAGCCTGGCCAACATGGTGAAACCCCATCTCTACTACAAATATAAAAATAGCGGGACGTGGTGGCGGGCGCCTGTAATCCCAGCTACTCAGGAGGCTGAGGCAGGAGAATCGCTTGAACCCGAGAGGCAAAGCTTGTGGTGAGCCAAGATCGCACCACTGCACTCCACCCTGGGTGACAGAGCGAGACTCTATCTCAAAAAAATAAAAGGCCGGGCGCGGTGGCTCAAGCCTGTAATCCCAGCACTTTGGGAGGCCGAGACGGGCGGATCACGAGGTCAGGAGATGGAGACCATCCTGGCTAACACGGTGAAACGCCATCTTTACTAAAGAATACAGGCCGGGTGCGGTGGCTCAAGCCTGTAATCCCAGCACTTTGGGAGGCCGAGACGGGCGGATCACGAGGTCAGGAGATCGAGACCATCCCGGCTAACACAGTGAAACCACGTCTCTACTAAAAAATACAAAAAACTAGCCGGGCGAGGTGGCGGGCGCCTGTAGTCCCAGCTACTCGGGAGGCTGAGGCAGGAGAATGTCGTAAACCTGGGAGGCGGAGCTTGCAGTGAGCTGAGATTGGGCCACTGCACTCCAGCCTGGGCGACAGAGCGAGACTGCGTCTCAGAAAAAAAAAAAGGAATAAAATAGAGTCTCCATTCTCGCCATCTCTGACTGACCCGTTCCTCTCTAGGTGCATCTGGGAGAAGCCAGGGCTGTGGTAACTGTCATGTTTTCTGTCCCTCCCTAGAGCCGACAGCTCCTTTAATTTCATGACATTTTTCTTCATCTTCGGAGCCCAGTTTGTCCTGACCGTCATCCAGGCGATTGGCTTCTCCGGCTGGGGCGTGTGGTAAGCCTCTCTCTGACGGGCGTGGGGGATGTGACGATGTGACGCGGCTCAGCTGTCAGCTGCCGGGGTGTGGGCCTGCTGGGAAGCCAGGAGGCCACGGGAGCATGCTGGTTCGGGATTGTATGCGCTCTCCTACGGAGGGGTCCGAGCTCGCCCGGGCAGCGCCCACGTCCTCGCCAGCACCCAGCCATGGTTCGGGATTGTACGCGCTCTTTTAGGGAGGGGTCCGAGCTCGCCCGGGTAGCACCCACGTCCTCGCCAGCACCCAGCCAGCAGGCTTGTCTCCCGAGTGTTGATCACACCCCCGATCTGGGGTCTGGGAGCCAGTTCCTGGCTGCTGATGTTTTTGCACGGATGGCTGCAGGAGGAAGACCTAGACGTCTGTGAAAACACACACACCCGGTGCTGTCCCCACACCGGAGAAGCTCACAATCACTCTCTAAGGCTGCCAGGCTCTCAGCATTGATGTTTGTGTCTTACATTTCTGGCTTTTTTTTTGTTTTCTTTTTTTCTCCTTTGTGTTTTTGAGACGGAGTCTTGCTCTGTCACCCAGGCTGGAGTACAGTGGTGCGATCTCTGCTGACTGCAACCTCCACCTCCTAGATTCTCCTGCCTCAGCCTCCTGAGTAGTTGGGATTACAGGCGCCTGCCAGCACGCCTGGCTAATTTCTTTTGTATTTTAGTAGTAGAAACACGGAGTTTCACCGTGTTGTCCAGGCTGGTATCGGACTCCTGAGATCAGGCAATCCGCCCTCCTCGGCCTCCCAAAATGCTAGGATTACAGGCGTGAGCCACTGCACCTGGCCTTTTGTTATTATTATTGTTATTATTATTATTATTTGAGATGGAGTCTCTCTCTCTCACCTAGGCTGGAGTGCAGTGACATGATCTCTGCTCGCTGCAACCCTCGCCTCCCAGGTTCAAGCAATTCTCCTGCCTCAGCCTCCCGCGTAGCTGGGACTACAGGCGCCCGCCACCATGCCCAGCTGATTTTTGTATTTTTAGTAGAGACGGAGTTTCACCATGTTGGCCAGGCTGGTCTGAAACTCCTGACCTCATGATCCACCTGCCTCAGCCTCCCAAAGTGCTGGGATTACAGACGTGAGCCCCCGCACCCGGCCAGATTTGTGGCTTTTTAAATAGGCTTTTTATTTTGGAATCATTTGGAATTCACAGTTGCAGAGAGTGACTGTTCTCACCCACGTCCCCGACGTGTCTCCCTTGTCCTTGGCACGGCAGGAACTCCCCACAGGTGATGCTGCTTACAGAGCCGTGGGTGCCTTTGGTTTCCCGGACCCCCGTTAGCAAGCTCCTATTCAGGGGTGCCTGCCTCACGGGACCGTGGTGGTCTCATGCCAGGGCTCAAATCAGAACCCACATAAGGTCCCGGGTTTCCCGGAATGGTGACTCCTCTCCCTTTAGGACCCCTCGATCTGTGGGCTTCTCCCCTCCTGCACCTGTGCCCGGTGCCAGGCCCTCCAGGGTGGCCGGGATCAGTGGTGGGTGCACCCCTCGGATGTGCCACTGAGGCTGGTCTGTCCCCGCCACCCCGAGAGCCAGAGTGACATTGCCCCAGGGATCTGAGTTAGAGTCCTAGTGAGGGTGTCCCTGGGGCTCCCAGCTCTGCCAGCCTGTGGGGTGCGTCCCCCTCCTGCAGAGGCCGTGGCCACAGGTCAAGGCGCTGCTCGTCATCCTCTGAGTCCTCCTGAGCCCACAGCTGCTGGCCCCGCTCCCACTGGCACTTCCCTGGGCTCCGGTGCCTCCTGCGAGCCGCCTCCCCGGTGCCTCCCCAGCTCTCCCAGGCTAAGCTGGGTGGACAGGCCTGTGCCCGTGTTGGGTGGTCCTGAGATCCTGGCATGCGGTGAGTGCCCACATATGACCCTCAGAGACCTCCCTGGCCCCTCAGCCCTCGTGCAGTGCGGCAGCAGCGACTTGGCTCTCCTCATGAGAGTCTAGCGTCTTCTGCTGCAGGTCACGGGAGAAGCTGGAGCATGTGGTCCCTGCCCGAGTTGGACAGAAGGTGGACACTCTCAAGCAAGAAACCCAGTGGTCCCTCGAGGCGAGCCCGGCCCCTCGTAATGGGAGAAGTCAAATCACAGCACGTGGCGACTTCATGTCCGTCGTTGGCTTAACGAGGCCCCGTGGTCAGTGTGCTCCTGTGGGGCGAGCCCGGCCCCTCGTAATGGGAGAAATCAAATCACAGCACGTGGCGACTTCATGTCCGTCGTTGGCTTAACGAGGCCCCGTGGTCAGTGTGCTCCTGTGGGGCGAGCCCGGCCCCTCGTAATGGGAGAAATCAAATCACAGCACGTGGCGACTTCTTGTCCGCCGTTGGCTTAACGAGGCCCCGTGGTCAGTGTGCTCCTGTGGGGCGAGCCCGGCCCCTCGTAATGGGAGAAGTCAAATCACAGCACGTGGCGACTTCATGTCCGCCGTTGGCTTAACGAGGCCCCGTGGTCAGTGTGCTCCTGTGGGGCGAGCCCGGCCCCTCGTAATGGGAGAAGTCAAATCACAGCACGTGGCGACTTCATGTCCGCCGTTGGCTTAACGAGGCCCCGTGGTCAGTGTGCTCCTGTGGGGCGAGCCCGGCCCCTCGTAATGGGAGAAGTCAAATCACAGCACGTGGCGACTTCATGTCCGCCGTTGGCTTAACGAGGCCCCGTGGTCAGTGTGCTCCTGTGGGGCGAGCCCGGCCCCTCGTAATGGGAGAAGTCAAATCACAGCACGTGGCGACTTCATGTCCGCCGTTGGCTTAACGAGGCCCCGTGGTCAGTGTGCTCCTGTGGGGCGAGCCCGGCCCCCTCGTAATGGGAGAAGTCAAATCACAGCACGTGGCGACTTCATGTCCGCCGTTGGCTTAACGAGGCCCCGTGGTCAGTGTGCTCCTGTGGGGCGAGCCCGGCCCCTCGTAATGGGAGAAGTCAAATCACAGCACGTGGCGACTTCATGTCCGCCGTTGGCTTAACGAAGCCCCGTGGTCAGTGTGCTCCTGTGGGGCGAGCCCGGCCCCCTCGTAATGGGAGAAGTCAAATCACAGCACGTGGCGACTTCATGTCCGCCGTTGGCTTAACGAAGCCCCGTGGTCAGTGTGCTCCTGTGGGGCGAGAGGGGACAGCCCTGCTCCCCCTGCCAGCGCCACCTCCCCGGGGGTGACGCACGCCTGAGGCTGTGAGCCACGGCAGCATCTGTGGTTGCAGAGGACTGGAAACCCCAGAGAAATGACCCCCAGCGGGGCCTAGCTGTGTGGACAGTGAGGGTGGCCACGCGGCAGGAGCCATGCACTGAGGACACGGTGCAGCAGGGGCCCCAGTGGAGCCCGCCAGCAATTGGACATCAGCGGGCACCGCAGCCTCTGAGCGGAGCGTGCAGCCCGCCTGACGGTGTGCCGGGCACCTCCCTAGTCCTGACACTTGCAGCCGGGGATGAGATGCCGGCCAGTGGGAAGCTGGCGAGGGTGGCGAGAGTCCTCGAATGCCTTTGCCGCTTTTCATAAATCTAAAATTATATCCAAACAGAGGTTTACTTTTTAAAAAAATAAAAGAGGCCAGGCACGGTGGCCAGACGCCTATAATCCCAGCACTTCGGAGGCCAAGGCAGGAGAATCACTGCTTGAGGTCAGGAGTTCAGACCGGCCTGGGCAACATAGGGAGACCCATCTCTCCAAAAAAAAAAAAAAAAAGAGAAAGGAATGAATGACCCAACGGCCATGAAGCCTGTGATGCTGCGGAGGCTCCAAGCAGGCGGACACAGGACAGGCCAGCACCTGGCAGGGTGGCAGCAGGGGGTACCGCGTGTGCGTGCATGTCACGCCATATGCATGTGTGTGCATAAGCTCCCTGAACACATCCTGATGTGTGGATCCTGTGGGCTGCCTGTGCGCCCGGGAGGGGAGTCAGCAGGAGAGAGACTGTACGTCATGCCTGCCTTTAAGTTCCCTGAATTTTATTTTATTTTTATTTTTATTTTTATTTTTTTTGAGAAGGAGTCTCGCTCTGTCGCCCAGGCTGGAGTGCAGTGGCCGGATCTCGGCTCACTGCAAGCTCCGCCTCCCGGGTTTACGCCATTCTCCTGCCTCCCGAGTAGCTGGGACTACAGGCACCCGCCACCACGCCCGGCTAGTTTTTTGTATTTTTTTAGTAGAGACGGGGTTTCACTGTGTTAGTCAGGATGGTCTCGATCTCCTGACCTCGTGATCCGCCCGTCTCGGCCTCCCAAAGTGCTGGGATTACAGGCTTGAGCCACCATGCCCTGCCAAGTTCCCTGAATTTTAAACGCTGTGGTTTTATCACCTGTTTAGACAAAAATCTGAAAATGACTGTGTTTTCTGCATCCTGGGTCTCAAAGACAGGTGCAATGCCCAGAGGCTGGTCCTGCACAGAGGGACCCAGAGCGTGCTGGCCTTCCCAGTGTCCCGCTGGTGGCGGATCTAAGCAGTGCTTTCCCTCGGGTTTTTTTTTTTTTTTTTTTTTTTTGAGACAGTCTTGCTCTGTCCCCCAGGCCTTGGAGTGCAGTGGCATGATCTTGGCTCACTGTAGCCTCTTGCCTCAGCCTCCTGAGCAGCTGAGATTACAGGCGTGTGCCCTCATGCCTGGCTAATTTTTGTATTTTTAGTAGAGACGGGGTTTCACCGTGTTGGTCAGGCTGGTCTCTAGTTCCTGGCCTCAAGTGATCCGCCCGCCTTGGCCTCCCAAAGTGCTAGGATGACAGGCGTGAGCCCCTGCGCCCGGCCTCCCTGGTTTTTTTTTTGGTTTTTTTTTTTGAGACGGAGTCTCACTCTGTCACCCAGGCTGGAGTGCGTTGGCGCGATCGTGACTCACTGCAAGCTCCGCCTCCCAGGTTCACGCCATTCTCCTGCCTCAGCCTCCCAGGTAGCTGGGACTACAGGCGCCCGCCACCACGCCCGGCTAATTTTTTGTATTTTTCGTAGAGACGGGGTTTCACTGTGTTAGCCAGGATGATATTGATCTCCTGACCTCGTAATCCATCCTCCTCGGCCTCCCAAAGTGCTGGGATGACAGGTGTGAGCCACTGTGCCCGGCCCTCCCTATTGTTTTTTTTTGTTTTTTTTTTTTTTTTTGAGACGGAGTCTCGCTCTGTCACCCAGGCTGGAGTGCAGTGGCCGGATCTCAGCTCACCGCAAGCTCCGCCTCCTGGGTTTACGCCATTCCCCTGCCTCAGCCTCCCAAGTAGCTGGGACTACAGGTGCCCGCCACCTTGCCCAGCTAGTTTTTTGTATTTTTTAGTAGAGACGGGGTTTCACCGTGTTAGCCAGGATGGTCTCGATCTACTGACCTCATGATCTGCCCGTCTCGGCCTCCCTCCCTATTGTTTTTAATGGCCCCTCAATGCTCCACCGGGTGGTGGTGGCAGATTTCCCACCCGCGTTGCTCCCGGACACGCAGATGTAGGTTTCGGCAGCTCCCGTCATTAGACACAGTTGCCGTAGGCTGGGTTCTTAGTAGCAGGCTCTATGGGGCATGGGGAGTGAGGTTTGAGTCTTTCCTTGGCTGGTACCCACCAGACTCACTGAGGGAAACTAATGGGGGAGTACTGGTCTCTATCCCCTGCACGCTCGGCTCACTGTTGCAGTGGTGGAGGGATAAGGTCGTGTTCATGTGTAGAAGTTGGTGCCTCAGTGTCACTTTATGTTTCTTGGTCACTCAGTGGTTCTTGTATGAGCTGTGCACTCCTTGTTGATTGGCCACAGCTCTTTACATGGGGAGGACCATGGGCCCTCATCTGGCAGGTGTGCAGGCACCCACACACTCTCTTGTCCCTTGCAGCGGCTGGCTGTCGGCAATTGGGTTCTTCCAGGAAAGCCCAGGCGCTGCTGTGGTCATGCTGCTTCCGGCCATCATGTTCTCCGTGTCGGCTGCCCTGATGGCCATCGCGATCATGAAGGTGAGTCCTCAGCTTTGGGACATCGAACCCTTACACTTTTTCCATGAACCTTATCACCTAACTGTCTCAGGTGGGTGAACGTCGGGGAGCCAGGCCCTCTCCCCGCGGTGTCACGCAGGCCGCACTTCATCCCCAGCAGTGAGTTGGGATGACAGCTGGGGGCGCTGCCACCAGGGACACTCCCAGGGACCCAGCACCCAGGTTCCCCATGGTCCCCCGGGCTGGGATTCCAGACTCCAGAGGGAAGCAGGGGTTGTGTGTCAACCGCAGTGTTTGCAGGAAGAGCTGAGGCGGGAGCTGTCCTGTCAGTGAGGATGGGGCCCCTTGCAGATTCCTGGCTTTCCGTCAGAAGATAGCAGAAGTGTTGAGCTAGGCTCCTAACACAAGTGTTCAGTTACAGCAAAACGTCTTTTTTTTTTTTTTTTTGAGATGGAGTCTCGTTCTGTCGCCCAGGTGGAGTGTAGTGGTGCGATCTCTGCTCACTGCAAGCTCTGCCTCCCGGGTTCATGCCATTCTCCTGCCTCAGCCTCCTGAGTAGCTGGGACTACAGGCGCCGCCACCTCGCCCGTCTAATTTTTTGTATTTTTAGTAGAGACGGGGTTTCACCGGATTAGCCAGGGTGGTCTTGAGCTCCTGACCTCGTGATCTGCCCGCCTCAGTCTCCCAAAGTGCTGGGTTTACAGGCATGAGCCACCGCGTCCAGTTTTTTTTTTTTATTTTTGGTGACGGAGTCTCGCTCTGTTGCCCAGGCTGGAGTGCAGTGGCACAATCTCGGTTCACTGCAACTTCTGCCTCATGGGTTCAAGCGATTTTCCTGCCTCAGCCTCCCAAGTAGCTGGGATTACAGGCGCTCGACATCACGCCTGAATAATTTTTTTTTTTTTTGAGACGGTGTCTCACTCTGTCCCCCAGGCTGGAGTGCAGTGGCGTGCAGAGACAGGGTTTCACCGTGTTACTCGGCTGGTCTTGAACTCCAGAGCTCAGGCAGTCTGCCTCAGCCTCCCAGAATGCTGGGATTACAGGCGTGAGTCCCCATGCCCAGCCGCCACGCTCATTTTCTGTTCTCTGACTCCCTGTCCTCTGTCATTGCAGGTGCACAGGATCTACCGAGGGGCCGGTGGCAGCTTCCAGAAGGCACAGACGGAGTGGAGCGCGGGCACTTGGCGGAACCCGCCATCAAGGGAGGCCCAGTACAACAACTTCTCAGGCAACAGCCTGCCCGAGTACCCCACTGTGCCAAGCTACCCAGGCGGTGGCCAGTGGCCTTAGAGCCAGCCCTGCCGCTACCGTCCACCACCTCCTCCCCTTCATTCCTGCTGCTACCCCTGGTCCTGAGGGCTGGGAGTACCTGGGGCCCCATCCCTCCAGCTGGGATGGTGGAAGCCGGTGGTGGCCATGGACCACACCCCTCTTGCCAGGGCCACAGAACCCGCGTTCATCTCATCCGAGAGCAGAGTTCCTTGCAAGCACTCCCCAGTGGCCCTCGGCCTCTGCCGTCCACAGGACACCCTCTTGCTCCCGGAAATGTGTGGTCACCTGCCGTGCACTGCACGGCCGGTATGGCCTTGTCTTCAGGTCTTGAGGCCTGACTCGGGGGGACAGGTGGCAGCAGGTCGGCCGCCCTCCGGTCCTCCCAGAGCTGCTGGCGCTGAGGCCGGAGCAGCTCTGATGGGGAGCTCCATCTCACACCAGCTGCCCACCATCACCAGGGCAGATGCCCTTGGCCGGAACTAAGAAGAGGCATCGGGGCCAGCTCCTGGTCCTCTGCAGTGATAGAGGGGTTGGTGCCTAGCCGAGTCCTCGCTGTCTCCTCCATCCCCTGATCTGTGCGGTTCCAGCTTCGCCCCCTCCCCACGTTCCCCATACCTGGGGAGCTCCTGGTCCAGGGTGTCCTGGGGCCACCCTCCTGCCCCCCCGAACCAGGGATCCCTGGCAGGCCCTCTGTCCATGCCCCCGCATTCAGGACCCAGGCCAGGCCGGGAGCACAGCCGCTCCCTAACCCCGGCAAACCGGCAGAGAGCCGGTTTCCAGCAGCTGGAGCCCTGCAGGAGCAGCCGTTTGTGTTGTGTGTGTATGTGTGTGTGTGTGTGTGTTTTTTTTTTTTTGAGACAATTTTGCTCTGTTGCCCAGGCTGGAGTACAGTCATGTGATCTGGGCTCACTACAACCTCTGCCTGCCGTGTTCAAGCAGTTTTCCTGCCTCAGCCTCCCGAGTAGCTAGGGTTACAGGTGTCTGCCACCGTACCCAGCTAATTTTTTTATTTTTAGTAAAGATGGGGTTTCACCATGTTGGCCAGGCTGATCTTGTACTCCTGACCTCAGGTGATCCATCTGCCTTGGCCTCCCAAAGTGCTGGGATAATAGGTGTGAGCCACCGCACCCAGCCTGGAGTGGCCTTTTATGAGGATAGGGGACCCGTCAAATCTGTGCCTTATGGAGGGGTCCGGCAGCGGCTACAATTGTCCCCTCCACCCCCCGACTCACCCCAGAACACCTCCCCCAGACATTTTCACAGCACCGTTCACAACGGTTGGGCCAAAAAGGAATTTTTTCTTCTTCATTTCCTGCACTTTCTGACCACGACTTTGGACACCCCAGGCTGCCGCCCCTCACCACCCGTTCACCCCCAGAATGCTGTTGCCGTGGGACGCCTGCTGCCTGGGGCCTTCCCTGGGATGTGGGCCAGTCCTCTCGCTGGTGCGGAATGCCGCTGGGTTCCCCGAGGCGGCCGTGGTGTCTCGGTGGACGGCAGCCAGGATGGAGCACCCATGGGTCCCACGCCCATGCTTCAGGGTCTTCAGGTCCTGCCCCCCGGCCAACCTGCCAAGAGGTACCCCCTTCCTCGGCCCCTCAGCTGCACTGATGCAGACAGTCTCCCTTGGCAGGCCCACCCCCACCCTCCCCACTGTCTGTGGCCCCCTTGCAGCATTGCTGGGGTTTTGTTATGTGAAAATATCCTGGAAATAAAAACCTGTTTCTGCGCTTAGATCCAGGGACCTGCTGCATTTGTGGCGTGAGCACATGTGGTTCCCCCAGGCTGTCTCCTTCCTTGAAGGACTCCTGAGCACATGGCCTCTGGCGGGATGAAGCGCTGCAGCACCTTCTCCACCCAGGCCCCCGGGTGCTCCGAGCCAAATGTGCCCAGGACCCTGCCATCCTGGCCAACCTGGTAAAACCCCACCTCAACTAAAAATACAAAAATTAGCCAGGCGTGGTGGCGGGCGCCTGTAGTTCTAGCTACCCAGGAGGCTGAGGCAGGAGAATCGCTTGAACCCAGGAGGCGGAGGTTGCAGTGAGCCAAGATCATGCCACTGCACTCCAGCCTGGCAACAGAGCAAGACTCTGTCCCTGCTCCCAACAACAACAGCAAAAAAGGAAGCTTGCACAAATGGAAAGCCAGTGTCACTGGCCCTAAGTAAAAAGCAACCTTCAGCCAGATGCGGTGGCTCACGCCTGTAATCCCAGCACGTTGGGAGGCCAAGGTGGGCAAATCATCTGAGGTCCAGAGTTCAAGACCATCCTGGCCAACATAGTGAAACTCTGTCTCTACTAAAAACACAAAAAACTAGCCAGGCATGGTGGCCCACGCCTGTAATCCTAGCTACTCGGGAGGCTGGGGCAGGAGTATCGCTTGAACCTGGGAGGCTGAGTTGCAGTGAGCTGAGATTGCACCACTGCACTCCAGCCTGGGTGACAGAGCAAGACTCCATCTGGAGAAAAAAAGACATAGAGGTTTGTGGGGAGCGGTGGCTCACACCTGTAATCCCAGCACTTTGGGAGGCTGAGGCAGGCAGATCACCTGAGGTCAGGAGTTCAAGACCAGCCTGGCCAATGTGGTGAAACCCCGTCCCTCCTAAAAATGCAAAAAATTCACCGGGCGTGGTGCCGCGCATCTGTAATCCCAGCTACTTGGGAAGCTGAGGTGGGAGAATCGCTTGAAGTGGGAGCTGCAGGTTGCAGTGAGCCGAGATCGTACCACTGCACTTCAGCCTGGGTGACAGAGCAAGACTGTCTCAAAAAAAGGAAATTTGGACACAGACACACACAGGAAGAACACCGTGGTGACGCTTTAGCAAGCCGAGAACGCCGGTCACCACCAGGAACCAGGAGAGGCCCGGGACAGCGTCCCTTTGGGCTCAGAAGGACCTAGCGTCGCCAACACCTTCGCCTGGGACTTGGGGCTGGAATGAACAGGTGTTTGCACCGCCGGGTCTGTAGTACCTGTCAAGGCAGCCCTAGCAAACCGATGCGTGTTTGCATGTGTGTATGCCTGTGTGCGTTTACATGTTCAGGAGTGACAGATGCTGCAGGGTACAGATGGGGACCCCAGCCTCTGCTGCGTGTCCTAAATATCACGCCCCTCTTTCTGCAAGTTGTCGCCCCAGTCACCGCCTTGTCTTCCCTTCAGTGGTCGACCCCGCCGGCCTCCGCTCTGCCGCCAGAGGGCGCCCTCGGACTCCTGACGGACGGGCCCCGCCCCGGCTCCCGGGCTTCAGGTTCTAATAGAAACTCTCGCAGGGGTGGCGGCGCCTGTAATCCCAGCACCGTGGGAGGCTGGGGCAGGAGAATCGCTTGAACCCAGGAGGCAGAGGTTGCAGTGAGCTGAGAGCGCACCATTGCACTCCAGCCTGGGCGACAAGAGTGAAACTCCTTTTCAAAAAAAAAAAGAAAAGAAAAAGACGGGGAGTGTCCGCCTGTGGACAAGGTGCAGCCGGCATGATGTGGCTCCTCCCTGAGTGGCCACGTCCCCTTCAGGGTCACAGGCGCGATCCAGGGAATGAGGAAGATGGAACTGCAGGCATGGCGGGGGATCTGGCAGGCAGCTGGGAGAATCGTGTGCCCCCATCGTGGGCCCCCCATCGTGGGCCCCCCCCACCGTATGCCCCCTCACCGTGTGCCACCCCCATCGCGTGAACCCCTCATGGCTGCTGCCCCTAGTGGGGATTCCCCGGGGTGGGCGCCACTCACGAGAGTGACTGCGATGGCTTCACTGGGCTGGGCCCTCCAGGCTCCCTCTCCACCCCTGCCACTGAGCTCCACGCCCGGACCCAGGCCTGGGGGAGCTGCAGGGACAGATCCTCAGCCCTCTGGCTTCAGCTTCCATCCCAGCAGGGTCCGGCCAGGAGGCAGGGGGCTGGGAGAGTGAGGGAGGAAGAGTGGGGGAGGGGGAGTGAAGCTGATTGTCAGTCCCTGGCCTCCTCCCTCCAGAGGACAGCCTGTCCATGGGAGTCCCTCTCTGCAGCCCCTACCCCCGCTGCTGGGCCCCCACTGTTGCCAACCCCAGGGGCTGTGTCATCCGGTGTTGCTGCTCCTCACCCTGCCTACCCCTCCACCAACCCCACTGCTAAATCCTCCTTCTGGATGAGGGAGCCATCACCTTCCGACAGCAATTAAGGAGGGTGAATGTGATATGTTTGGGACATCTGAAGATTTCCTAGCATGAACACACAATCCCAAGCTTGTGTGTGTGTGTGTGTGTGAGAGAGAGAGAGAGACAGTCTCACTCTGTCTCCCACACTGGAGTACAGTGGCACAATCTTAGCTCACTGCAACCTCCACCTTCCAGGTTCAAGTGATTCTCCTGCCTCAGCCTCCCAAGTAGGGACTGCGGGCATGCACCGCCATGCCCAGCTAATTTTTATATTTTTTAGTAGAAACTGTTTTTTCCATGTTGGCCAGGCTGGTATCGAACTCCTAGCTTCAAGTGATCCACCTGCCTCAGCCTCCCAAAGTGCTGGGATTACAGGTGTAAGCCACCCAGTTGAGTCATTTCTTTCTCTCTTTCTTTCTTTCTTTCTTTTTTTTTTTTTGACACGGAGTTTCACACTTGTTGCCCAGGCTGGAGTGCAGTGGTGTGATCTCGGCTCACTACAACCTCCACCTCCTGGGTTCAAGCAATTCTCCTGCCTCAGCCTCCAGAGTAGCTGGAACTATAGGCGTGCGCCACCACGCCTGGCTAACTTTGATATTTTTAGTAGAGTCAAGGTTTCTCTTTCTCCTTGTTGGTCAGGCTAGTCTCAAACTCCCGACCTCAGGTGATCTGCCCACCTCAGCCTCCCAAAGTGCTGGGATTACAGGCGTGAGCCACCGTGCCCAGCCTCCCAGTTGAGTCATTTCTAGTCTTCTGAGCACCAGAAACTTGATAAGATGTGTGTTGTTTTATTAATTTTATAATTATTTATTTATTTATTTATTTATTTGAGACGGAGTCTTGCTCTTTGCCCAGGCTGGAGTGCCGTGGTGCGATCCTGGCTCACTGCAACCTCTGCTTCCCAGGTTCAAGCGATTCTCCTGCCTCAGCCGCCCAAGTAACTGGGACTACAGGCGCCTGCCACCACGCCCGGCTAATTTATTGTACTCTTTTTTTTTTTTTTTTTTTTTGAGGCGGAGTCTCGCTCTGTCGCCCAGACTGGAGTGTAGTGGCCGGATCTCAGCTCACTGCAGGCTCCTGGGTTTACGCCATTCTCCTGCCTCAGCCTCCCGAGTAGCTGGGACTATAGGCGCCCGCCACCTCGCTCGGCTAGTTTTTTTTTTTTTTTTTTTTTTTTTTTTTTTTTTCTGAGACGGAGTCTAGCTCTGTCATCCAGGCTGGAGTGCAGTGGTGCGATCTCCGCTCACTGCAAGCTCCGCCTCCTGGGTTTACGCCATTCTCCTGCCTCAGCCTCCCGAGTAGCTGGGACTACAGGCGCCCGCCATCTCGCCCGGCTAGTTTTTTGTATTTTTTAGTAGAGACGGAGTTTCACCATGTAGACCAGGGGTTTCACCGTGTAGACCAGGATGGTCTCGATCTCCTGACCTCGTGATCCACCCGTCTCGGCCTCCCAAAGTGCTGGGATTACAGGCTTGAGCCACCGCGCCCAGCTTTTTTTTTTTGTATTTTTAGTAGAGACGGGATTTCACCGTGTTAGCCAGGATGGTCTTGATCTCCTGACCTCGTGATCCGCCCGTCTCGGCCTCCCAAAGTGCTGGGATTACAGGCTTGAGCCACCGCGCCCGGCCAATTTTTTGTATTCTTAATAGAGATTGGGTTTCCACCATGTTGGCCAAGCTGGTCTCAAATCCCTGACCTCGGGTGATCTGCCTGCCTCAGCCTCCCAAACTGCTGGGATTACAGGGATGAGTCATGGCTCCCAGGCTTTTTTCTTATTAAAAAAAAAAATTAAATATTTTTTGCTTAATTTATTTCACCAGTCATATCACAAAGACTTGTGTTGTTTAAAGCCACCGGGTTTGGTATAATTTGTTATGCAGCAGTAGTTGACTGATACAATAGGTGTTCCTGAATTACTTTCAGAAACCTGATAATAATATGTACACTAACTAGGGCTGTATCAGGGTGCATGGCAGGGTTTGTGAAGGCATTTTTTTTTTTTTTTTTTTGAGACGGAGTCTCGCTCTGTCGCCCAGGCTGGAGTGCAGTGGCCGGATCTCAGCTCACTGCAAGCTCCGCCTCCTGGGTTCACGCCATTCTCCTACCTCAGCCTCCCAAGTGGCTGGGACTACAGGCGCCCGCCACCTCGCCCGGCTAGTTGTTTTGTATTTTTTAGTAGAGACGGGGTTTCACCGTGTTATCCAGGATGGTCTCGATCTCCTGACCTCGTGATCTGCCCGTCTCTGCCTCCCAAAGTGCTGGGATTACAAGCTTGAGCCACCGCGCCCGGCCTGTGAAGGCATTTTAAAGAGGTTTAGTTCCTGTCCTCAGGAGCTGCTGCCTAGTGGGGCAGACAGACCATGAATACCCATCGTGGGAGGCAGAACACATAAGTACATGGGCGAAAACTGTTCCAGAGGCTGGTGGATTGGATTCAATTGGCCTGATGTATCATGGAGTCCTCCCGAAAGAAGTGGCCATCTGCCCAAGCTTGGTCAGGCCTGTTGGGCTGAGAGAAGCCAGACAAGGTTCAGATAGGTGGAGGGTCACGGGTGGGTTGGAAAGGAACAAGTCAATATGGGTGCAGAAGACATCCTGATGGATAGGTGGTGCTGCGAAGAGGAACCAGCCATTGAGGCAGCCTCAAATGCTGTCCCCGTTGTGAGGACTTTGAAAAGCCGCCCTCCTTTGAAACACAGAAAGGGCAAAGAGTAAATATATTTATTTCTTTATGTTTTTGAGACGGAGTCTCGCTCTGTTGCGCAGGCTGGAGCGCAGTGGCCGGATCTCAGCTCACTGCAAGCTCCTCCTCTCGGGTTCCCGCCATTCTCCTGCCTCAGCCTCCCGAGTAGCTGGGACTACAGGCGCCCGCCACCTCGCCCGGCTAGTTTTTTGTATTTTTAGTGGAGACGGGGTTTCACTGTATTAGCCAGGATGGTCTCGATCTCTTGACCTCATGATCCACCCACCTTGGCTTCCCAAAGTGCTGGGATTATAGGTGTGAGCCACCGTGTTCAGCCAATTTATATTTCTGGTAAGGGGTGGGAAGAAGGAGCTTTCTCAGGCTGGAGGGAAGAGAAGACAGATGAGCGCGGACACTCCTGGTGGCAGCATGAGGGCCAGGGAGCAGGTGCGGGGCATGGTGGGGCTCTGCAGGGTGGTTGTGGTTGGTGAGGACCACTGCAGCAGGGCCTTGAAGGGCCTCACCCCTCACTGGGCTGCCTCTGGGCCATCTTCCAGTCTGCCAGGGACTAGCAGAGGGCAGAGACTGGGAGAGGAATCATTATTCGATGACCTCATTCAGCCCTAGGGATTTGGGGTGGCTAAGGTGGAATGCCAGTGGATTATATCTGACATGATGCAGGGTGTCTGGGCTCAGCTAGGCAGTTCTGCTCCCTGTGGTGGGGCGGGGGGGATCAACAATAATCTAGTGGCTTTCCCTGTCCAGGAATGTCTGAGGTAGCTCACTTACAGGGCGGGCAGGTGGTACCTGCTCAGTGGTGCCATCACACAGGGGCTTCCAGGTGGCTGCTTGAGCTGCCTCACAAGATGGCGGCTGGGTTCCAAGCAGAAAGGATGCTGTTGAGTGTTTTGTTGTTGTTGTTGTTGTTTTGAGATGGAGTCTCATTCTGTCACCCAGGCTGGAGTGCAATGGCACAGTCTCGGCTTACTACAAACTCCACCTCCCGGGTTCAAGCGATTCTCCTGCCTCAGCTTACTGAGTAGCTGGGATTACAGGCGCCCACCACCACGCCCAGCTAATTTTTATATTTTTAGTAGAGATAAGGTTTCACCACATTGGCCAGGCTGGTCTTGAACTCCTGACCTCAGGTGATCTGTCCGCCTCAGCCTCCCAAAGTGCTGGGATGACAGGTGTGAGCCACCACACCTGGCCTACTGTTGAGCTTTTTTTTTTTTTTTTTGAGACGGAGTCTGGCTCTGTCGCCCAGGCTGGAGTGCAGTGGCCGGATCTCCGCTCACTGCAAGCTCCGCCTCCCGGGTTGACGCCATTCTCCTGTCTCAGCCTCCTGGGTTGCTGGGACTACAGGTGCCCGCCACCACGCCCGGCTAGTTTTTTGTATTCTTTAGTAGAGACGGGGTTTCACTGTATTAGCCAGGGTGGTCTTGATCTCCTGACCTCGTGATCCGCCCGTCTCGGCCTCCCAAAGTGCTGGGATTACAGGCGTGAGCCACTGCGCCCGGCCTGTTGAGCTCTTAAGACCTTGACTCAGAAGTCTCAAGACACCACCCCCACTGTCTTCGGCTCACAGGGAAATGAACTGTATCTTTCTGTGGGACGAGCAGCCAGGAATCTGTGACCACCACACCCAGCTTTTGAACCACTTCTTCTTTGTGTCTCAGTGTTTGTGACGTGCAGCATCCCTGCTGCCTGGCTCCAGGATGCCACCCTCCTACTGGGGTTGCAGCTCCAAGGGGCTGGGCATTCCATCGAGCTGAGGGGCGGGGGCTCTGTATGGGAGGCTCCCTGGGGGGAGCTCATGTCTTCCATGAAGCATCGTGGTCACTGCTGCCCTGTCCTGCACCCTGTCCACTGCGGGCTACCCTCTGTGGCTGGCCTTGGTGACAAAGAGATGAGGGAGAGACCCCGGTCAACACCATGGGAGGAGTCCCCAGGCACTGGGGGCAAATGGACACAGTGAATGCCAGGAAGACCACTTAGGCGCCATATGACCAAAAATAAGTTAAATCCAGTGGGCTGCGTCATCAACAAGAATGTCCCTCAGCCTCCATGAAACAGCCCAAAACCTGGAGCAAGACAGGTCCCTAGAGCTGAGCGATGCCATTCACAGCAGCGTTCCCGAATCCCCCCCATGCAGACACGCACTCACTAACACACACACACACAAACCAACACACAAACCAACACACAAACCAACACACACCACACACAGGCACGCCGAACACAGGCACACAAATGCACACGCCCCCACAGACCCAACGAACACACACACCCCTCCCCAGACGCACAGGTGTGTGCACACACCCACACACACAAAGACCCACACACAGACATGTGCACACACATACACAGATACACATGACATAAATGCATGAACACACGGACACACGGACCACACATAGCAACACGCCACCTCACACAGATGCACCTAACACACAAACACGCACCCGTGCACAGATGTACGTGGACATACACACTGGAAAACAACAAACACACATACACAAAACGCAGGCCAGGTATGGTGGCTCACACCTGTAATCCCAGCACTTTGGGAGGTCGAGGCAGGGGGATCACTTGAGCCTGGGAAATGAAGGCTGCAGTGAGCTATGATTGAAGCTCTGCACTCCAGCCTGGGTGACGGAGGGAGACCCTGTCTCAGAAAAACGAAACACAAAACACGAAATACGGCCGGGCGCGGTGGGTGACTCACGTCTGTAATCCCAGCACTCTGGGAGGCCGAGGCGGGCGGATCACGAGGTCAGGAGATCTAGACCATCCTGGCTAACACGATGAAATCCCGTTTCTACTAAAAATACAAAAAATTAGCCGGGCATGGTGGCGGGTGCCTGTAGTCCCCGGTACTTGGGAGGCTGAGGCAGGAGAATGGCGTGAACCTGGGAGGCGGAGCTTGCAGTGAGCGGAGCTCGCGCCAGTGCACTCCAGCCTGGGTGACAGAGCAAGACTCCGTCTCAAAAAAAAAAAAAACCTGAAATACAAATGCAGGGACACGTATCCACACACACCAACATGTTACATCATACACGCAAAACAAATATACACTCATGTATGGAGGTACACACAGATACACGCAAACATCAACATATAGCATCCCACACAGACACACACACACACAGCCATGTACCCCCAAAGTATGCTGCAGGATGAGCCTTCGTTCTCTGGAACAGCGGAGAAAGTAGACAAAGGAGAGAAACTTCTCTCAGAGTCACTCATCCTCTGACTGGATCCCGTGCCCCTGTGAAGAGGCAGATCCCAGTGCCCCAAACTTGGCTCTGGGGCCACCCACCGCCCCCAGGCTCTGTCCCTGCGGTTGGTGGGGGTGAGGGCAGACCCTGCTCTTTGCTGCTTCCTCACTCAGCAAAACTTCCTGACATCACCCCCTTCCGTTGGCTGGGCTGCATATGGGAACGCAGTGCTGGGCAGCCCCAGCCTCTCAGCGGGGAAGGGGAGCTGCAGCTGGCTGCAAAGACTGATGTTCTATTCCCCCCAGTCTGTGTTTATGCCCTACCAGAGACTGTTGGGTGTAATTCCCAGAAAGTTTTGGAATGATCTAAAATGAGGAAATAGAAAAAAGCTGTAGAATCAGGCCAGGCGCAGCGGTTCAAGCCTGTAAACCCAGCACTTTGGGAGGCTGAGGCAGGTGGATCAACTGAGGTCATGAATTCGAGACCAACCTGGCCAACATGGTAACATTGGCAGACGTCACCCATTAATCAATGAATGATGTTTCTCCTGCCCTCCTTCCTCCTGTGCACAGGGTAGGCATCACCAATCAACCAATGATGTTGGTTGACTGGGGAACGCTGCTGTTTGTCCTGCCCTTCCTCTTGTGCACAGCGCAGACATCAACAATCAACCAATGAGGTCCACACTGCTTCCCTCCGGTGCACAAAGCAGACATCACCAATCAATCATGAAGCACCAGGAGGAAACCGATTTGGCAGTTCAGTCTGTCTTCAACCCTATCCTTTTTTTTTTTTTTGAGACGGAGTCTTGCTCAGTCACCCAGGCTGGAGTGCAGCGGTGCAATCTTGGCTCACTGCAAGCCCCGCCTCCCGGGTTCACGCCATTCTCCTGCCTCAGCCTCCCGGGTAGCTGGGACTACAGGCGCCCGCCACCTCGCCCGGCTAATTTTTTTTTTTGTATTTTTAGTAGAGACGAGGTTTCACTGTGTTAACCAGGATGGTCTCGATCTCCTGACCTCGTGATCCGCCCATCTCAGCCTCCCAAAGTGCTGGGATTACAGGTGTGAGCCACTGTGCCTGGCCAACCCTATCCTTCTATTTATTTTTTATTTTTTTATTTTTATTTTATTTTTTTTATTTTATTTATTTATTTTTTTTTTGAGACGGAGTCTTGCTCTGTCGCCCGGGCTGGAGTGCAGTGGCCGGATCTCAGCTCACTGCAAGCTCCGCCTCCCGGGTTCACGCCATTCTCCTGCCTCAGCCTCCGGAGTAGCTGGGACTACAGGCGCCCGCCACCTCGCCCGGCTAGTTTTTTTTTGTATTTTTAGTAGAGACGGGGTTTCACCGTGTTAGCCAGGATGGTCTCGATCTCCTGACCTTGTGATCCGCCCGTCCCGGCCTCCCAAAGTGCTGGGATTACAGGCTTGAGCCACCGCACCCGGCCTGTTTCGTTTTGTTCTTGTTTTTATGAGACAGGGTCCCACTCTGTCGCCCAGGCTAAAGGTGTGATCTCAGCTCACTGCAGCCTCCGCCTCCTGGGCTCCAGCGATCCTTCCATCTCGATCCTCCCAGTTCAGCCTTGCAAGGTGCTAGAATTACAGGCATCAGCCGCCATGCCCTGCCATGGGCCTGTTTATACAGGATGCCTTCTCGCCAGCTCCTCACATGGTGGAAGGGGCCAGCAATCTCATTTGAGACCATTTCATTTTTTTCTTTCTCCTCTTCCTCCTCCTCCTTCCTTGTCCTTTCTCCCTTCTCCTTCCTGCCTTCTTTTTCTTTATTTTTGTTTCTTTTTCTCTTTTTTTTTTTGAGACGGAGTCTTGCTCTGTCGCCCAGGCTGGAGTGCAGTGGCCGGATCTCAGCTCACTGCAAGCTCCGCCTCCCGGGTTCACGCCATTCTCCTGCCTCAGCCTCCCGAGTAGCTGGGACTGCAGGCGCCCGCCACCTCGCCCGGCTAGTTTTTTGTATTTTTAGTAGAGACGGGGTTTCACCGTGTTAGCCAGGATGGTCTCGATCTCCTGACCTCGTGATCCGCCCGTCTCGGCCTCCCAAAGTGCTGGGATTACAGGCTTGAGCCACCGCGCCCGGCCTTCTTTTTTTTTTTGAGACACAGTCTCACTCTGTCGCCAGGCTGCAGTGCAGTGGTGCGATCTCTGCTCACTGCAACCTCCACCTCCCAAGTTCAAGCAATTCTCTTGCCTCAACCTCCTGAGTAGCTGCGATGACAGGCGCCCAACACCACGGCTGGCTAATTTTTGTATTTTTAGTAGAGACAGGGTTTCACCATGTTGGAAAGATGGTCTCAATCTCTTGACCCCGTAAGCCACTGCGCCCGGCATATTTTTCTTCCTTTCTTTCCAGAGATGATGTCTTGCTATGTTGCCCAGGCTGGGGTGCAGTGGCTATTCACAGGTGCAATCATGGTGCATGACAGCCTTAACCTCCTGGCTCAAGCAGTCCTCCCGCCTCAGCCTCTGGAGCAGCTGGGACTACAGGTGCGAGTCACCACGCCTGGCTTTTTTTTTTTTTTTTTGAGACAGAATCTCACTCTGTTGCCTAGGCTGGAGTGCAGTGGCACGATCTTGGCTCACTGCATCTCAGCCTCCTGGGTTCACGCCATTCTCCTGCCTCAGCCTCCCGAGTAGCTGGGACTACAGGTGCCCACCACCATGCCTGGCTAATTTTTTTGTATTTTTAGTAGAGACAGGGGTTCACTGTGTTAGCCAGAATGGTCTCTATCTCCTGACCTCGTGATCCACCTGCCTTGGCCTCCCAAAGTGCTGGGATTACAGGCGTGAGCCACGGCACCCGGCCCTCTGTATTCTTAGCCTCACTAAGGCTGATCTCGAACACTCGGTCTTATGGGATCCTCCCACTTCGGCCTCCCTAAATGCTGGGATTACAAGCGTGAACGCCTCTTACGTAAGTATAGGAATAGAACAGAAGGGGGTGCTTCCTTCCTGTCTCCTCCCCCAAACCTACAGCTGTTTGGGATTTACTGGGAGGTTGGGAGATTTTCTCTCTAGAGGGTGGGATGGGCACGGACAAGTTGTTATCTTTATAATGTTCTTATTAGATTAAGACCACCAGAGGGTATCAGGTGCGTTGGCTCACGCCTGTAAGCCCAGCACTTTGGGAGGCCGAAGCGGGTGCATTGTTTGAGCTCAGGAGTTGGAGGACCAGCCTGGGGAACATAGCAAAACCCTGTCTCGACAAAAAATTAGCCAGGCATGGTGGCGCGTGTCTGTGATCTTAGCTACTCAGGAGGCTTAGATGGGGAGATTGCTTGAGGCTGGGGAGGTACTGAGGCTGCAGTGAGCCGAGATTGGGCCACTGCACTCCAGCCTGGGTGACAAAGTCAGACCCTGTCTCAAAATAAAAAAGACCCAGCTGGGCACAGTGGCTCACACCTGTAATCCCAGCACTTTGGGAGGCCAAGGCAGGCGGATCACCTGAGGTCAGGAGTTCGCGACCAGCCTGGCCAACATGGTGTAAACCCCGTCTCTACTAAAGGTACAAAAATCAGCCAGGCGTGGTGGCGCGCACCTGTAATCCCAGCTACTCAGGAGGCTGAGGCAGGAGAATTGCTTGAACCCGTGAGGTGGAGGTTGCAGTGAGCCGAGATCATGCCACTGTGCTTCAGGCTGGGCAACAGAGTGAAACTCTGTCTCTAAATAAATAAATAAAAGACCCTCAAAGGAGCTGGTCCGCCCCCTCCACCAGCTGTCCCCAATGATGTCCTCATGATTAAAGCTAAAATGAATCAGGAACATGTGGACCACATTTGAAGTGGATTAAAAATGAGAAAGCGAGCTTGGCCGCAGTGGCTCACACTTGGAATCCCAGTTTTTTGGGAGGCTGAGGTGGGAGGATCGCTTAAGGCCAGGAGGTTGAGACTAGTCTGGGCAATATGGTAAAAGCCCATCTCTATTTAAAACAAACAAACAAAATGCCGGGCGTGGTGGCTCACGCCTGTAATCCCAGCACTTTTTAGTAGAGTTGAGGTTTCACCATCTTGGCCAGGCTGGTCTTGAACTGCTGACCTTGTGATGTGATCCACGGGCCTCGGCTTCCTAAAGTGCTGAAATTATAGGCATGAGCCACCGTGCCCAGCGTAGCATCTTATTTTTAAAAAATTATTAATGGTTGGGCATGGGGGCTTACACCTGTAATCCCAGCACTTTGGGAGGGCAAGGTGGGAGGATCACTTGAGGTCAGGAGTTCAAGACCAGCCTGGCCTACAGTACTAAAAATACAAAAATTAGCCAGGCACTGTGGTGGGCACCTGTAATCCCAGCTACTCAGGAGGTTGAGGCAGAATTGCTTGAACCCAGGAGGTAGAGGTTGCAGTGAGCCAAGATTGTGCCACTGCACTCCGGCTTGGGTGACAGAGCAAGACTCTGTCTCAAAAAAAAAAAAAAAATTATTTTTTTGAGACGCAGTCTGGCTTTATCATCCAAGTTGGAGTACAGCGGCTCAATCACAGCTATTTTTGTATTTTTAGTAGACACAGGGTTTTGCCATGTTGCCCGGGCTAGTCTCCAACTCCTGGGGTCAAGTGACCCACCTGCCTCAGCCTCCCAAAGTGCTGGGATTTCATTTGTTGTTACTATATATATATATATATTTTTTTTTTTTTGACATGGAGTCTCGCTCTGTTGCCCAGGCTGGAGTGCAATGGGGCAATCTCGGCTCACTGCAACCTCCGCCTCCCAGGTTCAAGTGATTCTCCTGCCTCAGCCTCCAGACTAGTTGGCATTACAGATGCCCACCACCACGGCCGCCTAATTTTTGTATTTTTAGTAGAGAAGGGGTTTCTCCATGTTGGTCAGGCTGTCTCCAATTCCCGACCTCAGGTGATCCACCCGCCTTGCCCTCCCAAAGTGCTGGGATTCCAGGCTGAGCCCCCGCGCCCGGCCTTGGTCTTACTATTTCTTAAGACAGTCTTGCTCTGTCAGGCAGGCTAGAGTGCAGTGGTGCAATCACAGCTCACTGCAGCCTCAATGTTCTGGCCGAAGCAATCCTCCCGCCTCAGGCTCCCAAGTAGCTGGGGCCACAGGCATGCATCACCACGTTCCGCTCGTTTTATTTTTTGTAGAGACAGGGTCTCTGTTACTTGGGCCGGTCTTGAACTCCTGGGCTCAACCAAGCCTCCTCCCTCAGCCTCACAAAGCGCTGGCATTACAGGCGTGAGTCTCCGCGCCCGCCCCACACCCCACCTTATAACGTCATCTGAAATCATCGCACAGGGCTCTCTCCTTCCCCTAGAACCAAGGGCTCCCTAGGAAACGATGCCAAGAGTCTAGCTCACTGTTCTATTCTCAGAGCCGCTGGCAGGCACTTAATACATATTTGAATGAATGTGTCTCCTCCGACTTTAAAAAGGCCCCCACCGGGAGGTGCGTGGGAGATGTGGGGAGGCCGGAAACCACTTCTGCAGCTGCCCGTTCCCTTCCAGGCCCTGTCATGGGGTGGAACAGGGCCTCACTGTGCGGGGCCTTGGCCTGTGGGTCCCCTCCCCACGTTTCTTGCTCGGTGCAGGCCGGAAGGCAGGCAGAGTAAGCAGAGTCGGCTCCACGCGCAGAGCCCCAGGGGAGCGGCCCGTGCTAGGCATGGCAGACCCCGCAGTGCACTTGACCAGCTGCCGGCCGCGGGCCCGCGGCCTCTTCCTGTCTGCTCCTTGCTGATGTCACGGTGGAGGAGGACCCTGGGGCACCCAAGCCACCGAGTTTCTCCCCCTGGACACGGAGCAGTTATTCTAGAACTTTTTCCCCTCCTGGCACAGGAAAGTCAGATGGAAAAACCCTCTTGCCCTTAACCAGCTCATTTCCTGGCCAGCCGCCTCTTCCAGCGCCTGCCCCGGAAACCTCGCGGCCTCGCGCGCGCAACTCGCCGCCTCCCCGCGCCGCGCCCGCCACCGCCCCACGCACGGAACGCCCCGCGGCGCCGCCTGTCCGTGACGTCAGGTGGCGAGACTGTGACGTAACACACAAGGCGGCGGGTGGTGCCAGGGCGACCAGCCACGCGTCGCCATGGCAACAGCGGGCGGGGAGGGGCGGGCGGCGGAAGCTCCGCCCCCTGGAGGGTGTGGACACCGTTCGACTCCCTTCGCTGCCCGCGCGCGTCCCCGCGGCCACGCGCTTTCGGTGTCCCCCGCGGTCAGCGGGCCAGCGGCCTCGTAGCGGCCGCAAAGCGCGGTGGCCGTCGCGCGGCGCCATCCGTTGTCGCAAAGCGGCGCGAGAGACGCCCGGCTGGGCGTTGGCCCCGCCCCGCGCTGTGACGTCGGCGGCGCGCGCCCCCGGCGCCCCGGCGGCGGCTGCGCAGTGGGGCGCGTATGGCCGCCGCCCCCCGCTGGCCGACGCTGGCGGCGTAAGGCGCGCGGGCCCCGGAGCGGGCGCGGCGGAGCGCGGCGAGCCGGGCGCTTCCCGTCCCGAACATGCGGAGGCCGGCCCAGGCGGCGCAGGAGCCGGAGCGGGGGCCCGAGCGGGCACCGGAGCCGGAGCGCGAGCGGGCGCTGGGTCCGGAGCGGGGGTCCGCGCTGCGCTGCTGAGGCCGGGCCGGCCGCCCAGACGCTGCCCGAGGGCCCGGCCACGGCGGAGCCAAGGTAACGACGCGCGCGCCCGCCTCGGCCCCCACACCCCCTGCACCCTGGCCGTCGGCGCCCCCAGTGACCCCTGGCGCCCCCGCCCCCACACTCAGGATTCACTGCCCCCCCTGCGTCCTGCCGACCCCGCACTCCGGACCCCAGCGCCTCCCACGCTGACCCCCCACACTCAGGGCCCCACCACCGCAACACCTCGCTGACCCTTCACTCGGGACCCCAGCGCCCCCCACCCCACTGAACAGGCGCTCAGGATCTCCAGACACAGCCCCACGCTGACCTCCATACTCAGGAGTCTGCCGCCCCAGTGACCCTCACACTCCAGACCCTGCCCCCGCCGCTCCAGTGACTCCCCACTGTGCACCCCGGTGACTGCCGTGCTCCAACTCCCCTGCCCTCCGCTGAGCTTTTAGTCCCTACTCCACCTCCCACTTTCTTTCCCCACCCAGTGCTCAAGCCCACCGCCCACTCTCCTGTGTCCCTTATGCCTCCCCGCGTTCTGGTCCGCAGGCCCCTGCCCACCTGGCCCCATCGCCTCCTCCTGTCTTGGCCTGGCCCCTCCCCACGCAGCTGTGTCCCAGTCCTCACTTTGTGGTCCTAAAGCTCTTGAGGGGGGAGAGCAGGGGAATGGTGGGGATAGGAAGGTGGTCTGATCCGCAGGGACCTGTTGCAGCACTGCCTGGGAACTCCCGGCTGGGCTCGCTGCCCCCTCCCCCTTCCGCTGTGGCCACCGGCTTTGTTTTCCGGAAACGCACGGATCAGGGAGGGAGGGTGAGATGTCTGAACAGGGCCTGCGGTGGCCTCACCGATCCCCATCCCCTCCTGGCTTCTCTCTCCCAACTTTCTTAGGGGAAGACTTTCCCGTTGGGGGGCGTGGGGGCTGAGAGGACATTCGGGAACTGTTGCGTCTGGAGCCAGAATGGCTTTGGGACATCTGGTTCTTATTCCTGTGGCCTCCGGATGGCATTGTTTGTAGGAAGCGGGCCGGAGGGTTGTCTGTGTAGGTGGAGTCCAGCATCTTCTCTCCGTTGTGCTCCACCGTGCGGCCTAGCGCTCCGGGCCGCTCACACGGCCATGTGGTGGGGCTCTGCCTCCCCAGCCCAGGACATGCTGGAGCCTCCTTGGTGTTTCCTGGTTCCCGGAGGCCCTGGTAGTTCGTGGTGTGGGAGCTGAGCAGGAAGGTACACAGGCTCCCATCTGGAGGGAAAGCCCAGGCGTCCCGCCGCGCGATGGAGCTCGGATAGGGAGGGGACTGGGGGGGTGGGTGGCAGCTGGGGATGGAAGCACCCCGGCTACTCTGTCCTGCCCAGCCCAGCCCAGCCTGGGGTGCCTCTGTGCAGAGGACAGACTGTGTGCCAGGGCCCCGAGGTTTGAAAGGGGGAAGTTCGCGGTTGTCACCGGTACTTTGTTTTGTTTTCCCCAGTGTCTCCACCAAAACGAAACGCTCTGGGCCGGGCTGACTGATGAGTTTCCCAGGCACGCAGTCCCCGGGAGTGTGTGCAGGCACGCGCACGCCTGCCTTGACGTCTCTAGGGCCCAGAGTGTTTTGCTCAGTCCCCCAAGGTGAGCTCTGAGAGCCGCTCCTGCACAGATGGGAGGGAACTGGAGACCTGCATGCAGGGGAGCGGGGTCTGGACAGGGTTCCACTGGAAGGGCCAGGTCTGGGGGTGAGAGGCCAGCCGTCTGTTCTGCAGGACTGTGCAGCGGGCAAATGGGGTGAAATGTCAGAGGAGCTGTCTCTGTTCCCTTTACCCCGGTGGGAGGCAAAACCCCAACTGGCCTGTAGTGTCTGCATTTACTATGCCTGCAGTGCGGTCGGACCTCCTTGTGTGTAAAGGGGCTTCCTGTCTGGTTTGATCCTGACTAGTTCCTCTGAAGAGGATGAGGGACCAGCGCCTCTTTGCCTGGACTCTGGGCAGGTCCAGGAGCCAGGCCGTTTGCAGGACGGCCTGCGATGGTGCAGCACTTGGTGCAGATGGATTTTGTGGAATTGCTGATTCGGGTTTCTTCTTGTTTTCTTCTCTTCCTTTTTAATGATACAGTAATTACTCTGGGCTACAAGGGAAGTAGGTGAGGGTTTTTTTAATTGAAAGTTCCTGTTGCTCATCCCAAGCTTAGGGGAAGCCAGTACACCAGCCATTAATTTGGGGATTGGGGTAGTCCTGTTGCTGTGCCAGGCACGGTGGGGGGGCACTGTGTCTGTGGGGACTGGTGGGGGGGTCAGTGCACGCCCGAGAGGCAGATGTGTCTGCAGAGCCACTGGGACGGACCGAAGCTGAGCTTAGGGACAGTCGGGATTGCCCCGGGGTATCTGGAGTGATGTTGCCTCCTTTCTGCATTGCCATCGAGCTGCCCCAGGCCCCCGGGGGCTCATGGTCCTTCAAGGCCTTGACTGAGGCCTGGCGGAGGGTAGGTGGTGGGTGGAGGCAGCGCTCTGGGTGCTGTTGAGGCCCAGGGCCGGTCACAGCCTGGCAGGGGCTGCGGGCCTCAGGTGGCAGTGGGCAGGCCGGCGTGTGGGGCTGGCTGACTTTCTCTGAACCTGGAGAGGACACAGGGTCCATGTGAAGGAGGCCCTGGCCCGAGTCCTGGTTAGTGTCGCGGTGGTGGCGGGCAGCTGTGGGCTTTGTCCTCAGGTCAGCCTCAAGTCCCGTGTCCAGCTAGGGCTTGGTGGCTGCGCGCGTGCTGGATCGAGCTCTGGTGTCAGGCGCAGTGGCTGTGCGCATGCTGGATCGAGCTCTGGTGTCAGGCATGCCGCGTCCGCTTCCCCCACCCCACAGATCTGCGGATGCTCCGCTGGCAGCCACGCGAGAGAACCTGTTGGTTGGCGGCCTCTGGGCAAGGCTGTCTGAGTGAGGCCTGCAGTCTGGAGGCTCCCAGGTTGGGAGGCTCCGCGTCTGCCTCTTCCTCGTTCTGGAGTTCTCGTGGGGCCGGTGCTGTGGGGCTTCCCGGGAAGTGGGTGGAGCGCCCATTTTACAGATGAGGAAGTCGAGGCCTACTTGGCCTCCTTGGGTAGAGGAGGAAGTGGTGGTTACTGACTCCCACACCTGTGCTCCTCTGGTTACCCGCTGTGCCAGTGGGAGCAGTGACAGCGAGGGGTGGTGGCCCTGCGGGCAGAGGATGGGCCTCACCACCTTCCCCATCCTCTCTACCGGCTCTGGGTCCAGGGTACTGTGCTGCCCCTGTGGCTGGCACGTGGATGCAGCCGTCTCCTGGATGGGTCTGTCCAGGAACTGGACTGGCCTGGCGGGGTGGGGGGTGCCCCTTTGTGCCACCTCAGCGAGGGCTCAAAGTGAGGGGCTAGGACCACCAGAATGAGGCTCGGGGTCCCAGACCAGGGCGGGCCCATCGCTATTTATTCATTTATTTATTTAAAGATGGAGTCTCGCTCTGTTGCCCAGGCTGGAGTGCAGTGGCACGATCTCAGCTCACTGCAACCTCTGCCTCCTGGGTTCGAGCGATTCTCCTGCCTCAGCCTCCTGAGTATCTGAGATGACGTGCACCACCACACCCGGCTAATTTTTTTGTATTGTTTTAGTAGAGGCGGGGTTTCACCATGTTGGTCAGGCTGGTCTCAAACTCCTGACCGTGTGAGCCACCGCGCCTGGCCTATTTATTTATTTTTTTGAGGTGGAGTCTCATTCTGTAGCCCGGGCTGGAGTGCAGTGGCGCGATCTTGGCTCACTGCCACTTCTGCCTTCTGTGTTCAAGTGATTGTCCCACATCAGCCTCCTGAGTAGCTGGGAAGCGCCACCTCGCCTGACTAGTTTTTGTATTTTTAGTAAAGACTGGGTTTCACCATGTTGGCCAAGCTGGTCTTGAACTCCTGACCTCAGGTGATCCGCCCGCCTCAGCCTCCCACATAGCTGGGATGACAGGCGTGAGCCCCGCGCCCGGCCCTGTCGCTATGTAAAAGGCAGAGGAAACCTGAGAGGTTTTTTGTTGTCTCCAGCCATGTTTCGTGGACGCGTGATTGCCCTTTGGATCCTTGAAGAAAGTTGTGCTTCAAGGTAATCTCTCAATTATCTGGAAACTTTCACCCTCTGGAGTGAGGCGCCCCAAGTCCTGGTCTGGATTCGTGGACAGAGTCCACGCCTGTGAGGCCTCATGGCCGGTCCTGCCCCCTTGGCCATGGTGCTGTGGGCTGTGTTGCCGGTAGGACCCGCCCTCCTTAGGGACTTTGTTTCCCCGGTGACTCCAGGATGTTCATGTCATCTGCGATGACCTCTGCCCCTTCCCGTCTGACCTCCGTCCCCAAGAAAAATGGCAAGTGTGCAAGGGCTTGTCCCGTCTGCGGCGGCCGTGCCCCCTCAGGCTTCTGCTCCAGTGGTCCTGGGGCCGGGCAGCTGGCGCCGATGCCCAAGCTCTGCCTGTGGGCAGTTCCCAGGACGGGACCAGCATGAGGACAGAGACTGGCCCGTGTCTGCCTCTGACTTGCTGGGTGGGCCTTTGAGTTCCTCTGAGGGTGGGTGCGCTGAGGGGGATCCAGCCAGAGCCCTGGAGCCTGCAGGTGGGCTGGGCCGGGGCTTGTGGCCGCAGGAGTGGTGTGCGTGTGCACTGGCAGCGTCCGCACGTGTGTCCATGCCGTGCCATCACGCTGGTCAGGCCTGTACGCTGGGGAGAGGGGTGCTGTGTGGGGTTCGCTGCCTGAGTCCTGGGTGTACCATGGTTGTCCTGTTGGAAGTGGTCAGGGACCTCCGCTGCCCCTCGAACCTCGCCCGGGGACCTGGGCTGTGGGTGTGGTAACGTGATCGGGCCCCCATGAGTCAGCTCGTCCTCCTTGTGCCTGGGCACTGGCCTCTTCTTCCTGTGGGTGCACAGCCCCGGTTCCTCTGAAAGCTTCATGGGCCGGGACCCCAGAAGAGCTGGTTAAACCCTGGCCCTGTGAACAGGAGGTGTGGCTTCAGGGGATGGCCCGGCCCCAGGCTCAGACTTGATCCTTCGCCGAGGGAGCCATTCTGGGAGGCCGCTGCCCCTGGCCCCATCCTGCCCCCTCTCATCCCCGGGGTGCTGGCCAGAGCCGGGCTCGCCGCGTTTCTTAAAATTAACCATCCTGGCCGGACGCGGTGGCTCACGCCTGTAATCCCAGCGCTTTGGGAGGCCAAGGCGAGCAGATCACGAGGTCAGGAGATCGAGACCAGCCTGGCCAACAATATGAAACCCCGTCTCTACTAAAAATACAAAAAATTAGCCAGGCGTAGTGGCGGATGCCTGTAGTCCCAGCTACTTGGGAGGCTGAGGCAGGAGAATGGCGTGAACCCAGGAGGCAGAGCTTGCAGTGAGCTGAGATCGCGCCACTGCACTCCAGCCTGGGTGACAGAGCGAGACTCCCTCTCAAAAAAAAAAAAAAAAAATTAACGATCCCATCACACTGACCCAGCTCACTGTTCTCTTACCAGCCTCATTTGGGTATGGTCCTCAGAGCATGAGCCACTTTTTTTGGTCAAAACATAATCCACATTCGGTAGAATTCAGCGATGTGTGCACATAAGTGATTTTTATACAGCTGACCCTTGAGCAGGGTGGGGTTTAGGGCTTCAGCCCCTCATGCAGTATAATACCCTCGTATAGCTTTCGAGTCCTCCAGACTCCGCTGCCCACAGCCTGCTGGTGACCGGAGGCCTTGGGAGGACACGTGGTCCATGCTCACACCCCTCGTGTATTGTGTTAGGTGCTGCGTTCTCATAGTGAGGGAAGCTGGACACCAGAACATGTTGAGAAAAGCGTAAAGAAGATAAACCCTGTTTGCTCTCCACGCAGTGGAAGTGACGCTCATGCAAGCCTCTGTCCTCGTCCTGTTCACGTTGAGGGCTGAGGAGGGGAGGGTGGGTCTCGCTGTCTTGGGTGGCAGAGTGGAAGGGAGCCAGGAGAGGCCGGCACCCTCAGGGCAGCCTTTATTGGAAAAAATCCGTGTCCGAGTGGACCTGTCAGTTCAGACCCGCCGTGGTCAAGGCTCCTGTGTGTGTGCAGCCACCACCTCTTATTCCAGAGCGTTCTTATCACCTGCAAAGGGAGTCCCAGTCCCTTCAGCAGCCAGCCTTCCACACTGTCCTTTCCAGAACCTCCCCACCTTCCCAGATTGAGACACTGTCCTCGTGAAACGTTCACTCCCCTGCCCTCTCCAGCCCCTGGCACCCCCGTCCTACTTTCTGTCTCTGTGACTCTGAGAGTTCTAGGGACCTCCTGGGGTGGAATCACAGAGGCCGAGGCCTTGTGTGTTTGGCGTCTCTCACTGAGCATGATGTCCTCGGTGCATCCGCGCTGTGGCCCGCATCCGAGCCTCACTCCTGTTTGTGGCTGAGTCGTGTTCCGGTGTGTGGGTGGCCACGCGCTTATTTCCGTGATGGATGTTTGCATGGCATCTGCGTGTGGCGGCTGCGAGCATCTGTGTCTGGTTCCCGCATGGCCTCATGATTGTTCTCGGGCGGACGTCTAGCGGTGGAACCGCTGGTCACACGGCCACTCCGGGTTGGACCATCTGAGGAGCCGCTGACCACCATCTACAGCACCTGCACTGTTTGTGTCCCCTGCCGGGTTTTGGGGACTGGATCTCTGCACAGCGACGACCACTCCCCTCCTTCCAGGGACCTGGTTTCTCCCGTCCTCGGGCCCGATGTTTCTCTGGCCTGCAGGACATCAGAGACTCTGCTGTCCTGATCCCCACGCCGTCTAGAAAGCCAGGGGTCCTGCATGTGCCTGGTGTCCCCACTACCTTGTCAGGCACAGGTCTTGCACCCTGTGACGAGCACGGGCAGTGGGACAGACGGATGTGCTGCCCATGACCTTCGCCACAGCAAGTTCAGAGGCCGGGGGCATCCAGTGTCCATAGAGTGACCGACAGGCCCCAGCCCCGCAGGATCATCCAGGTGGCCCTGGCCTTTCAAGACCACAAAAAATCAATGTTTATTTATTTATTTATTTTATTTTATTTTATTTTATTTTATTTTTTTGAGATGGAATCTCACTCTGTCGCTCAGGCTGGAGTGCAGTGGCGTGATCTCGGCTCACTGCAAGCTCCGCCACCCGGGTTCACACCATTCTCCTCCTGCCTCAGCCTCCCGAGTAGCTGGGACCACAGGCGCCGCCACCACTCTTGGCTGATTTTTTGTACTTTTAGTAGAGAAGGGGTTTCGCCATGTTAGCCAGGATGGTCTCGATCTCCTGACCTCGTGATCCGCCCACCTCGGCCTCCCAAAGTGTTGGGATTACAGGTGTGAGCCACCGCGCCCGGCCAAGTGTTTATTTTTAAGTAGCAAAAGAGAGCTCAGCAATGTCGGAGAGCTTGAACGTTACAGTGACATCTGAAGAAGGCGTTCTTTCCCAAATCGCAGACTCTAGGAGATGAGCACTGTCCGCTTTTCAGGGAAAATTGTCCAAGACCCCCCCGAAGACAGGAGGGGGTGCGCTTAGAAACAGCCAAAGCCTCCTTCCATGTCGGAACAGACGGGTCTTCCCGGGCTGGCCTGGCCTAAATCCGCTGCCGCCCACCGAACACAAAGGCGCCTTCTCGTGCCCCAGAGGCCACCAGCGCCCGTCCCCACTGCCTCCCTCCAGCCGGCGTCAGGCGGGGCCTGGCCTCTGAAAGGGAGGTGTCACCTGCTCTGGAGCATCTCGGAGGGAGGGGCTGTGGGAGTTTTGCTGGAGACCCTCCAGGTGGGGCCGTGGGGGCATTGTGGCGGAGTGTGTGGGAAAGTTTTAGGTGAGCTGGGCGTGTGTTTGCCTTGGTGCCCCCCTAGGTCCCTGGGTGAGCCACGTGCCCAGTTTTCACGGGAGACCGTGGGGGTCAGAGAGCTGGCCAGGCGGGTGGTCTGTGTCTATCTCCTGCTGTTGAAATGAGGGGAGGCAAGAGGAGACACCGTGGGCCTGGGGAGGCAACATTTTCTGCCATTTGGCCGATTTATAAAAATCAAAGATGGGGGCCTTCTGGGACCATGTGATGTCTTCCTTTTCAGACCCTGCCAGATCCTGAGGCTGGCTGCTTGTGTCCCTTTGGTCCTCCAGGGCTCCCTGAGAGGGCAGCGCCAGCTGTGTTGTGTATGATGGGACGGGGGTCCCAGTTGGGGGGTGCAGCCTCCCAATGGGCCAGGACGGGGATGCTTGGGTGTCCCCAGGATTCTCAGGCTGGGCGAGAGGAAGCAGAGTCCACCTCCCCACCCTCCTCTTCTCTGCTGTTTCTGACTCAACATCGTGAAACATGACATTAAGCTGAGACGTGGTGAGACTGGGGCCACCCTCACTTCCACATAAGGCCGCGTTTCTGTTTACTGGAGGCTAGGACTTGGCATGTCGTTTTGGGGGATAGCCCAACCCCTCAGTGTGAAAGGGGTTGTGGTGGCCACTGCAGGACAGCAAGGACACCCTGGCTCCTCAGTGGGTGGTGGGTGCAGGGCTGGACGAGGGCCCAGGGGGCAGACGCTAGTACACCGATAGTGTGTGTGTCATCCTCGGCCTCTGGGCATTGAGACTGCCCGGGTGACGGAGGACGGGATGCTTCTGTGTGTTCAACCTTTTTTTTTGTCTGTTTCTTGAGACAGAGTCTTGCTGTTGCCAAGGCAGAGTGCAGTGGTGCCATCTTGGCTTACTGCAGCCTCCAGGAGGTTCAAGTGATTCTCCTGCCTCAGCCTCCCGAGTAGCTGGGATTACAGGCGACCACCACCACGCCCAGCTAATTTTTGTGTTTTTAGTAGAGACAGGGTTTCACCATGTTGGCCAGGATGGTCTCAAACTCCTGACCTCAAGTGATCCGCCCACCTCGGCCTCCCAAAGTGTACATATCCTTTTAATAACAGTATATTTGACGATGATTTAAAAAACCCAATCCCTGAAGGCCCTTAATAAAAGCTGAGGTGAATACAGGCCTGACTCTGAGGGGCACGTGCCTAGCAGGCATTGCCCGGTGCGCAGGGCCAGGAGCCGAGTCGTGAGGGACTGGATGGAGGCCAGGGGATGGCAAAGACCTGGGCAGCTCCCCGGGACTAAGCTCTCCCCTGGGGCTCCCCGGGGAATGAGGCCGAACCCCGCCATGCCCTCCACTCTGCAGCCCTCGTGGGGAGCATCACAGAGGCAGGAGCCGGCGACCGAGGTGACTGCCTTCGGGTGGAGGGAAACCAGGGCGGGACATCACCCAGCGGCTCCCACGCTGTGAGGGGAAAAGGCACTCCAGTCTGGGCGACAGAGTGAGGCTCCATCTGGAAGAAAAAAAAAAAGAAAAGGAAATGTAGAAACGCAGTAGAAACGCAGCCCACCCAGGTTTTCCACGGCTGTTCGTGGTTACGTTTCTGGAAGGACCAGTGTCCTCCCAGACCTAGCAGGATTCCGATGGGAGCCACCCAGGGTCCCACCCAGCCCCGGGACCTGCCGTGGGAGCTTTCTTTCCTGGTGGGGTGCCTGACCCTGCCTGAGTGTTCCCCCCGCTGTCTGTGGCACCACCTGGGGCCAGGGGACCCCTGCCCCGGGGACCCCTGCCCCCCTAGCAAGACCGGGTCAGCTCTGCCCCCGGGCCAGGGTGCAGGAACCAGAATTGAGCTGCTGAGGCGGAGTAGGGTTGCTGTGCCGGCCTGTGCGCCGTGGGGGACGGTGCACCGTGCGGCGGGCCTGTGCGCGGAGGGGGCCTGTGGACCGTGGGGGCCTGTGCGCCCTGCGGGACTGTGCGCCGTGCGAGCCTGTGCGCCGTGGGGGACTGTGCGCCGTGGGGGACTGTGCGCCGTGCGAGCCTGTGCGCCGTGGGGGACTGTGCGCCGTGGGGGCCTGTGTGTCGGTGCTCTCATTTCCCCCGGAGTCTCGAAGTCTTTGTGATGGATTTGATGCAAATGTGTACACTGCTTTTGTTGATGGCGTCTGAGGCCCTGGAGTCCATGGCAGCCGCGCCTCCCTTTGCATAATCTGAATTTTGGGGAAATTGCCCGTGTGGAGAAGTTGCAGGGACAGTGCCCTCCGCCAAGGCTGCCAGTGGGATGTGCAGCTCTGGGTGAGGGCCAGCTTTTCCCTGGAGTCAGCTCCGCCCGTGGCCCTCAGCTGTGGTCTGTGCCATCACCAGGGCAAGGCTGACCTCCTGTGGGATGGGGTCCCTGCGCAGCCTCGCTGCCTCCCCCGCCACCCCCCAACAGGGTCCAGTCCCAGCTGCCATTGCGCAGCCTTGCCCCCTCCCCCAGTCAGGGTCTGTCCGGGCCGCCGTGCTGTGGTTGCTCATGGCCCTCCTGTGCTCTTTACCTGGGTCCTTGCCTTTGCTGACGGTGGCATGTGACTGCTCAGCCACGTTCTCGGAGGCCGGCTCTCCTCATGGGCATCTGTGGTGCAATCGGTGCGGTGAGGTGGGGTTCTGCCGTGGACAGGGCCTTCTCGTGGTGATGACAGTTGCCCTTGGTCTGGTCTCCACAGCGCTGTGAGGACCGGCCCCGCCCGGCCCCGGCATTCACTCCTCAGCCTCCTCCCGTGGGGTGGGCAGCTTCCCTTCTCTCCCTGATTTGTGGGGTGTTTCTCTTTTGCACCCAATGCGTTAAACCCATTACCGGCCTAGGTCAGCCTGAGGTTGGTTTGTCCCGGCCGCGGCAGCTCCTGTGCTCTTCTGTTTTGGAGGGCGCCCTTCCATCTGCCCTGTGTCACCGGGCTGGGCCTGGCCCCGCTCTGCTCTGACCCTGGGACTGGAAGTATGTGCTGCCCTGGTGTTTGGGGGCTCGTGGGTCCTGGGGCGCTGCAACTCCGCATTCTCTTTCCTTGGGGTGCAGGTGAATTGGGGTGGCGGGGGACTGAGCCCACGGTGGCCAGCCCCTGCGGCCCCAGGTCAGAGGGCAGGGCCAGCCTGGACAGCGCTGCCCAGAAGGGGCCACGGCCGGGTCCACATGAGTCTAGGTGTCTCTGAGGGCACTGGGACGGGGGTGGCCTGCACCTGCCCAGCCCAGCGAGGTCCCTGGCCTCCCCTCAGCTTTTCCCTGGGCTCTGGGCTCAGGGCTGTGTAGTGATGTCAGTCCAGGGACTGTGACATCACTGAGTGGAGACAGTCAGAGAAGGGGGCTGCCAGGGCCCTCCCGAGGGAACTGGCCCTGGGCCCAGACCAGATGGAGGACCCCGAGAAGAACAGGGCAGGTAGAGGCCTGAGGCCAGGGCTGGGGAAGGGGGTGGGAGCTGACAGGGAGGGTCGGCTCTGGCCCAGAGCCGGCCATGAGAGCAGCCCCTGTGGGGATGGCTGCAGTCCCGTTTGGTGCCCGGGAGCCATCCTTGGTGTGTGACCCTGAGCCGGCGCTCTCCCCTTGGGATGGAATTGTGGCCGCGTGGGTTGGGTGGAGGCTGAGTGAGGATCAGCGTCCCCTTCTCCCTCCCCGAGATTGTTGTTCTTCGCTGTGGCCCTCAGGCGTGGCAGGACAGACCCCCAACCCCCAGGCCTGCATGGGCACGGTGGGTGCCCGGCCTTCACATCCCTGCTTCCCTCCAGGCCCCGGCCTTGTCTGGCTTCCCTCGGGCACCCCTTGGGGTTCGGAGCACCCCAGGAGAGGCCAGGCTCTTCTTCTTGATGACGAACGGGTGCTGCGCCCCGACTGAGTGGTGACTGCCTCCAGGGAGTGGTCTGCGCCCTCAGAAGCGGCTGAGTCTTGGGGTGGTGGCTCTTGTTTGTAGGGGCAGGGGGAGCTAGGTACCCGCCCTGTACCCATGGACCGTGGCCCAGGGTGGCAGCCCTGCCTGTCCTCTGACTGCACTCCTGCTGCTGTGAAGGCCTCAGGCACAGGCAGTGACCGTCGGGGCCACTCCTGAGGTGGGGGACACGGGCTGGGGGCCACTGTGGGCAGCAGGTGTGCAGGCAGCGCTCCCGTTTTGCATTGGGCTGCCCTCCACCTGCTGCAGGTCACTGCCCCCCACTGAGGCTGAGGCAAGGCTCCGCGGGGTGGGCGTGTGCCCGGGCGAGGCTCTGCTGGGCGGGGCGGTGCCCAGGGCAGAGGCTTCTCCATCCATGTCAGGCTCAGGGCATGTGTGGCTGGGCTGTCCCTCTGCTGTCCGCCCGTGACCCCCTCACAGGGGCTGTCGTGAGGTGCTTGGAGGCGTGATCCAGCCCTGTGTGCAGGGAGTGTGAAGTGTGAAGTGGACACCCGTGCCACTCCTGTCACCGGAGGAGGCTGCTGCCCGCCCCGGACTCCATCTGCAAAGTCGGGTGTGCATCTGTATGGCTTCCTGGCCCTAGTGCTCAGCTCTGCAGGGCACAGTGGGGTTTGCTCTAGGCTGGGCACAGGGAAGCCGGTGCTTGTCCAGGGACTCAGAGAGAAAGTAGCAGCCCCAGCCTGCCTGGGCTGCAACACCCAAGACCACTGTATCAGAACAGACACCAGTGGGGCAGCCTGCTTGGTGGCCGGGTGGAGCGGGGTCGGCACACAGCCTGGGCCGGCCTTCACCCCAGCTCCCAACAGTGTTGCGTCCCTGAGTGCAAGGCCTGCCCCTTTCTCATCCTCCTGATTCCAGGTCATGGGGCAGGGGTGCCGGGAGCCCCTATGGGAGCCAGGACCTGAGAGGTGACAGTCACCACCGAGACGAGGGGCCGGGGGTCACATAGGGAGGCTCCCAGGGGATGCCAGGAGCAGTGGGGCCTTAGACCCAGCAGGGCCGTGCCCATGTTGGAGGCTCTGGGGGATGGGGCTTGTCATCTGCAGCTGGGATGGGGATTGGTGAAAAGCCGGAACACACAGAGCTGAGTCAAGATCAGACAGCGTGGTGGCAGCGCCTGTGGTCCCAGCTACTCGGGAGGCTGAGGCCGGGGAATCGCTTGAACTCGGGAGGCGGAGGTTGCAGTGAGCTGAGAGTGTGCCACTGCACTCCAGCCTGGGCGATGGAGCTAGATTCTGTCTCAAAAACAGAAAACCATGGGTCCTAACCCTCTAGGCCGCTCTATACTCAGACCCGGCAGCTGTGGCTGCGGCACAGGCGCTCACCCTGCGGCCTCAGCTGTTTCAGTGGTTGGTGTTGACCCTCCACGGAGGGGCTGAGTGGGGCGTGTTCAGTCCCATCTGGGTGGCCTGAGTGTTGGGGATAGGAGACTTTTTGTTTTTGTTTTTTTGATTTTGAGACAGAGTCTCACTCTGTCACCCAGGCTGGAGTGCATTGGTGCGATCTCGGCTCACTGCAAGCTCCGCCTCCTGGGTTCACGCCATTCTCCTGCCTCACCCTCCCGAGTAGCTGGGACTACAGGTGCCCGCCACCATGCCCGGCTAATTTTTTTGTATTTTTAGTAGAGACGGGGTTTCACCATGTTAGCCAGGATGGTCTCGATCTCCTGATCTCGTGATCTGCCCACCTCGGCCTCCCAAAGTGCTGGGATTACAGGTGTGAGCCACCGCGCCCGGCCATCACTCATGGTTTCTTAGCAGAAGAAACTGACCATGCTAGCGGCTCACCTGGAAGAGAGAAGGAGGGAGAAGGTGGGGGATTCTGCAGAGGGAAGGCTGGTGGTGGCGCCCGCCTTCGACGGCCGTGTCCTGATGCTGTGTGGCTTAAACGGTGCCACCCGGAGATTGGTGGGTGGGATTGGGCCTCTGGGTGCCCCCAGCTGTGGGAGCGGGTGAGGCAGGGATGGCTAGAAAGAAAAGCAATCTGGACGCAGGTCACACCTCCCTCCCCACCTCCCAGCCCCACAGGCTTGAGGCCACTGTGTCAGGAGGGATAGCCTAGATGGAGAGCAGGCGAGTGGTCCCACGCCCAGGAGGGGGCCTTGCCCAGCCTGGAGGCTGCAAGGTTGAGAAGCAGTGTGTGCCCGGGAGGTCACGTGGGCACCACAGACGGAAGTGGAGCCGGGGGAGAGATGTCCTGGGATGCACCAGGCACTCGTGCAAACCAAGTGGTGAGCAGAGAGCAGCCTGAAAGAGAAGGGGGGCTGCCCCGAGCGGCTTGGGTGGCCGGGCATGTGGGAGACCTTGGGTTTGCTGTTAGGAGGGACAATGAACGCAGACGCCTCCGTCTCCACTTTGTGTCCATCCTCACTGAGGGAGCCGAGCAGATGCCTTTGCCCCTGCAGGTCCCCCATGTCCCCTCACCCGGGGCACGCTCCACAAGCCAGGCCCCTTTCACAGCTCACCACACAGGCAGAGACTGGAGGGTGCTCAGGACCCTGAGTGACTGCAGATGTGGGCACAGAGGGCCTCTGAGGGTGTCTGGTTGCATCTCAGCAGCTACCGGATCTCGCATGGAGACACCCCGGGGTGGGTGCCCAGTGGGTGCTGTGTGTGGCGCTTCCACTGGTGAGGGCCCCCTGGGGCTCTGGGGCACACAGCAGAGCCAGCCTTTTGTCACCACGTGCTGCCCCTGTGTGCAGGGAGAGGTTGGAGGCACGCGCCCGTCTTGTCTGGAAGCCAGGTGTTGGGACGCGTCCTGACAACGGCCCTGCCCACTTCCTGACGGGGCACCTGAGGGTCGTCGGTGGCTGAGGAAGGGGCTCCTCCCGAGCAGGTCCGGAGGCCGCGGAAGCACAGCGCAGCCTCATGGGGGCAACGTCCCCAGGCACCTGCCTGCCCTGCCTGGAATTGAGGGGCGATTGGGACTCCCACTGCCTCTGCCAAAGCCTGTGCCCCTGATGTCTGTCCAGAACACGGCTTCCTCCTTGGCGGTTCCCAGAGGCCGCTGGGCCTCACTTGGTCCTTTGTGGGCACCGAGTGTGTATGTTGGGGGAACAAGGAGCCTGGCCGGGCCGTCCTGCAGGGCTCAGCAGTGGGGACCGTGGGGTTGGTGCTCCAGGGCGGGAGAGCTGCCCGGCTCCTGCCAGGTGTCGAGAGGGCCTCAGCTCTCCCAGGCACTGTCTCCCCTCCCAGGGCCGCAGCAGCTGGTGTTGAGTGTGGGTATGAGCTTTGGCTCCGGGTCCTGAGTGTGCCCCGCTACGTGGCTTCCTGGTCTGCATCTCTGTCCTCTCCCAGGGAGAGGTGATTTTTGTGTTAATAACTGAGGTGTGACTCTCGGGCTGTACCCGCTAGCTGTGTAACTCACACAGCTCAGTGCCTTTAGCTCTTCACGAGGCCGTGGCTCCATCCGTGCCGTCTAATAGAGGATACTTTCATCCTCACGGCGAGAAGGGATGGATTTGTTTTCCTCGTGAAGTCGGTGGCATTTGCTTTTCAGGTTCTGCTTGGTGGCCTCCAGCCTCTTGTCCTCAGCGAGGGTTTTGGCGGCTCCCTCTCCGAGGTCTGAGTGTCCCCACTCGCTTGTCTGGAAAGCGGCCGGAGCTCTGGGGCTCGCAGTGAGGGTGGGCGTGATGTCTTTTCCTGACGCGGCGTTGGGGTGTCTCAGCTGCCTGGACACCTGCCTGTGCAGGGTAGCACAGACCCTGTAGGCAGCGGCTCGGCCCCCAGCACCAGCCCCGCCTCTGATGCTCGGCCCCCAGCACCCGCCCCCCTTTTAATGCCATACTGGGTCCTCTAGCACCGGCCCTACTTTTAATGCCACCCTGGGTCCCCACACCCCTGGCTACACATTACGGCTCCCACGACCCTTGTTTGGGTCCACGGTTCTCCAGCAGGACTCTCAGAACTGGGGAGTGAGACTTTGTTCCCTGCTGTTGTAAAGGGCATAACCTGGGAGAAGCCAGGCGGACAGAAGTCCCCACCCATGTCCAGGGCCCCATGTAGGGGTCTGGAGCTCCCCTGTCCTCCCTAAGTGCCAGTCCTGACCCTTCCACAGCCGAGTGTCTGCGTCAGCACAGGGGCTTGTAGGAAGAAAAGGCGTCCTGCTGCTTAGGAGATAGGTACATCCGGGACCTGGGGCCTTCTGTCCCTCAGCCCACGGGAAGACCCCCTGGACGGCGCCTGCCCCTTCTTCACTCCCCACCCCGCTTCTGCATGCACTCCCCCGAGATGGCCCCATGTCCTGCTGCTTTCTGGCAGGGGAGACCTGAGGCCTGTGTCTCCAGGACGCTGCCTCTCGGGCAGTCTCTAGCCCTAGTCGAGAAAGGCAGGCAGTGTGGCGCGAGCAGGCCGGCCTCGGGTGGGGGTGCCTCCTGGGCAGTGTCCCCTCGGGATGTTTGCTGTGCCGGATCTCACAGCCGGCTCTGACGGGGTCTGCGCGTGTGTGTCTGTGTGCTGGCATGTGGTTTTGCTTTCTTGCAGGATGGAAAATCTAACAGTAGGCGGGGGATGGTGGCTAACAACTGTGATCCCAGCACTTTGGGAGGCTGAGGCGGGCGGATCACTTGAGGTCGGGAGTTCGAGACCAGCCTGGCCAACGTGGCAAAACCTTGTCTCTACCGAAAATACAAAAAATTAGCCAGGCGTGGTGGTACATGCCTGTAATCACAGCTTACCGGGGAGGCTGAGGCAGGAGAATCACTTGAAACCGGGAGGCGGAGGCTGCAGTGAGCCGAGATCGCACCACTGCACTCCAGCCTGGGTGACAGAGCAAGACTCTGTCTCAAAACAGAACAAAACAAAATGCAGGCACAGACATTTCAGTGCCCTCTTCCTGTGGACGCCCCCTTCCTGTGGACGCCCCCTTCCTGTGGACGCCCCCTTCCTGTGGGTGCCGCGAGGGTTTCCAGAAGAAGGAGAGTGTACCCGTGCTGTCGACTCATCCAGGTGTGGGCAGGTGTGCGGCGGGGCACGGGCAAGGGGGAGGCGCTGGGCTCCAGTTTCTCTCCTGTGGCTGCATCACTCCTCGATGGTGGTCCTCTGCACAAGTCCCCCTGTCCACCCCGTTGGCAGCCGCAGTGGAAGGACAGATGGGTGGACGGGCTGTGACCGGGACAGCCCAATGTGACCCCAGCCCCGGCTGTCACGGTTGCAGCAATCTCGCTGCCGGGGCTGCTCCCTGTGGCTCTCGTGGCTGTGGAGGGGCGTGGATGGGGCGGTCCCTGCGGTCAGAACCTGGCCGTGTCGGGTTGAGGACTTGAGCCCGGCTCAGCCATCAGAGCCGCTGCTCGTTCCCCCACACAGAGGCGTTGGATGGGGCTGCCTTGGGTGTCCCTCTTGACTGGGGTGCACGCGTCACCCCGATTCTCCAGCCCATGCTGAGGAGCCTCGCGGGCAGCGCCCAGCAGTCTATACTCCAGGCCATTGCTGTCCATTTCCCCAGCAGGCCCTGCTGGTGGGGGATCCCAGGACAGTGGAGCCTGGGAGGGCCCCAGCGTTGGCCGTGAGGTGTGGAGGTGCTCTCTGGAACTAGGGGTGCCCCGAAGCAGGATGGCACCCAGTCCCTGTGCTGGAAGAGATGAGCTGCGGTGGGGGGCGGGGGCTGCGTCTCACGGATCCCTCTCCCAGGGCACTCGAGGAGATTCCTCCCCCAAAACGCCCAGGAAGGAAGTTAAATTTTAATGTGGGTCTGGTTTAGAGAAACTAGGTTAGCCATGCGTGGGTGTTTCTGGATGTTTGGGCAGTAAAGAGAGTTGGTAACTCAAGAAATCTGCTGACCACTAAGCAGGGGTGAGGGGTACTGACTGCCGTCCCTTCTTCAGCTGCGGTCACTCGGTCACATCAGTGTCTCCGGCCACTTCCCTCGTGTCCAGCATCAACACAGCGCTGCAGCTGTGACTCAGTCCAGTGGAGAAAACTCACATCCAAAACTAAACCAAGAGTCAGCCAAAAAATGCAAATTAAAAGCACACCCCAGCCAGGCGCAGTGGCTCACGCCTGGAATCCCAGCACTTTGGGAGGCTGAGGTGGGTGGATCACGAGGTGAGGAGTTCAAGACCATCCTGGCCAAGATGGTGAAACCCTGTGTTTACTAAAATACAAAAATTAGCCCGACATGGTGGCGGGCGCCTGTAATCCCAGCTACTCAGGCAGCTGAGGCAGAGAACTGCACGAACCTGGGAGGCGGAGGTTGCAGTGAGCCAAGATCGTGCCACTGTGCTCCAGCCTGGAGCCGAGATCGTGCCACTGCGCTCCAGCCTGGGCAAAAGAGTGAGACTCCGTCTAAAAAAGAAAAAGGCACATCCCCAGCATGGCTGTGCACAGGAGTGGGGTCACCACAGCTCACGCCTATAATCCCAGCACTTTGGGAGGCCGAGGAGGGAAGGTTGAGCCCAGGAGTTTGAGACCAGCCTGGGCAACATGGCAAGATCCCATCTCTTTTTTTTTTTTTTTTTTGAGACGGAGTCTCGCTCTGTCACCCAGGCTGGAGTGCAGTGGCCAGATCTCAGCTCACTGCAAGCTCCGCCTCCCGGGTTCACGCCATTCTCCTGCCTCAGCCTCCCGAGTAGCTGGGACTACAGGCGCCGCCACCTCGCCCGGCTAGTTTTTTGTATTTTTAGTAGAGACGGGGTTTCACCGTGTTAGCCAGGATGGTCTCGATCTCCTGACCTTGTGATCCGCCCGTCTCGGCCTCCCAAAGTGCTGGGATTACAGGCTTGAGCCACCGTGCCCGGCCAAGATCCCATCTCTTAAAAAAAAAAAAAAAACAAAAAATGCCAGACATGGGGGTCCATGCCTGTGGTCCCAGCTACTCGGGAGGCTGAGGCAAGATTGCTTGAGTCTGGGAGACAAGTCACAGTGAGCTGAGATCGTACCACTGTGCTCCAGCCTGGGTGCCAGAGCCATACCCTGTCTGAAACCAAAATCCAATGCGCACAGAAGAGTTGGGGTGCGTGTGTAGGAGTCAGACCCTCGGGAGCGGCAGGTCGAGTGTAACTCGGTGCAGCCACCGTGGAGATGGCCTGGCGGCTCCTCAAAGACACACACGGAGCTCCCATCCGATCCAGCAACCCACGGCCACACAGAAGCCCGTGCGCAAATACAGCAGCGGACTCCAGCAGCCGGACGGTGGCCACAGCCCAGGTGGCCATCAGCAGAGGAGGAGACGTAGTGCGGCCCTCCATGCACTGGAACACAACCCAGCTACGAAAGGAAGAAGCTCTGACTCGGGCCACAGCGTGGATGCACCTCGAGGACGCCAGGCTCAACGAGAGACGCCAGACACAGAAGGACACGCCATACGTCGTCCCATTTCTATGAAATGTCCAGGGCAGGCCCATCCACAGAGACAGGGAGTAGCATGGTGCTTTATTATGAATTTTTCATGAAAATAAAATACATAATCCTCTCTTGTGAGTTTATTATAGCCCATTGATTTTTTATTTTTTATTTTTTTTTTTGAAATGGATTCTCGCTCTGTCGCCCAAGCTCTATCTCCCGGGTTCACGGTGTTCTCCTGCCTCAACCTCCCAAGTAACTGGGACTACAGGTGCCTACCACCATGCCCGGCTAATTTTTTTGTATTTTTAGTAGAGACAGAGTTTTACTGTGTTAGCCAGGATAGTCTCGATCTCCTGACCTTGTGATCCTCCCAAAGTGCTGGGATGACAGGCGTGAGCCACCGCGCCCGGCCTGTTTTCTTTGTTTGAGGCAGTGTCTCACTCTGTCACCCAGACTGGAGTGCAGTGGTGCGATCTTGGCTCACTACAACCTCTGCCTCCCAGGTTCAAGCAATTCTCCTGTCCCAGCCTCTTGAGTAGCTGGAATTAACAGGCATGTGCCACCACGCCCAGCTAATTTTTGTATTTTTAGTACAGATGGGGTTTCACCATGTTGGCCAAGCTGGTCTCAAACTCCTGACCTCAAGTGATCCCCACACCTTAGCCTCCCAAAATGCTGGGATTGCAAGTGTGAGCCCGTGCCCAGCCTCTACAAATTTTTTTTTTTTTTTTTTTTTTTTTGAGACGGAGTCTCACGCTGTCGCCCAGGCTGGAGTGCAGTGGCGTGATCTCGGCTCACTGCAAGCTCCGCCTCCCGGGTTCATGCCATTCTCCTGCCTCAGCCTCCCGAGTAGCTGGGACTACAGGCTCCCGCCACCATGCCCGGCTAATGTTTTTTTTTTTTTGTATTTTAGTATAGACGGGGTTTCCCCATGTTAGCCAGGATGGTCTCGATCTCCTGACCTCGTGATCCGCCCGTCTCAGCCTCCCAAAGTGCTGGGGTTACAGGCGTGAGCCACCGCGCCCGGCCTTTTTTTTTTTTTTTTTTTTTTTTGAGACAGAATCATTTTGCTCTGTTGCCCAGGTTGGAGTGCAGTGGCACGATCTTGGCTCACTAAAACCTCCACCTCCCTGGTTCATGCCATTCTTCTGCCTCAGCTTCCCAAGTAGCTGGGATTACAGGTGCCTGCCACCACACCCAGCTAATTTCTGTATTTTTAGTAGAGTTGGGGTTTCACCAGGTTGGTCAGGCTGGTCTTGAACTCCTGGATCAGGTGATCCCAAAATGCTGGGCCTTGGCCTCCCAAACTGCTGGGATTATAGGCATGAGCCACCGCGCCTAGCCTACAAAAAAATGTTTAAAAATTAGCTGGGCGTGGTGGTGTGTGCCTGTAGTTCCAGCTACTCTGGAGGCTGAGGTGGGAGGATGGCTTGAGCCCAGGAGGTCGAGGCTGCAGCAAGCTGTGATTGCGCCATGGTACTCCAGCCTGGGTGACAGATTGAGACCCTGTGTCAAAAAAAAAAACACACCCAAGTTCAAGGTGAAAAGCATGAAGTGCTGCTGGACAGGCATCAGCCAGCATTCAGACGATCTAGCCAAGATCACTGATGGAGGTGGCGACACTAAGCAGACTTTCAGTGTAGAAGCAGCAGCCGTCTGCCGGAAGAAGATGTCACCCAGAACTTCCCTCGCGTGGGAGAAGCGGTTCCCTGGCGTCCAAGGAGAGGCCCACCCTCTTCACCCTCTTGTTAGAGGCTAGTGCAGCTGGTGACTTTAAGGTGACCCCAGGGCTTTTTACCATTGCACAAATCCTAGGGCCTGTGAGAATTATGCTAAATCTATTCTGGGCTTTGTAAATAGAACAACAGTGCCTGGGTGAAAGCACATCTGTTTAGCACCTGGCTTATGGAATATTTGGAGCCCACTCTTGAGACCTATTGCTCAAGAAAAATTTCTTTCAAAATATGACTGCTCACGGACAGTGCACCTGGTCACCCAAGAGCCCTGGTGGAGACGCACAAGATCAGTGTTTCCGGCCGGGTGTGGTGGCTCACGCCTGGAATCCCAGCACTTTGGGAGGCCGAGGCGGGCGGATCCCGAGGTCAGGAGATCGAGACCATCCTGACTAACACAGTGAAACCCCGTCTCTACTAAAACTACAAAAAATTAGCCGGGCACGGTGGCGGGCGCCTGTAGTCCCGGCTACTCGGGAGGCTGAGGCAGGAGAATGGCGGGAACCCGGGAGGCGGAGCTTGCAGTGAGCCGAGATCCGGCCACTGCACTCCAGCCTGGACGAAAGAGCGAGACTCTGTCTAAAGAAAAAAGTAAAAGATTAGTGTTTCCATCCCTGCTAGTACAACATCCAGCCTGTAGCCTGTGGATCAAGGAATGAATGACTTGGAAATCAAGATGACTCCTTGACATGTCATTCATTCATTTATGAATGACACGGTGTCGCTCTGTCACCCAGGCTGGAGTGCAGTGGCACAATCTCGGCTCACTGCATCCTCCGCCTCCCGGGCTGAAGCAGTTGTCCTCCCTCAGCCTCCCGAGTAGCTCAGGCTATAGGCACGTGCCACCACGCCCAGCTAATTTTTATATTTTTTTGTGGGGGGGGCGTTTCGCCATGTTCCCCAGGCTGGTCTTGAACTCCTCAGTTCAAAGCAGTCTGCCCACCTCAGCCTCCCAAAGTGCTGGGACTACAGGCATGAGCCACAGTGCCTGGCCAAGTCTCACTGTTTTTGAGGCAAGGTCTGACTGTGTCGCCCAGACTGCAGTGGAGAAGCAGAATCACAGCTCACTATAGCTTCTACCTCCCAGGCTCAAGCGATCCTCTCACCTCAGCCTCCTAAGTAGCTAGGACTACAGGTGTGCACCACCATGCCTGGCTAATTTTGATTTTATTTTTGTAGAGATAGGGGGTCTCCCTGTGTTGCCCAGGCTGGTCTTGAACTCCTGGCCTCAAGCAGTCATCTTGGGTCAGCCTCCCAAAGTATTGGGGTTACAGGCAGTAGCCACCACACCCACCCACAACTCTCATTATTGAGAAGTACATTTGTAAGACTCTGGGTGCCTGTAGGTGCCGTGGAGCGCAATCACTCTGATGGAGCTGGGGAAATTGAGTAAATTGAAACCCCCGGAAAGGATTTGCTGTTCTAGAGGCCATGCAGGACACGTGTGATCCATGGGAGGAGGTCAAATGGCAGGATTCGTGGAAGTTTGGAGGAAGTTGATCTCAGGCCTGAAGGATCACTGTGAGGGTTCAGGACTTCCGTGGCGGAGGAACTGCAGAGGTTTTAGAAGCAGCAAGACAGCTAGAATGAGAGGAACTTGGAGATGTGACTGCACTGCTGCCGTCTCACAAGAAACGTTCACATGTGAGGAGTTGCCTCTTTTTTTTTTTGAGACGGAGTCTTGCTCTGTCGCCCAGGCTGGAGTGCAGTGGTACGATGTCGGCTCCCTGCCAGCTCCACCTTCCGGGTTCACGCCATTCTCCTGCCTCAGCCTCCTGAGTAGCCGGGACTACAGGCGCCCGGCACCGCACCTGGCTAATTTTTTGTATTTTTAGTAGAGACGGGGTTTCACCATGTTGGTCAGCCAGGTCTCAATTTCCTGACCTCGTGATCTGCCCGCCTCGGCTTCCCGAAGTGTTGGGATTCCAGGCGTGAGCCACCGCGCCCAGCCGAGGCATTGCCTCTTGAGGGTGAGCAGGGGAGTTGTTTCAGCTGCTCTCTAGTCCTGGTGAAGGTTCTGTGAACCTGGTGGAAATGAGGACAGAGGACTTGGAATAGCTCGGAACCTCAGTTGACAAAGCCGCGGCTGGGTTGAGAGGACCAACTGCAGTTTTGAAAGATGTTCTGCTGGCCGGGCGCGGTGGCTCAAGCCTGTAATCCCAGCACTTTGGGAGGCCGAGACGGGCGGATCACGAGGTCAGGAGATCGAGACCATCCTGGCTAACACGGTGAAACCCCGTCTCTACTAAAAAATACAAGAAACTAGCCGGGCGAGGTGGCGGGCACGTGTAGTCCCAGCTACTCGGGAGGCTGAGGCAGGAGAATGGCGTGAACCGGGAGGCGGAGCTTGTAGTGAGCTGAGATCCGGCCACTGCACTCCAGCCTGGGCGGCAGAGCGAGACTCTGTGTCAAAAAAAAAAGAAAGATGTTCTGCTGTGGGTAATAAATGCTATCAGACAGCATCACGCCCCACAAAGAAATCTTTGATGAAAGGAAGAGTCGGTCGCTGCGGCCAACTTTTTTGTGGTCATAGTTTAAGAAGTTGCCCCCGCCTCCAGCAGCCGCTGCCCCGATGAGTCAGCCGGCGTCTACGTCAAGGCAAGACCCTCCTCCCGGGAGATTAGGGCGCACTCACAGTTCTGACGATCATTACCATTGTTTAGCAGTAAAGTATTTTTATTTCTCTATCATTTAGTTAAGATGGGGTCTCCCTGTATCACCCGGGCTGGAGTGCAGTGGTGCGATCATGGCTCCCTGCAGCCTCCGCCTCCTGGGCTCAAGTGATCCTGCCGCCTCAGTCTCCCGACTAGCTGGTACCACAGGCTTGCGGCACCACGCCCCGCTTAATTAAAGTGTGTCCGTTCACAGTATACCACGGTATACCACGGTATGCTGTGAACGTAACTTTTGTGTGCACCAGGAAACGAAAACATTTGAGTGACTATTGCAGTGCAGAACCCCAAGGCACGCTTGCGACCACCTCAGGGCGTTTCTCGTATCAGAATACGGTTGCCATGTGCAGTGGGGCAGTGCTTGTGACGCTGGTGCCTTTGTTTCTGTTGTGGCTTATTCAGCTGGGACTTCCTGTCCTAACATTTTCGGCGATGGCCGTGCACCTGTGGCCCCTCCTCACCTGTGTCCCTCAGGCCCCGCTATACCCTCCTCAGCTCTGCTCTGCACTGAAGGAGCTGGGTCGGACCCACCCTGGCATCGTCACAGCCCCGAGTGGTGTCCAGCCTGCCCCTCTCCACCAGTGGCTGCTGGAGAACGACCCGAGCCTGGGTCAGGCCGTGGGGGTTCCTGCAGCAGCTCACGGCTCGCCAGGGCCTCCTGCCCTCCGGTCCACTCTCCCCACTTTCAGTGTCCCCCGGCCGCCATGGGCAGGGGCAGCTCTGTGGCTTCTGTGTCGCTGCCTCAGGCCTGCCTGCTGTCATCTGCCTCCCTCCCTTTCTCAGAGCAGCCCTGGGCCTGGAGATGGGGACTGTTGTGTGGCCCCTCTGCGTCTGGGGGTGGGACTGCCCCGGCTTCAGGATCCTCAGGGCCTCTCCCTGGGATTGGCAGTCACGCCCTCCTGGCAGTACGTCCTCCCACCTGTGCCACCCACCCACCCATCTCGCTTCACAGAAAGGCCCCTGAGCCCTACCTACCCTGTTAGTCTCCAGGCAGCCACGCCAAGACCTCTGGCCTCTGATGTCACGTGGCGTGTGCTTCCCAGCTGGGTTCCGGGCAGGAACAGTGCTTGTCATGTCCCGGCCTTCAGAGCTCCTTCCATCCCAGCAGCCCCCTGGCTGCGTTCTCTGTGGCCTCCGCCCTGTGTCCTCGCCGGCGCTCACCTGTGCCTCTGTTTCTCCGCAGCTGTGAGCCGTGAGCTTTGAGGCGGTGGGACCTGTCAGCAGAATGTCTCCTGCCCCCGAGAGCCACCCCGAGGCCACTGAGATGAGCACTGCGGCCTGGCCGGCCCGAGTGCCTGCGTCTCAGTAGCCGGGAGCCGCGGGCCCACGCCCGCCCCGCCAGCCGCGGTGATGTTCTAGCCACAGAGGAGCCAAGACCTCAGGTTTCCAGAGACTTGGGATTTGCACGGCAGCAGAGTCACCGTGGAGAGGCCAGGGTATCACAAACTTATGGATTTTGACAAGAAAGGAGGGAAAGGGGAGACAGAGGAGGGCCGGAGAATGTCCAAGGCCGGCGGGGGCCGGAGCAGCCACGGCATCCGGAGCTCGGGGACCAGCTCGGGGGTCCTGATGGTGGGCCCCAACTTCCGCGTCGGCAAGAAGATCGGCTGCGGCAACTTCGGGGAGCTCCGCCTAGGTGAGGCCCTGCTCGTGGTGGATGGGGCGGGAGGCTGCTGGCAGGGCCGCACGGGGTCACCGGAGCCTCCGGCAGGGCGGCACGGGGTTACTGGATCCTCCGGCGGGGCCACCCCGGGTCATGGGAGCCTCTGGCGGGGCGGCACGGGGTCACCGGAGCCTCCGGCAGGGCCGCCCCGGGTCACTGGCGTGCGTTGAATCGTCGGTCCATCGTGGTACGAGTGCTACTTCCCTTTGAGAAAGCTCTGTGGGGAGAGTGGGTTTCTGGTCCTGTCACCTTTTCGGGAAACAGTTCTGTTGGGAGGCAGGTGGCCCAGAGCAGGCCAGGCCAGGCCATGCCGCAAGGACCCTGAGTATTAAATCATGAATGACTTCCAGAGTATTAAGTCATGAATGACTTCTACAGCCCGTGTCCATGCTGGGCAAAGCCCTGGCCTTAACCGCAGGCGCCAGCACGGAGCCAGCGTCGGGTGACTGGAGTGACTGTTCTGTGGTGATGACGCTGCTGTGTGCCACTCCCAGCTTCACCATGTAAAAGGCCATGCCTGGCCCACCTGGCTCCATCCCTTCTGCTCACACTGACCTCTCCCGGGTTGCGATCTGATTGGCCGGGCAGGCGTGAGGAGCAGGGGCAAGGACTGAGCCTCTTACTGGCCAGGGGCGCCTTCTCTGGGGTGAGGGTGCCTGAAGATGACCACCAGGCCTGGGGGAGCTCTGAGCACGTTTGGGGCCAGTCGCAGTTCGTGATTAGCTGTGCCAGGGAGCTGGATCATCCCCAGAAATATTAAATTCATTCCTGGTGCTGCTGGGCGTACAGCAAACGCCTGAGCTCCTGCGGGAGGGCATTTGGCGTCTGTGGCTGGGGTTGTCCGGGAGACCCAAGTGCACCCCCAGTCAATGTCTGTCGTGGTGGGAGTAGGGGTCTCTGGGAAAGAGCGCAGGATGGGCAGGTCCGGGAGGCTGCGGCAGTGGATCAGCCTCACGTGAGCACCCGCGGCAGGCAGTGCTGGAATCCGGCCCCTCGGCCCAATGAGGTTGTCAGACGAGGGAAACTGAGGCCCAGGCAGTGGGCATGTTGTGGCTGCACTTTCAAGAGCGGCCGCCCAGGGGTGCAGGAGCATGGGCTGTAGCCACCTGGACCCCAGGCATGTTTTGTGACCCCGCTTCCCACCTCCTGCCTCAGTTTACCCACCTGTTAAATAGGGATGAATGGTAGTTGCCACTCTTCAGAAGTGGGTTTAGCAGGCAGTTATGTGGCAGAAGTGTGTGTCCCGAGTCAAGCAGCTTCTCCCAGGCGAGGGCAGCTATCGGGGTCACTGTTGGCTGCTTCAGTGTTCCCATTAGCTGCACCCAGGGTCCCAGGAGGCCCGTTTGAGACCCCATCCCGAACCTGATTCCACCCCAGCCCTTGGGGAGGCTGCTGGGATTCCACCCTTTTGCGCAGAGGCTGGGCTTGGGCCACAAAGCCTCACTGCCTGTCTGACGGCCTGTGGGTCGGGAGGCCCCGGGCTCCGTTTCTCAGCCAAGAGACTGAGCTTTTCCCGACAGTAGCTGTGGCCTCCCAACCCTGTGTGTGCGTGCACTCAGGCACACGTGCAGACACATGCAGATGTGTACACACATGCCCACACACGTACATGTGCACACTAAAGCACACGCACACAGGCACGCACAGCCACAACCGTGTGTACACGGGCACACAGGCACATCTGCACACACACACCTGGCACAGCCCTGTGACCTGCAGCCTGCGGGATATGGCTTTTGGGAACCCAGATGACTGTGTGGGTCCTGTCCTTGGGCGGCAGTTGCAGGCTGCTGAACAGTGCAGGTCCCCGTAGGCAGGTGAGAGGTGAGAGTGACATATGGGTGATGCCAGCTTGCCAGCTTTTTTTTTTTTTTTTTTTTTTTGAGACGGAGTCTCGCTCTGTCGCTCAGGCTGAAGTGCAGTGGTGCAATCTCAGCTCACTGCAAGCTCCGCCTCCCGGGTTCACGCCATTCTTCTGCCTCAGCCTCCCGAGTAGCTGGGACTACAGGTGCCCGCCACCTCGCCCGGCTAGTTTTTTGTATTTTTAGTAGAGACGGGGTTTCGCCGTGTTAGCCAGGATGGTCTCGATCTCCTGACCCCATGATCTGCCCGCCTCGGCCTCCCAAAGTGCTGGGATGACAGGCGTGAGCCACCGCGCCCGGCCTGGTGACGCCAGCTTTTGCTGAGTTGTGGTTTGCGCTCTCTTCAGCCTGGTGTCTTGGGCGTTGTGTGCTTCGCTGGCAGCCGCACGTCGTGGTTTCTCGGGTGCCGGGAGGCTGTCCATCGGAAGGTGCACCACCCCTTCTTCATCTCCTCCTCAGTGCAGGACGCTTGGCTGTTTCCGGCTTTGGGCCCTTCTGAATAGAACTAACTGCCCAAATAGAACTGAAGAGCACTGGGCGTCTCGAGCACTCCACGTCCCCAGCACTCAGAACTGTCGGTGGCTTTGGTGTTGAGCCTGTTGTAGACTCAGGTTGTTGGATATTGTTCTGTTGTTTAGAATGTGTCATTTTTTTCTGTGTTTAAGGTTTTTATCTTTGATTTAAAATTTTGACTACGTTCTGTTTTTATCCTGCTTAGGATCCATTGTCTTGGATCTCTATGTTGATACTTTTTCAAATTAACTTTGGAAAAGTGTGAGCCATTATTTCATGAAACGTTTTTCCATCTCAGCTTTGCTTTGTTTTGTTTTTTTAGATGGAGTTTCACTCTTGTTGCCCAGGCTGGAGGGCAATGGCACAATCTCGGCTCACTGCAACCTCCGCCTCCTGGGTTCAAGCCATTCTCCTGCCTCAGGCTCCCAAGTAGCTGGGATTACAGGCATGCGCCACCATGCCCAGCTAATTTTTTCTTTTTTCTTTTTCTTTTTTATTCCCAGATAAGAGTCTTCCTCTGTCGCCCAGGCTGGAGTGCAGCGGCATAATCTTGGCTCACTGTAACCTCTGCCTCCCGGGTTCAAGCCATTCTTCTGGCTTAGCCTCCTGAGTAGCTGGGATTACAGGCGTCTACCACCACGCCCAGCTAATTTTTATATTTTTAGTAGAGACAGGGATCTCACCATGTTGGCCAGGCTGGTCTCGATCTCCTGACCTCGTGATCCGCCCACCTTGGCCTCCCAAAGTGCTGGGATTACAGGCGTGAGCCACCGCACCCGGCCATTTTTTCTATTTTTAGTAGACATGGGTTTCACTATGTTGGACAGCTGGTCTCGAACGCCTGACCTCAGGTGATCCACCTGCCTTGGCCTCCCAAAGTGGTGTTACACACGTGAGCTACTACACCTGGCGTGCTTTGTGTTTTTGAGGCAGAGTCTTGCTCTGCCCAGGCTGGAGGGCAGTGGCACAATCTCAGCTCACTGCAACCTCCACCTCCTGGGTTCAAGCAATTCTCCTGCCTCAGCTTCCCAAGTAGCTGGGATTACAGGCGTGCCCCACCACACGCAGCTAATTTTTTGTATTTTTAGTAAAGACGGGGTTTCACCGTGTTGGCCAGGCTGGTCTCGAACTCCTGACCTCAGGTGATCCGCCTACCTCGGCCTCTGAAAGTGCTGGGATTACAGGCGTGAACCACCACACCCGGCTGACCCTGGAAGTTTTGGACCGGCCCAGCCTTGCTCTCATTCTTGGGTTCTGGTTCTGCGTGTGACGTGAGTGCTTGGCGCTGTCCGCAGGTCCCTCGGCCCTGGCGGTTTTCCCTCAGTCTCTGTGTTCTCCTGGTGTCAGGCTGTGCGGCTGCTGCTGCTTGCTGTAAGTTTACTCTTTTTCTACAGCCTCCAACCCTGGAAGTCCATGTGGTGAATCTTTGATTGCTTAGTGGCATTTTTCAGTTCCGTATGATTCTCCATTCGATCTCAGCTGAGATTTCCCATGTGTGCACTGATTTTGGCCATCTTTTCCTTTACATCTTTGAACATGTTTGTGCTGTTTCTTAGTCCATTTTGTGCTGCTATAACAGAATGCCACAGACTGGGTCATTTATTTTTATTTTTTATTATTTTTGAGACGGAGTCTTGCTCTGTTGCCCAGGCTGGAGTACAGTGGTACGATCTTGGCTCACCACAACCTCCGCCTCCTGGGTTCAAGTGATTCTCCTGCCTCAGCCTCCTGAGTAGCTGGGAATACAGGCACACACCACCATTCCCAGCTAATTTTTGTATTTTTAGTAGAGACGGGGTTTCACTGTGTTGGCCAGGCTGATCTGGAACTCCTGACCTCGTGATCCGCCTGCCTCGGCCTCCCAAAGTGCTGGGATTACAGGTGTGAGCCACTGCACCTGACTGGGTCATTTACAGTGAACAGAAGTTGACGGACTCACTGTTCTGGAGGCTGGCAATCTTCAGATTGAGGGTGGCGTCTGGCAAGGACCTTCTTGCTGTGTCATCCCGTGGTGGAAGGCAGGAGGGCAAGGACCGGAGGGGGCTGGATTTGCCCTTTAATCAGGAGCCTGCTCCCATGCTGATGGCATTCATCCATCCACCAGGGCAGTGACCCAGCCCCAACAGTGCTGGATTGGGGACCCAGTTCTCAACACGTGACCCTTGGGGGGTGCATCAAAGACATAGCACTGTGTGGAATGTTGTCTTTGTTGCTGCTGACTTTCTCCCTTGTCACGGTCACACCCCCTTCATTCACCTGTGGGACAGCCTCAGTGGGTGTGGCCGTGGTGTGTACCATGAGGTGTGGGGGGTGCGGTCTCCCAGCTTGAGCGCTGGGTTTGTCCCTGTGGCTCACCTTGTTTCTGTCAGGGTTGGTTTCAGTGTTACTGGGGCAGGGCTGAGGGTAAACATGAGTGACTCCAAGGCCAGGAAGCCCTGCGCCAAGCTGTGGACCTTTTGGGTTCTCAGCTGAAGTCAGAGAATCCAGGGAGGACCCCGCACTCCGGCCGTTGGAGGTGTGGCATCCTCCCGCCTGTGTGTCCCCCGGAACCTCCTGAGCCTCTCTGGAGCTGTTCTCTGCCAGGCCCCATGGGGTCTCCTGCCCTCTGTGTGCACCGCGAGTACTGCCGGAGAAGGCCCCTTCGGCTTTCAGAGCCCAGAACCCCGGACCTCTTCCAGGAGTCTGCAGATCCACAGGCCTCAGATGCTGCCACACCCGCCCAACGCACACCCAGGTCTCTGAAATGCCGTCTGCACACAGCGGTGGGGGTCAGGCGAAGGTTTCTTCCACAGTGCAGAGTGGAAGAGCCGGGAAAGACCCCATCACCATCAGAGTCATCAGCTTCAAAGGTCTGCTCCTCAAGACACTGCCAAACGCATGAGGCCAGCCAGGCTGGGGAAGACCGAGCATCCCCGCAAGTGTCAGGGAGCCACAGCTGGATGATACATCGACAGACAGCGGAGGGATGGCGCAGCACACAGGCGAGGGCTCGGCCTCCTCAGTTGGGGTAGCGCACCTCAGCCCTTGGTGGTGGTCAGCATGTGGCCGACACTTTGCCAGAGAAGGGGCAACTGCCCGCAGGAAGAGCTGCACAGCTGTGTTCACTGAACTCCGCTCTGGAGAGGCAGAACTGGAGACACCAGGGCGTGCTGCAAGGGTGAATGGGCACGCCAAACCCCGTCCTCCCCGTGAGCCGTGGCGCAGCACCAGGCAGGCACACGCCGCGTGCTACGGCGAGGAGCCCACCGCAGTGGCAGCCTCTTGAGCGGGGAAGGGGGGATGGCTGAGGGGCAGGGCGCTCTCCCTCTCAACAGGACCGGGCTGGTACAGGAGCGGGCAGCTGCCAGCGCTCGCCAGACAGGACTTTGGAGACTCGGGCATCCCACTGTGAATCCCACCTCCAAAGAGCAGCACAGGAAGGAAAACCGCAGACGCTGGACCGAACCTGCAGCTGCAAGATTCAGGGGGCAGTGTCCTGTGCTCTAAAACGTCCAAACCTGGGGCAGTGTCCTGAGCTCTAAAACTTCCAAACCTGGGGCAGTGTCCTGTGCTCTAAAACTTCCAAACCTGGGGCAGTGTCCTGAGCTCTAAAACTTCCAAACCGGGGGCAGTGTCCTGTGCTCTAAAACTTCCAAATCTGGGGCAGTGTCCTGAGCTCTAAAACTTCCAAATCTGGGGCAGTGTCCTGAGCTCTAAAACTTCCAAATCTGGGGCAGTGTCCTGAGCTCTAAAACTTCGAAATCTGGCCAGGCGCAGTGGCTCACGCCTCTAAATCCCAGCACTTCAGGAAGCCGAGGCAGGCGGATCACCTGAGGTCAGGATTTCGAGACCAGCCTGGCCTACATGGCGAAACCCCATCTCTAGTGAAAATACAAAAATTAGCCAGGTTGATGGTGCCTGTCTGTAATCCAGCTACTCAGGAGGCTGAGGCAGGAGAATCGCTTGAACCCAGGAGGCAGAGGTTACAGTGAGCCGTAATCATGCCACTGCACTCCAGCCTGAGCAACAGAATGAGGCTCCATCTCAAAAAGGAAAAAACTTTGAAGTTCCTCTAAAAATAAGATGGACCGGTGGATGGTAGCTGTGAGGATGGACCATGTGGCAGGTTTAGTTCTGGGGCCTCGGCGGTGAGTGTTGGGTGTTCGGGGCACGGCTCCTATTGTTTTATGAGGAGAATTTCCTAATAACATGTTACACTGGGGAAAACATAGGAGGGGAGCCCATTTGTTCTGAAAACGCAGGGACCAGCCCTGGTTCCCCGCTCAGGACTGGAGGGAGGTGTCTGGTCATTACTGGTCCTTATGATCCTGCCCCCTCAAGATGCCACATTCTTGAGGCTGTTTAGGGAAATTGACAAGCTGATTGGAACCTGTGCCAAAATAGAGCCCAGGCAGTGCTGCGGACGGGGCAATGCCGGAAGGGGCCCAGCAGTTCCCATGCTACAGGGCACATCCAGGTTGGGGCACTAGTCGGGGGAAGAGGCTCTCAGGGCCCAGGTGGGACGCCAGCCTCAGACTGTGAGGTCATGACCGTGTGCAGCTCGGCCACCAGGCTTTGGGGCTTTGCATCCACCTTAGCAGGGTTTCCAAACTCGTTGTCTCCACGGCCACCCTGCCAGTCCAGCTGCAGCAGGGCGGGAGGAAGTGGAGCCTTCTTTCTTTTTTTTCTTTCTTTCTTTTTTTGAGACAGAGTTTCGCTCTTGTTGCCCAGGCTGGAGTGCAGTGGCAGGATCTCAGCTCACCACAACCTCCACCTCCCGGGTTCAAGTGCTTCTCCTGCCTCAGCCTCCCTAGTAGCTGGGACTACAGGCATGCACCACCACACCCAGCTGATTTTGTATTTTCAGTAGAGACGGGGTTTCTCCATGTTGGTCAGGCTGGTCTCGAACTCCCGACCTCAGGTGATCTGCCCTCCTTGGCCTCCCAAAGTGCTGGGATTAAAGGTGTGAGCTACCACCCCCGGCCACGGAGGCCTCTTTCTGCAGTGTATGCTGCTCAGGCAAAGGCAGCCGACTGCAGACCCAACACGATGACCCAGCCCAACAGTGCCTGAGAAATGGGGCTGCCCCATATGGTGCCCTGTCATGCCGCGGGACAGGTCGCCCAGCAGACGGTAGGTGTGGCCCCAGTGCCTTCCTGGGCTAGAGCCACATGGGTGCCGGACACATTCGTGCCTGTTGTCTGGCTCAGCTGCCGTGGGGAGCCCTCCAGGGCCATGTGCCATGTGTGCCTGCAAGGATCCAACCTGTTCACCGCTGGTCTCAGCCCTCAGGTGCTGAGCCACCACAATGGGTGGGGCCATGCCCCCCTCCCAGGCCGGCTTCCACAGTTGCCCCTGCAGAGCTCCCCTGTGTTAAGGGCTGGCCTCCTCCTTCCTCAGGGGGTGTAACAGGTAAAAAGCTGCACCCTGGGCAGTATAGGGGCTCCCGCCTGTCATCGCAGCCCTGTGGGAGGCTGAGGCAGGCCGATCACTTGAGCTCACGAGTTCAAGACCAGCTGGGTAACTTGGAGAAACCCCGTCTCTACTAAAAATACAAAAATTAGTTGGGTGTGGTGGTGCGCACCTGTAGTCCCAGCTACTTGGGAGGCTGAGGTGGGAGGATGGCTTGAGCCCAGGAGACAGGCTGCAGTGAACTGCAATCTCGCCTCTTCACTCCAGCCTGGGGAACAGAGCGAGACTGTCTCAAAAAAAAAAAAAAAAAAAAAAGGTTATGGGCCTCGTGCCTCCTGCCCTTTCATGGGACTGAGCCCTGGAAGTCCTGTGTGGCTGGTGACCCCAGGGGACAGGACCTGGCCCCTCTCTTCTAACCCAGCTGTGCCGGGGCTCACCTGGGGGCCTCCAGCATGCATGCGGGAGATGCTGGGCCCTGGGGGTGTCTTTGAGAAAGGGGTGGAGGAGTGTGGAGCCCCTGGGGCTCCCTTGCAGGCCGTGAGAAACCTCCCCAGTGCCACTTATGTCCTGGACTAGGGAGGTGGTGGGGAGAGGGAGAGGAGTGGCAGACATGGAGGCAGTGACCACACGGGCAGGGGCAGGTATGGGGAGGACCTGGCAGGCCCCAGTCCAGTGCTCGGGCAGGCTGGGCAGGGGTGCCCTTTGGAGGCTGGTCCTTCAGGGACCCCCTCCTGCCTCTTTCCTGGGGGGCGGGCTGGGAAGGTGGGGGCTAGGTGGGCCCGGCGCCGCGGTGCTGATGCTCTCTGTCCCCACAGGAAAGAATCTCTATACAAATGAATACGTGGCTATCAAATTGGTGAGTCGGCCCCTCCACCCCACCCCCGCTGACGTACCCCCAGGGATTTCAGGGCAGCTACCAGTGTCCCCGGTGACTCGAGCTTGTGCCCCCAGGAGCCGATCAAGTCCCGGGCCCCGCAGCTGCACCTGGAGTACCGGTTCTACAAGCAGCTCAGCGCCACAGGTACCGGGCAGCCCGCGGGTGGGGCGGGGGCTGCGCAGGGGCAGGGAAGGGGCCGCCGCCGCACGCCCGTGCGTCTGTCCTCCGCCGCAGAGGGCGTCCCTCAGGTCTACTACTTCGGCCCGTGCGGGAAGTACAACGCCATGGTGCTGGAGCTGCTGGGGCCCAGCCTGGAGGACCTGTTCGACCTGTGCGACCGGACCTTCACGCTCAAGACGGTGCTGATGATCGCCATCCAGCTGGTGCGCGGCGGGCGGGCCGGGGCGGGGCGGGCTCCGGGGGAAGAGGGTGGCCCTGGAGGGGAGCGCGGGGGCCGGGGAGGGGCGGGGGCCGGGGCGGGCCGGGCCGGGGGCGGGCGGGCTCCGGGGGAAGAGGGTGGCCCTGGAGGGGAGCGCGGGGGCCGGGGAGGGGCCCGGCCGACACCGCCTTGCCCCCTGCAGATCACGCGCATGGAGTACGTGCACACCAAGAGCCTCATCTACCGGGACGTGAAGCCCGAGAACTTCCTGGTGGGCCGCCCGGGGACCAAGCGGCAGCACGCCATCCACATCATCGACTTCGGGCTGGCCAAGGAGTACATCGACCCCGAGACCAAGAAGCACATCCCGTACCGCGAGCACAAGAGCCTGACGGGCACGGCGCGATACATGAGCATCAACACGCACCTGGGCAAGGGTGAGCTGCGCGGGCGCGCGCGGAGGGGGGTGGGCGCCCGGGCCCCGCTGAGGCTGCGCCCCTGTTCCCGCAGAGCAGAGCCGCCGCGATGACCTGGAGGCGCTGGGCCACATGTTCATGTACTTCCTGCGCGGCAGCCTCCCCTGGCAGGGGCTCAAGGTGGGCGCGGGGGCCGGGCGGGCGGGCGGGGACACAGGGCGGGAGCAAGGCTGACTGCAGACCCCCGCAGGCCGACACGCTCAAGGAGCGATACCAGAAGATCGGGGACACCAAGCGCGCCACGCCCATCGAGGTACTCTGCGAGAACTTCCCAGGTAAGGGGTCCCTGCGTCCCCGCCCCCACCCCGTGCCCCACCCCCGCCGAGGCCCCGCTGGCACTCTCTCTGCAGAGGAGATGGCCACGTACCTGCGCTACGTGCGGCGCCTGGACTTCTTCGAGAAGCCGGACTATGACTACCTGCGGAAGCTCTTCACCGACCTCTTCGACCGCAGCGGCTTCGTGTTCGACTATGAGTACGACTGGGCCGGGAAGCCCCTGGTAGGTGGGGGGCCCCGGTGTGTGGGGAGGTGGACCAGGAAACCGCCCTGCAGGAGATGGGAGCCGGCACTGCAGCCCATCCTGAGCCCTGCTCATTCACCCACAGCCGACCCCCATCGGCACCGTCCACACCGACCTGCCCTCCCAGCCTCAGCTCCGGGACAAAGGCCAGCCGCACAGCAAAAACCAGGTGAGGCCCGGGCGGGACCCACGCCCCAGGGAGGGGCCCGGGCGGCCAGCGTGACCCCCTACTGCCCCCGCCAGGCGCTGAACTCCACCAACGGGGAGCTGAACGCGGACGACCCCACGGCTGGTCACTCCAACGCCCCCATCACGGCGCCTGCAGAGGTGGAGGTGGCCGATGAAACCAAGTAAGGTTCTGCGGCGGTGGCTTCAGGGAGGTGGGGGTGCCCTGGGTCCCCATGGGGGTGGGAGGGCCTGAGGCCTGGGCTGCCCCTCCCCGCACCCCGCTCCTCCTACCTCTGCCACCTCCCTCCCCAGATGCTGCTGTTTCTTCAAGAGGAGAAAGAGAAAATCGCTGCAGCGACACAAGTGACCCCGGGCGCGTGCAGCCCCCTGAATCTTCTCCGCGCAGCCCCTTGGGGCGCGAGCTTGTGCGAGGCCCTCGGGGCCTACACACAGCGGCCCAGGGCCAAACCCTGGCCGGAAGCCAGAACGCAGACTGCAGGGGCCGCACCTGGCTCAGCCGGCGGCCCCACCCCCGGGACGTGGGGTCACTTCCTTCACGTAAGACTTTGGCCGAAATTTCTACACCTGTGTCTAGTTCTCCCCTCCAAGAGCATTAACTATTTAAAACAAGGAAAAAAGGAAAAACAGAGGCCCACCTGCCCCCACTCCTGCCCCTTCGTTTCTTTGCTGAAGTGAGTAGTGTGATCTGGGGGCCCCTGGCTGAGGCCCGGCCTGGCCCCGCCAGCCGCCCCCGTTAGCGTCATAAAGTCCAGCTTGTCTCCCTCGATCCAAAGGCCGTTTTCTCGAGGGGAGGGCAGGCCCGGCCTGGAGGGGTGCTGTGGGGCTGTCTTGCCCAGGCCCTCCTGGGAGGGAACAGGCATTGCTGCCAGGGGTGAGGCCGTGCCTCAGGCCTCCCTGAAACCAAAGGGGAAGGCAGGGGTGGGCCCGCGGCGGAAGCCGGCTCCGCAACCAAAATGCTGCACCAAAGCTCGGGCGCGCGGGCACGGCCACTGCAGCCTCTGCCCGGCCTGGCCCCGGCGAGGGGCGGGCGGGCGCTGCCAGGGTGGTGCCTCTCAATGCACTTGCTTCCCCGGAGGCTGTTCCCCGGCGCCTGGAACCTGAGGTGGGAGGACCAGCTGGTGTTGCCCTGCTCGGCCCTGGGCCCTGTTGTGTGGGGCGCGTGGGCACAGGGCTTCCTGCGTCTGTGCTCCACCACCCGGCAAGCAGCCGGAGACAAAACGCCTTAAAGCCCCCGGCCCAGCCCCGCAGGTGTATGTGCAGGGACCTGGGGGCGGCCCTGGACTGGCGGGCGGCCCCCCAGCGGGGTGCCCTGGAGGCTGCTGGGCAGAGTGAAGCAGCTTGGGGCCGTGCCTAGGGCGGTGGCTGTGAGTCTAGTTTTTGCTTTACCAAGTGTACAGAAATGGCATTTACGTTTCTCTGATGCTCCCTTGAAGCCATAGAATTTAGGGGCTTTTTTTAAAAAATAAAAGAAAAATGAAACCAAACCCAAGTGTAGTGTCTGGACTTTCCACGAAGCTTGACCTGGAACGGGCAGCGTCTCCATCCCCATCCTGCCCATCCAGGACAAGTCCGGGAGTGGCCGGCGGCCTCCGACAACAGAAACCAACTCATGAGGCGGAAGGTAAGGAAGACAGAAGTGGAGGGCAGAGCTGGGCTCTGTCTGGGGAGAGGGCAGGAGACGAGTGTTCATGTACCATGGAAAGGGGAAGTCACATACGTGCAACTGTGGCGCTGGGGGTCCTGTTCTCCGATGCTACACAAATACGCCCGAAAAGCTCAGTGACAGGGCCCAGGCAGGATGGTCCTGGCTGCCTGTGATGGCGGAAAGCCTCCTTGACTCCCTCTGTTCACGCAGCAGGGCAGAAAACATCCCCACGGGGGCCCACGGCACTGGAAAGGGAATCAGCAATAGCTCCCGGAAGAACAGTGGAACCTTCAGGCAGGTGAAGACCGTGGCAGCGCCAGCCCTGGCTCCGTCTCATGCCTTCTCACCGCGCTGCAGCTGCACTGGCAAGGGAAGTGGAGGCAGAAGTCCCCGAATGCTGCGTGGGGTCTTTGTCTCCACCCACTCATCTCCTGCAAGGCTTTAAGGGGGGAGAAGGCAGCAGAGGGTGGGGCAGGGAGGAAACTCCACTCCTCCAGTGACAGCCGAGAAAGCTCACCCTCCCCAAGACAAATCACCAAGAAGCTGAAGGGGACAGAGGTCCCTTCCAGGAAGCACTGAAGACCGGAAAACCATCCCGAATCAGAGACTCAGAGACTAAGCACAGAAATGCACAGCCCTCCGAAAATGAATTCAGGAAGAAAGCATCAGAAAAGAATTGGTTTTGGAAATGAATAAATTGCAAGGTGCCAAAGACCCTCATTAAAGTCGGAGGAGAGGCACTGAGGGCAGGAAAACAAGATGAAACAAGACGTGAAACTGCCAAACACAGCACAGAATGCGGAAGATGAAAGAAGATGGGAAACTGCGGAACACGGCACAGAATGCGGGAGATGAAAGAAGATGGGAAACTGCGGAACACGGCACAGAATGCGGGAGATGAAAGAAGATGGGAAACTGCGGAACACGGCACAGAATGCGGGAGATGAAATAAGATGGGAAACTGCGGAACACGGCACAGAATGCGGAAGATGGGCCAAGAAGGGCTGGTGTCGGAGTCTTTGAAGAGGTGAAATAGAGCTAGCATTTAAGACTCTTGTCCAAGGAGGCTTTGCAGAAAAAGACCTGAACCTCCACATTGAATGTGCATCTGGGAAAATTAAACCAGAGCGGGCGCGGTGGCTCACACCTATAATCCCAGCACTCTAGGAGGCTGAGGTGGGCAGATCCCCTGAGGTCAGGAGTTCAAGACCACTCAGGCCAACACGGTGAAACCCCGTCTCTAATAAAAATACAAAAATTAGCCAGTCGTGGTGGCACACGCCTGTAATCCCAGCTACTCAGAAGGCTGAGGCAGGAGAATCACTTGAACCCGGGAGGCTGAGGTTGCAGTGAGCTGAGACCACACCACTGCACTCCAGCCCAGGCGACAGAGCAAGACTCCCTCTCCAAAAAAAGACCTTGTCTCAAAAAAAAAAAATTTTTTTTTTTTGAAACGGAGTCGCAGTCTCTCACCCGGGCTGGAGTGCAGAGGCGTGATCTGGGCTCACTGCAAGCTCCACCTCTCAGGTTCATGCTATTCTCCCACCTCAGTATCCAGAGTAGCTGAGATTACAAGGTGCCCACCATCACGTTTGGCTAATTTTGTTTTTGTATTTTTAGTAGAGATGGGGTTTCACCCTGTTAGCCAGGATGGTCTCGATCTGACCTCAGGTGATCTGCCCGCCTCGGCCTCCCAAAGTGCTGGGATTACAGGCGTGAGCCACTGTGCCCGGCGAAAATAATTTTTTTTTTTTTTGAGACAGAGCCTCTCTCTTGTTGCCCAGGCTGGGGTGCAGTGGCCGGATCTCAGCTCACTGCAAGCTCCGCCTCCCAGGTTTACGCCATTCTCCTGCCTCAGCCTCCCCAGTAGCTGGGACTACAGGCGCCCCTCGCCCGGCTAGTTTTTTGTAATTTTTTAGTAAAGACGGGATTTCACCGTGTTTGCCAGGATGGTCTCGATCTCCTGACCTTGTGATCTGCCCGTCTCGGCCTCCCCAAGTGTTGGGATTACAGGCGTGAGCTACTGTGCCTGGCGAAAATAATTTTTTTAAAGGTGAGACCAAGGGTGGAAGACCAGTACCACTGTAATACGTTGTGACAAAGCAGAAATAATGCACCTGTAAGAGTCAGCAGTAGCTTGGGGATAAGGAGTGCCTGTCATGTGTTTTATCTACTTACCCACATGTTCACCCTTTTTCTGATGTTCTTCATTTCTTCTTGCCGATCAGAGATGACCTCTGGGATAATTTCCTTTCAGCCTGAAGACCTTCCTCAGTATTTCTTACAGTGCAGCTTGCTTTCTTGTTTGTTTTGTTTTGTTTTAAGACAGGATCTGGCCCAGGCTGCTGTGCAGTGGCAGTCATAGCTCCCTGGAGCCTCGACCTCTTGGACTCAAAGGATCCTCCCACCTCAGCCTTCCAAGTCTCTGGGACCAGAGACATGCACCACCACACCCAGCTAATTGTTTTGGGTGTTTTTTTTTTTCTTAGGTAGAGATAGGGTTGCCTGTCTGGCTCTGTTGTCCAGGCACTTTAGGAGGATGAGGTGGGCGAGTGACCCTGGTATTAGAGGTGTGAGTTACCAGGCCAGGCCGAGTGCAGCTTTGGCGCTAACAAATGACAAATTATCTCAGCTTTTCGTTCCCTAAAAAAAATACTGATTTCACCTTTCTTAAGGAGGTTTTTGCCGGGAGTGGCATTCCAGGTTGACAAAGTGTCTGTGACAGGGTCTCACTGTGTTACCCAGGCTGGAGTGCAGTGGCACGATCTCTGCCTCACTGCAGCCTCTGCCTCCCAGGTTCAAGCAGTTCTCCTGCCTCAGCCTCCCGAGTAGCTGGTATTACAGGCACCCGCCACCATACCTGGATAATTTTTATGTTTTTAGTAGAGTCGGGGTTTCACCATGTTGGCCAGGCTGGTCTCGAACTCCTGACCTCAAGTGATCCACCCGCCTCGGCCTCTGGAAGTGCTGGGATTACAGGCGTGAGCCACCGTGTCCCGCTGACAAAGTTTGTTGGCCAGGCACGGTGGCTCAAGCCTGTAATCCCAGCACTTTGGGAGGCCGAGACGGGCGGATCATGAGGTCAGGAGATCGAGACCATCCTGGCCAACATGGCAAAACCCCGTCTCTACTAAAAATACAAAAAACTAGCTGGGCGAGGTGGTGGGCGCCTGTAGTCCCAGCTATTCCGGAGGCTGAGGCAGGAGAATGGCGTAAACCCGGGAGGCGGAGCTTGCAGTGAGCTGAGATCCGGCCACTGCACTCCAGCCCAGGCGACAGAGCAAGACTCCGTCTCAAAAAAAAAAAAAAAACTAGCCGGGCGAGGTGGCGGCGCCTGTAGTCCCAGCTCCTCGGGAGGCTGAGACAGGAGAATGGCGTGAACCCAGGAGGCGGAGCTTGCAGTGAGCCGAGATCACGCCACTGCACTCCAGCCTGGGTGGCAGAATGAGACCCCGTCTTAAAAAAAAAAAAAAGATATGTGGGTCAACATCTTTCATTCATTTTGGGAGATTTTTGGCTATCATATAGCTTGAGCCTTCTCTCTCTCCTGGGACTCCACTTACACATACATTAGACCCTTTGTGCCACATATCTCTGTCCATTGTTTTTAGTCACTGTGCTTCACCTTGCATGTTTTTTGTTTGTTTTTGAGACAGTCTTGCTCTGTTGCCCAAGCTGGAGTGCAGTGGTGAGATCTTGGCTCACTGGCAAGCTCCGTCTCCTGGGTTCACACCATTCTTCTGCCTCAGCCTCCCAAGTAGCTGGGACCACAGGCATCCACCACCACGCCCAGCTAATTTTTTTTTTTTTTTTTTTTTTTAAATTAGAGACGGGGTTTCATCTTGTTAGTCAGGATGGTCTCGATCTCCTGACCTCGTGATCTGCCCATCTAGGCCTCCCAAAGTGCTGGGATTACAGGCTTGAGCCACCGTGCCCGGCCTAATTTTTATATTTTTATAGAGACGGGGGTTTAACCATGTTGGCCAGGCTGGTCTCGAACTCGTGACCTCAGGTGACCGCCTGCCTCTGCCTCCCAAAGTGCTGGGATCACAGGCGTGAGCCACCACACCCAGCCTGTCATTTTTGAATGGATGGTGGACGTTATAAATGACAGATGGTGGAAGCTGATGCTGCTGTGTCTTCACAGGGCTGTGTTTTCTTTTGGCAGGGGCCAGTGTAACAGCAGCTCCCTGAGACCCCACCATGGTTTTTTTTTTTTTTTGAGACGGAGTCTCGCTCTGTCGCCCAGGCTGGAGTGCAGTGGCCGGATCTCAGCTCACTGCAAGCTCCGCCTCCCGGGTTTACGCCATTCTCCTGCCTCAGCCTCTGGAGTAGCTGGGACTACAGGCTGCCCTGCCACCACGCCTGGCTAGTTTTTTGTATTTTTTAGTAGAGACGGGGTTTCACTGTGTTAGCCAGGATGGTCTTGATCTCCTGACCTCGTGATCCGCCCGTGTCGGCCTCCCAAAGTGCTGGGATTACAGGCTTGAGCCACCGCGCCCGGCCCAGGGTTTTGTTTTGGAGTGATGAGGGCTTGCTTCAGTTCTGTCCTCCCCCTGGGGTGTTGCTCTAGCTCCTGGTGTGTGGTTCTTCTGATGTCTTCATTAGAAGCCCAAGGTCCTTCTAATGTGTATTTTTGTAGAGATGGGGTCTTGCTGTGTTGCCCAGGCTCGTCTCGAACTCCTGGTTCCAAGCAGTCCTGCCTCAGCCTCCCAAAGTGCTGGGATTGCAGGTGTGAGCTACCACGCCTGGCCCTCAGGGTGTTCAGCAAGGCCCCCTACCCTGCCAGGCTCCGTCTCCATTGCCTGTTCCCAGCGGCGCACACTGTGCAAATCTGCTCAGCCTTCGGCCTCCTGGCAACTGTTTGCTGCTGGGTTTTTTTTTTTTTTTTGGATGGAGTCTTGCTTTCTCACCCAGGCTGGAGTGCAGTGGCAACATCTCGGCTCACTGCAACCTCCACGTCCCAGGTTGAAGCGATTCTCCTGCCTCAGCCTCCCAAGTAGCTGGGATTATAGGTGCGCACCACCACGCTCAGCTAATTTTTGTGTTTTTAGTGGAGACGGGATTTCACCATGTCAGCCAGGTTGGTCTTGAACTCCTGACCTCAGGTGATTCGCCTGCCTCGGCCTCCCACAGTGCTGGGATGACAGGCGTGAGCCACTGCGCCCGGCTGCCGGGTTTCTTGATGTCTTACCCTGCATGTGTGCTCCTGAGGCAGCAGCCAACGGCTTGACTCCTCTGGCCGTCGAGGCCAGAACTGAGCACTTCCTGCTCTCTCTCTGTCCCTCACATCCACGGTCCCCCAGCAGCCAGCAGGACCTCCCCATGTGTAAATCGGCACACACTTCCATTGCATTTGGGTTGGGGGGAGGTGTTGAGTCAGGGTCTTGCTCTTGCCCAGGTGGGAGGGCAGTGGTGCAATCACTGCTCACTGCAGTCCTAACCTCCTGGGCTTAAGCGTGGGCTGTGGGTACTCAAGGAGGAGGGTCTTGCAGTGCTGGCGAACCAGACCCAAGGTTCAGGGCCTCTCTTCAGAGCACACGACATCCCTTGCCCACTGTAGCCTGGACAGCAGGGCAGAGAGTGAAGGGGAGCAAAGCAGCATGCGCTCAGGGCAGGTGTGTTCGTTTCTTTATTTAAAAAAATCATCTGGGGGGCGGTCTGAGGAGGACACCCCTCCCATGGCTTTGGGGGGACGCAGGTTCCAGGAGTCACGGCAGAAACACGCGGGGTGGGTGGGTGGGGGCGTGGCCTGGGGTGAGGAGGGGTTGTGTCCCCCAGCACCTGGGGGTGGCTCCCGTGGCACCAGGCGGGCTAGGGCAACGGTATGTACAGGCGAGCAGTGCCCCTGGACCCGGTCGGGTCCAGCTGGAGCCCCATCCTGCTGCAGGGGAGCTCTGGGGCACAGGGTCTGAGTCCCACGCTGGGCTGCAGGGGCCGCGAGGGCCGTCCAGGGAGGCTGGACAGCGGGGGCCCTTGGCTGGGCCCATCAGGTGGATGAGAACGGACACTGCAAACCGCTCACCACCTGGGCCAAGGCTAGGCCTCTCCAGCAGGGGCCATCACCACACTGAATCCTGCGCGGAACTCTGGCCGGCATCCAGGCAGTGGGAACACCCTGCAGGCTGGGGTTGGGTGGCCTGGGGCATGTGACAGGTGGGGCCTCAGTGTCCCAATAAACGGACAGGAACAAAAGGAATGCAAGGTCTGGAACCCATGGCTCTGGGAGCGGAGCCACCAGGCTGGCTCCTAGCAGAGAAATGGGAATCGCAAATGCATTGCAATGTGCAGTGAAGAAACGTGGGGACGCCGCGTACCGCCGTCAGACGACGTGGGCAGGCGCCCTGAGCAGCGGGCCCGTGGGCCCTGGCCCAGGCCAGCACAGCCCTGTCCCCAGTCCTGAGGGATTGTCTCCACAGGGCCTGGCCACTGACCCGGCCACCTCCCCGGCTGCCCCGATCCAGCAGCCGCACTCGTGGTGGTGAACACAGGGCAACCCCTTCCTGATGCTGAGAAAGGTGGCGTGGACTGGACAGATGGCCCGGGGGAACACTGGGCCTGGCACCGCGTGGGGGGCCCCAGTAGCGGATGATGGCCTGGGGCTGCGGCTGTCCCCATGGAGGGAGGGCGACGGCAGGGCAGCCCAGGTGTAGATGGCCTCGGGGCCCCAGCCTTCCCCGCACAGGGAGGCGGTGTCGGTGTTGGTGCCGGGCAGCCTAGGTGTAGAAGATGACCTCAGGGATCTGGCCGTCCTCCACGGATGTGCCATTGTTGTTCCCGGCCGCGTAGCAAAAGGTGAAGCAGGTCTTGGCACCGGTGGTGGGTGACTCGTGTGTCACCTTGCGCAGGCCTTTGGTGCCGTAGTGGGAGTCTGGGCCCTGTGGGGGATAGGGGTACAGGGAGGTCAAGGACCACCAGGCCGGGATGCCCCAGGTGTGGCCAGGGCGAGGCCCCAACTGGGCCAGGGTGGGCACCTCTGGAGAGCTGGCTGTGCCCTAGGGGCCTCAGGATGGGCCAGAGACTCCCACAGAGGGACCCCACTCCCCAGCGGCACACCTTGAGCGTGGCACAGGCTGTGTAGTTGACGTTGGGCAGCACCTCCACCGGCTCCTTGAACATGACACGGAAGGTGCTGGCTGAGCCGTCGCAGCTGAAGCCCGTGTCGTTCTGGCCCAGGACGGTGTTGCTGTCGGTGTGAATAATCTGCAGGGAGGTGGGAGGTGGGAGGCCCAGGCCTGGGGAGGGCTGACAGGGACCCCTCGAGGCTCAGCCCACCTGCCCAGGGTGGGCAGTGCAGGGACCAGGGCCGGGGGTTTGGCCAGGGTTCCATGGAGTTGGGGAGAGGACATGGGCCGGAGTGCCTCCTCGGGAGGGCCCGGGGAGGCAGCTTGGGCCGGGTACCTGGATGTTCACTTGGTAGTCGGTGGGCCCGTGGATGGATCCGTACAGCCCAAATCCCACCACGAAGATGCGCTTGTTGACTGAGAACCTGCCGTGGCAGATAACAGGTGGCCGTGTGGATGCCCAGGGGCAGCCTAAGGTGAGCTGGCGCTGGCCCACCCCCCGACCTCTGTCATCCCCAAGTCCTGTCACCCCCATGCCTGCCCCCCTACTCTGCCTCTATGATCCCTGAGTCTGCCACCCCCAGGCCCACTCTCCACTTCCATCATCCCTGAGTCCTCCACCCCCATGCCCAGAACCCCCCACCTCTGTCATCCCTGAGTCCTCCACCTCATGCCTGTCCTCCCCCCGCCTCTGTCATCCCTGAGTCCTCCACCTCAGGCCCGTCCTCCCCCCACCTCCGTCATCCCTGAGTCCTCCACCTCATGCCCGTCCTCCCCCCGCCTCCGTCATCCCTGAGTCCTCCACCCCCATGCCCGCCCCCCCACCTGCACCCCAAGCCCCACCTGATGCGGTCGCTGGTTCCGCTGTAGCCCCAGCGACTCTCCACCTGCTGGAAGCGGTTGATGCTGCACTCCTTCCCACGCAGGCAGCAGCGGGGCCGGTCAATGAACTCCACTCGCGGCTTGGGGTTAACGGTGAAGTGCAGGAAGAGGCTGACCACCTCGCGGTCCACCAGGATGCCCGACTGTGCGGGGCCTGTGGTACAGTGAGGGCGTGGGGGAGGGCCCGGAAGGACACGCTCCTTCTCCCTAAGATGGCTGCGTCGGACTTTCAAGGTGCCGGGACCTGGGCAGCCCCTCCCCGGGGGACCAGCCAAGAGCCACAGCCCCTGCTGCCTGGGCTTTTGGAGAGAGGTCCCAGGGCACAGACCAGAGGCTGACAGATACGCTCACTCAGGGGCGATGTCTCAGGGTCTGGCCCCGTCGTAGGGACTACCCGTGACTTCACTGTGGGAGGGGGGGCTCCACTGCCTCTTCTCTCAGCGTCATTGGCTGGGAAGGGTCCCTGCAGCTCCCCGATAGGCCTGTACCCCACAGGCTGCAGCCCTGGCTTCTAGAAACAGCCTTGGGGGTTCCTCTCCACAGTGGGGCCTAGGCAGCCACCTTCCCAAAGCGCTTACCCCCCCAGGGGTGATGGCTAGCACACCAGGCAGGCTCCAAGAGCCAGGCTCTTAATCCCGGTGGGCAGTGGTGACAGGCAGAAGGACCATGCATGGGATATGAAGGGGCTCTGGGCAGGGAGGGGTGGCTGGGAGGGGCAGAACTGGGGCTCCACCATCCACCCCCGGGAGTGCCGGGACACGGTCAGCATCCTCTGCTTTAATGAGAGCAGCCCCGCCCACCTGAGACCTAATCACTCATCAGCCAAGGGGAGCTCAATTCTGCATCCCTGGCCGGGCGCGGTGGCTCAAGCCTGTAATCCCAGCACTTTGGGAGGCCGAGACGGGCAGATCACAAGGTCAGGAGATCGAGACCATCCTGGCTAACACGGTGAAACCCCATCTCTACTAAAAAATACAAAAAACTAGCCGGGCGCGGTGGCAGCGCCTGTAGTCCCAGCTACTCGGGAGGCTGAGGCAGGAGAATGGCGTAAACCCAGGAGGCGGAGCTTGCAGTGAGCTGAGATCTGGCCACTGCACTCCAGCCTGGGCGACAGAGCGAGACTCCTTCTCAAAAAAAAAAAAAAAAAAAAATTCTGCATCCCACAGCTGCAAGCCAGCCCAACGCACAATTTAATAACTGGCGAGAAACAGACCATTATGGGTTAAGTGAATTAGGAAGGCTGAGTAGCAAAACTGAATAAACACTGTTAACAATTTTTTTTTTTTTTGAGACTGAGTTTTGCTCTTGTTGCCCAGGCTGGAGTGCAATGGGGTCATCTTGGCTCAGTGCAACATCCCTCTCCTGGGTTTAAGCAGTTCTTCTGCCTCAGCCTCCCGCGTAGCTGAGTTTACAGGCGCCCGCCACCACGCCCAGCTAATTTTGTATTTTCAGGAGAGATGGGGTTTCACCCTGTTGGTCAGTCTGATCTCGAACTCCTGACCTCAAGTGATTCCCCCCACTTTGGCCTCACAAAGTGCTGGGATTACAGGTGTGAATGACCAAGCCTGGCCAACAATATTTTTTTTTTTTTTTGAGACGGAGTCTCACTCTTGTTGCCTAGGCTGGAGTGCAGTGGCACGATCTCAGTTCACCACAACCTCCACCTCCTGGGTTCAAGCGATTCTCCTGCCTGCCTCAGCCTCCCAAGTAGCTGGGATTACAGGCGCCTGCCATTCTTAAAAAGTATGTATCTGGCCAGGCTTGGTGGCCCACGCCCATAATCCCAGCACTTTGTGAGGCCAAGGTGGGAAGATGGCTGGAGCCCAGTTCATGACCAGCTTGGGCAACATAACAAAACCCTGTCCCTACAAAAAATACAAATATAAGCCTTGTGTGGTGGTGGCACCTGTGATCCTAGCTACTCTGGAGTCTGAAGCAGGAGGATCACTTGAGCCCAGGAGGTCGAGGCTGCAGTGAGCTGTGACTGCACCACTGCACCCCAGCCTGGGCGACAGACTGAGACCCTGTTGCTAAGTCTGGCGACCTTCAGTCAAGTGAGAGCAGGGGCCATGTGGACCTGGGGAGGCCAGACGGCGAGTGTGCACCAGCCACAGGGCTCTGTCCCAGTGTCCCAGTCCCTTCTGGAACGTTCCACAGCTGGATGGCGTCAGGCAGTGAGCAGCCACATGAGGGCAGGAGGCATCATAAGGGCTGCCCCTCAGGTCACCCCAGAGGCCAGGCCCTGCCGCAGGGGACCCTGAGGCCCACTCATGGGAGCACGACCGCTGCCCCGGCCATGTCAGAGCCTTCCTGGGCTTGTCCTGGACACTGGTACCTGCACCAGCAGGTAGCACAAGAGCCCGAGACGGGGACTCCCTTCCCTCCTGGGGAGATCCACCAAAACACAGCTGGATGGACATGGGGGCAAGGGGGCTGGCAATGCGTACAGTGGGGACAGAGCAGCCAGGCCGGGGCTGACAGACAGCCCTGTGGACGCGCCCTCACCAGCCAGGTTTCTTCCTATCGTTATACTCCAGGCATCTGCCAGGCTTTCTGCAGTGAACTTGGGGGCGCTATCCTCGGTACCCAGGTGCCCACCTGTGTGCCACCCCCCTCCCAAGCCAGCCCCTGAGCCCCTGAGCTCTGTTACCTGCAGCAAACTCCTCGATGGTCATGAGTGGGAAGCGGATGAGGCCCAGGGCCTTGCCCAGAACCTTCCGCCTGTTTTCCGGTGTCACCTGTAGCTGCTGCCGCTGACACTCGGCCTCAGACCAGCGGACAACGGCATTGAACAGCCGCACCTCACGGATGCCCAGTGTGTCGCGCTCCAGGACGGCCACCAGCGTGTCTGTGGGGTGGAGGAAGGGGCTGTGTGAACATGACACCCTGCCCACCCTGCAGGAGGCAGTGAGACTAACGTGAGGACCAACAGTTAAAGCCAGGCTGGCAACTACGGCCCGTGGCCCAAACCTGGCCTTGTGCTTGTGTTTATAAATAAAGCTTTATCAACACATGACCATGCCCCTTCATTTTCCTAGGCTGTGGTTGCTTTTAGCCACAAGGCAGACTTGAGTAGCTTTGACAACAGCTGTTTAACAACAAAGTCAAAACCATGGGCCATCGGAGGACGAGATGGTCACCATCAGCTGGGATGGTGGGGTCTGGCCTGTGGCCTCCCGGCCAAGGCCCCAGACTCCCCTGGGGCTGTGCTGGACCCAAGCTCCTGACCCACTGCAAGTGGTGAGACCCCAGCTCACCTGTGCAGCTATCCCAGGGAACCCCCAGGCCCAAAGCTCCCACTGTCAATCCCCAGACCCTCCTGCCAAGGCCCTGCTGGGATTCCCACACCTGGGCTCCTGGACCCTTACCCAGGTCAATGTCGGTGAAGCCCTCCGCGGCGATGGCGTCTGCGGTGTTTTTGTCGATGTTCTCCAGGCACAGGCTGGCCAGCTGTGGTTCATCGAAGAGTCGCGCCTGGCGAGAGACATCGATGGGGGCGCGGGGGGACATCAGCACCCAGCCCTCGGCAGATCCCCAGTGCAGAGCCGGCTCAAATGCAGCCCTGACCGCACGGGCCTTCCTGCGCGTGGCCAGGAGCCACTGGGGTCTCAGCCACCAGGCCGGCCTGCTGTGGGCCCAGAGAACCCCCTGTGACCGCTGAGTGGGGCGGGAGAGTTGGGGAGTTCCCTCTCAGGACCTCAGAGGCCAAGGAAGGAAGAAAAAGATGCTCGGGTCCCTGTCGGCAGGGCCTGCTGCTTTAGGCAAAAGGGGCACTGCAGCTGCACTTGGGGGGCAGCGGGGCCCAGACCCCGTGCGGCAGGGTCGGCCCGGTGAAGCTTCCGGATCACAGCACACCCTTGGCCACCTGTGGTGGGAGGGGCCATGTCCCTGGCAGCTGCATCCCAAGACACACAGCAGACATGACTCCTGACAGGTGACAGAGCTGGGCATCGCCTGTGCTCTTTGGGAAACGGAGGCTAAGTGAGTGGAAGGTGCTGGAAGGGCCTATGCCAGCAGGGACGCGGGCAAGCCTTTCTGCAGGCACTCCCCCCGAGGACACCTCTCAAGCGGGTTTGCAGTGGTTTTAGGAGCAGGGAGGCTGAGGCAGCCACAAGATGAAGCTTGGGGAGTGAACTCCAGGCACCTCTCAGGTCAGGCAGAGGCCCCTCCGGCAAGGCGACCACAGATGACCCAGACATGAAACCCCTCCCTCTAGGAGTCCGGGATCCTCTGCATCTGACCTGCCAGGTTGGAGAGGAAGAAGGTTCTGGGTCTTTTCCAGGATGCTGGACCCCCGAAGCCCATTGGAGAACCTAGTGCTGCTGTTCCCTCTGGCCGCCCTCCACCCCCGACCAGGAGCTCACAGCTCCCAAGCGGCCGTCCACCTGTCCTGGTCCCATGTCCTCCTCCCAGCCTCCCTGGCCTGCACGACCTCCCCAGCTCCCACCCGTTGGGCTGCACAGAGCCCAACTAGGGTCCCCTGAGATCCCCGGCCCTGCACTGTCTACCTGACATTTCCTTAGAGAGAGACGGAAAGTTCTCTCTTTTTTTTTTTTTTCTTTTTCTTTAGCCCGGCGTGGTGGTGGGGGCCTGTAATCCCAGCTACTCTGGAGGCTGAGGCAGGAGAATCGCTTGAACCCTGGAGGCGGAGGTTGCAGTGAGCTGAGATCATGCCATTGCACTCCAGCCTGGGCAACAAGAGAAACCCGTCTCAAAAAAAAAAATTATTTTACTTTTTTTGAAAGGGTCTCACTCTGTCACTCAGGCTGGAGTGCAGTGGCACCATCTCCGCTCACTGCAGCCTCAACCTCCTGGGCTCAGGCAATCTTCCTGCTTTGGTGCCCCAGGTAGCTGAGATTACAGACACACACCACCATGCTTGGCTAATTTATGAAATTCTTTTTTTTTTTTTTTTTTTTTTTTTAGTAGAGATGGGTTTTACCATGTTGGCCAGGCTGGTCTCAAACTCTTCACCTCTGGTGATCTGCCTGTCTCAGCCTCCCAAAGTGCTGGGATTACAGGCATGAACCACTATGCACAGCCTGTATCTTTCTTCTATTTTTTGTAGAAATGGGGTCTCCCTATGTTGCCTAGGCTGGTCTAGAACTCCTGGCCTCAAGCAATCCTCCCTCCTGGGCCTCCCAAAGTGCTGGGGTGACAGGCATGAGCCACCGCGCCCTGCCAATAACTTTTAAAGTATCATAGACAAGTCCAAGACACTTTTTTTTTTTCAGGTGGAATCTCGCTTTGTTGCCAGGCTGGAGTGCAGTGGTGCAGTCTCAGCTCACTACAACCTCCGCCTCCCAGGTTCAAGGGATTCTCCTGCCTCAGCCTCCAGACTAGTTGGGATTACAGGTGCCCGCCACCACTCCTGGCTCATTTTTGCATTTTTAGTAGAGATGGGATTTCGCCATGTTGGCCAGGCTGGTGTGGAACGCCTGACCTCAGGTGATCCGCCCGCCTCAGCCTCCCAATGTGCCGGGATTACAGGCGTGAGCCACCGGGCCCGGCCCAAAACACGTTTTACTACCAAGCAGGATCCTGCGGCCTCCAGGGCCCGCCCCGGCCCCGCCTCCAGCCCGGGCCCGCCCCCACCCCGTCCCGCCTCCAGCCAGGCCTGGCCCCGCCCCCGCCCCGTGCCGGCCCCGCCCCGTCCCGTGCCGGTCCCCGCCCACCTGCGTGAGCAGCATGAAGGCGTTGTCGGCTCGCAGGTTCTTCTTGAGGAACTCCACGCAGTGGGCCTCCAGCGCTGGCACCGCGTACTTCTTGGCGGTGTAGAGCGTGGTCATCACCGTCTCCGGGCCGATCTGCACCTCGTCCGAGTAGAGAAACCTGCAGAGGCAACGAGGGTGGCCGTGAGATGGGACCACCATGCCCGCCCCCAGGGGAGAGCATCAGAGGACCACTCAGACCGTTAGACCTGGCCGCCTGCCCTTGAGCCTGCAGGGCCCAAACGCCCCACATCAGGCTCCCGGAGGAACCTTCCAGAATTAGCCCTTGTCTATTGCCCTCTGACTCAGGGACAATACTTGGCAAGGCAGTCACCCATGAAAACGAGGCTGAACCCATCCACACAGCACACCCGGAAGCGTCTACACGGCCTGTGTCGTTCTTCCCGGGATGCCCCAGGAGAGGGCACTGGGAGCTGGGTGTCTCCCCCTTGGGCGCCTTTTCCATGAGGAACTCTTGGTTCCCCACCTCAGGCCCCACCAAAAACCTCGACCACTTCTGGGTGGATCACAGAACCCAACACACTAATTAGGCTCATGGATAATCATGGACGCTATTACTGTATGCCAGCCAGTGGCCCACACCACACTGAACACGATGCCAGCCAGTGGCCCACACCACACTGAACACGATGCCAGCCAGTGGCCCACACCACACTGAACACGATGCCAGCCAGTGGCCCACACCACACTGAACACGATGCCAGCCAGTGGCCCACACCACACTGAACACGATGCCAGCCAGTGGCCCACACCACACTGAACACGATGCCAGCCAGTGGCCCACACCACACTGAACACGATGCCAGCCAGTGGCCCACACCACACTGAACACGATGCCAGCCAGTGGCCCACACTGAATACAGATCAGAAGTTGGGCCGATCAAAAATAGAAGCAAAGGCCGGGCCTGGTGGCTCACGCCAGTAATCCCCACACTTTGGGAGGCTAAAACAGGCAGATCACCTGAGGTCAACAAGTTCCAGACCAGCCTGACCAACATGGTGAAACCCTGTCTCTACTAAAAATACAAAAATTAGCTGGGCGTGGTGGCGGGCACCTGTAATCCCAGCTACGCAGGAGGCTGAGGCAAGGGAATCGCTTGAACCCGGGAGGCAGAGCTTGCAGTGAGCTGAGATCTGGCCACTGCACTCCAGCCTGGCGACAAAGGAAGGCTCCGTCTCAAAAAAAAAAAAAAAAAAAAAAGAAGCACATGGCCAGGTGCAGTGGCTCACGCCTGTAATCCCAACACTTGGAGACGCCAAGGCAGGCGGATCACTTGAGGCCAGGATTTAGAGACGAGCCTGGTCAACATGGTAAAACCCCCTCCCTACGAAAAATACAAAAATTAGCCAGGCGTGGTGGCACGCACCTGTAATCCCAGCTACTCGGGAGGCTGAGGCACAAGAATCGCTTGAACCCAGGAGGCGGAGGTTGCAGTGAGCCAAGATCAAGTCACTGCACTCCAGCCTGGGACACAGAGGGAGACTCCATCTCAAAAAAAAAAAAAAGAAAAAAATTGTCTCCAGCCTGGAGCAGTGGCTCGCATCTGTATTCCCAGCACTTTGGGAGACAGAGGTGAGAGGACTGCCTGAGGCCAGGAGTTGCCTGAACCAGTGTGGGCATAGGGAGATCCTATCTCTAAACATATTTTTTTTCAGTTGGGCACAGTGGCCCATGCCTGTAATCTCAGCACTTTGGGAGGCTGAGGCAGGTGGATCATGAGATCAGGAGATCAAGACCATCCTGACCAACATGATGAAACCCCGTCTACTAAAAATACACAAATTAGCTAGGCATGGTGGCGCACGCCTGTAGTCCCAGCTGCTCGGGAGGCTGATGCAGAAGAATCACTTGAACCCGGGAGGCAGAGGTTGCAGTGAGCCAGGATTGAGCCACTGTACTCCAGCCATGGTGGCAAAGTGCTACTCCAAATAAAAAAAAAAAAAAGAAAACTTTTTCTCAGGTGGATCACCTGAGGCCAGGAGTTTGAGACCAGCCTGGCCAACATAGAGAAACGCTGTCTCTACTGAAAACACAAAAATGAGCTGGGTGTGGTGGTGGACGCCTGTAATCCTAGGTACTTAGGAGGCTGAGGCAGGAGAATCACTTGAATCAGGAAGGCGGAGGTCGCAGTGAGCTGAGATCACACCACTGCACTCCAGCCTGGGCAACAGAGCGAGATTCCATCTCAGAAAAAGAAAGAAAAAAAAAGGTGCCTCTGGAACCCCTCACTGCACAGGAACCCCTCACTGCACAGGAACACCTCACTGCACAGGAACACAGTTGCAGAAATCTCCACCAAGCCAGGGCCTCTGAGCTGGTGTCAGACAGGGTCTACGTTCTCTGAGGTCCACCTCCCGCCGCCCGGCTCCCCAGCAGGAAGCATCCGGAAGCGTTACTTGAGCAGTGCGAGGAAGGCAGCGGGTTCCACGTCGGGCAGCTCGATCTCTGTGGACGTTGTGGCCATTCCCCCGTTGAACATGGCGTCAAAGACAGCGCTGCCCACAGCCAGCACAAACCTGGCACAGGAGAGAGGAGGCCCTGGTTAACCCCATGGCCGCCACCCCATGGCGGGGAGGGCCTGCCCGGTATCCTGGGTGACCACCCGACCAGGGCTCCCCGCCAGCCCCCAGCAGGCATGTGCCAGGGCCCCTGATGGCAGAGGCTTCTGGAAGGGGCCTGGGACAGCCAGGAGGGTGATGCAGATGGACCCACGGCAAGGACAGACAGGGCTGGGACCACGCCCTGGGCCACACAGGGCCTCACACTCTGCCAGCCCTCACCATCCTCTTTCCTTCCAGGCGTCAGGCACACACTCATTCACGCATTCCCACATGCACGCACGCATTCATTCACAAATGCGTTCATTCACTCGCTCATTCATTCACATGTTCATTCATTAACTCATTCATTTCCGTGTAGGCTCACTCACTCATACACATGCACTCATTCATTCATCCACACATGCATTCATTGACCCACTGATGCATTCCCATGGGCATGCATTCACCCGCTCATTTATGACACGCATTCATTGACTTTCTCATTCACTCACTTTCTCATTAATCGCACTCATTCGCTCACTCATTCATCCAACACGTGAATTTATTCACTCATTCACCCACTGACACACACACGTTCGTTCATTCCCACATGCACTCATCCACTTATTCAGCCTCACTATTCACTCATTGATTCACACACTCGTCTACTCTCTCTCACTTTCCTGCTCACGCATTCCCTCATCGGCACGCACCTTCCCCGGGAGTCAGCTACAGGCACAGGGCCTGGCCTGAGGGAGACAGACAAGGACCAAGTGGCCGAACAGCCCCCACTGAGTGAGGGAAGAGAGAGGAGCGTGGTCCTGTTGGGAACACAAGGCCCAGGGAAGCCTTGTGGGGTCATCTGAGCCGCTACGCCGGTGGGGAAGGGCATCGAGGCCCAGGGAACAGCAGGAGCATGGGAGGAGCGTTAGGAGGCACCGGGGCGGCCCCAGCTGGGAAAGCGGTGGCTGTGAGGACGCTGTGGGTTCTGCCCCGTGTGGCGCACAGGCTGCCTATGGGACCCACTCAGTGGCTCAGATCCTCCGTATCGCAACAGGCAGGAGGGTGCGGTGGGCACAGGAAGGCTGCTGGTGCCTCCCGAGCCTCCGCCAGAGCCGGCTCTGAAGCCGCGTTTGGCCAGGTCTGTATGGGGCGCGGACTCCCCGGCTCCCAGGCTCAAGACGCCATTCTGTGCTGTCCATGTACGGTCCCCAGGGCCTGCCGCCATGATGGCCTCCCAGGGGGCTGGGATCACACACAGCATAGGGGGTCCCAGACACTCGGCATGGGGGGTCCCGGATACTCAGCGGGGGCACAGACACTCGCGGGGCGGGTACATAGACGCTCGCGAAGTCGTGCAGCGGAGCACCTGCCCTAGGACGTGGCGGTCCCTGCGCCACCTCTTCCCCACCTGTCCCCTTCCACGGCTCCCACCCCAGCAAACGCCGGCTCTCAACAGCCTCTCCCCGCCCGGAAAGCTCCGGAGCTGCAGGTGGTTCCGCCCGGATGGGACCTGCTTCTCACTCCTGCACGGCTCCACCTCCAGGCCCCGCTGGGCGACCTCCACACAGCTCCTGGGAAAGCCGCCGCCTTCCGGGGAGAAGCTCCTCACTCTCCTCCCACCAAACGCGCCGCCCCCGCAGGCCCTCAGCCCATCCAGTCCAGCCCAGGGCTTGACTGCGCCCGAGAGCCGGGTCAGCAACCAAGGCAGTGGCTTCCACACGGGTCCCGACCACAGCGTCCACATCCGCCCGGAACCTCGGAACGCGAGCCCCGTGGAAACAGGCCCGTGCTAACACCATGAGTCAGGATGAAGGTGCCGGGGAAGGTAGGCCCTAACCAGTGGCTGGTGTCCTTGGAAGAAGGAGACACGGGCCGGGCACGGTGGCCCAGGCCTGTCATTCCAGCATGTGGGAGGCCAAGGCGGGAGGATCGCTTGAGCCCAGGAGTTTGAAACTAACCTGGGCAACACAGTGAGACCCCATCTCTACAAAAACATTGAAAATTAGCCAGAGATGGTGGTGAGCAACTGCAATACTACCTACCCAGGAGGCTGAGGCAGGACTGCTTGAGCCCAGGAGGTCAAGGATTCAGAGAGCCAGGATTGTGCCATTGCACTCCAGCCTGGGTGACAGAACAAGACCCGGTCTCAAAAAAAAAAAAAAAAAAAAAGCCAGAGGCAGTGGCTCATGCCTGTAATCCCACCAGTTTGGGAGGCCAAGGCAGGCAGATCACGTGGGGTCAGGAGTTTGAGACCAGCCTGGCCAACATGGTGAAACCCCATCTCTACTAAAAATACAAAAATTAGCCAGGCATGGTGGCGGGCGCCTGTAATCCCAGCTACTCAGGAGGCTGAGGCAGGAGAATCGCTTGAACCTGGGGATCAGCGGTTGCAGTGAGCTCAGATTGCGCCATTGCGCTCCTGCTTGGGTGATAGAGCGGGACTCCATCTCAAAAAAAAAAAAAAAAGAAACAGAGTGGGTGTCTGCATGGAGACACGCAGGGACTGGAGCGACTCGGCTACAGGCCAAGGACATCTGGAGCCCCCAGAAGCTGGGTGGGGCAGGAGGATCCTCCCTTGAGCCTCTAGAGGGAGCACTGCCCTGGGATGCCCTGATCCATGATCCTGGGCTCCAGGACTGGCAGAGGATGAACCCACTGAGTTTGACCCCCAGTGTGTGGGCGTTGGGACTGCCGCCCGCCCGTCTGCCCTCCTGGCTGCATCCTCGGGGGGCCCAGGCCTCAGGGCCCTGCGCCACCATCACCCACAGCCGGTGACCTAGGACAAACGCTTCCCTCCCACATGATGTTCCAGAAATAGAGTACCTGTGCGTGGGACTTCTCTTTCTTGATTTAAAAATGCATCTTGGTCTGCTGTGGGGAAAGCCTTTGAGGAGGGTTCAAAAGCAGAAAGCAGGAGGCACTAAAGTGGGCCCGGCATGCACAGATGGGAATCAGGGAGCCCCTCTGACATGGGCAGGTCCCCAGGCAGCTCTGCCGGCCTCCAAGGCAGGGGCTTCTCCAACACCAAGCCCCTCCCTGGAGACACCCCCATGGGCCTTCCAACGCCCGGGCACCGCGACTGCCTCCTCTGCCCACCGTGAGCACCCAGCCCCACTCCTGGCCTGGCCGGCCCCACTTCATGTGTCTGGAACCCCTTCCCCTTTCAAACAAATCGAGAACACATGGCCACACAAAAACACGTCCACAACTGCTCACGGCAGCACAATTCCCAACTCCCAGCAGAGGAAACGACCAGTGTCCATCGACAGACACGGCGCAGCCACCCACGCGCCGGAACACGACCCAGCCACAAACAGAAACGAGGCTCTGATGCAGGACCTGACACAGATGCACCTTGAGGATGTCACGCTCTATGAGAGACACCAGGCAGAGAAGGACAAATCCTGTGTGATCCATTCCTAGGAGGTGCCCAGAGTCCTCAGATTCAAGAGACAGAACGTAGGATGGGGGACGGGCGTGGTGGCTCATGCCTGTCATCCCAGCATTTTGGGAGGCTGAGGCGGGCAGATCACCTAAGATCAGGAGTTCGAGACCAGCCTGGCTAACATGGTGAAACCCCATTTCTACTAAAAATACAAAAATTAGCCAGGGCCAGGTGTGGTGGCTCATGCCTGTAATCCCAGCACTTTGGGAAGCTGAGGCGGGCAGATCAAAAGGTCAGGAGATCACGACCATCCTGGCTAACACGGTGAAACCCCGTCTCTAATAAAAATACAAAAAAATCAGCCGGGTGTAGTGACAGGTACCTGTAGTCCCAGCTACTCAGGAGGCTGAGGCAGGAGAATGGCGTGAACTTGGGAGGCGGAGATTGCAGTGAGCCAAGATCGCGCCACTGCACTCCAGCCTGAGCGACAGAGTGAGACTCCGTCTCAAAAAAAAAAAAAAAAAAAGAAAAAAATTAGCCAGGCATGGTGGCTCACACCTGTAATCCCAGCACTTTGGGAGGCCAGGGCAGGTGGATCACAAGGTCAGGAGATCGAGACCATCCTGGCTAATACAGTGAAACCCCATCTTTACTAAAAATACAAAAACTTAACCGGGCGTGGTGGCACCCATAATCCCAGATACTCAGGAGGCTGAGGCAGGAGAATAGCTTGAATCGTGGAGGCAGAGGCTGCAGTGAGCTGAGATCGTGCCACTGCACTGCAGCCTGGGCTACAAGAGTGAGACTCCGTCTCAAAAAAAAAAAAAAACCCAGGAGGCAGAGGTGGCAGTGAGCCGAGATCTGCACTCAAGCCTGGACAGCAAGAGTGCAACTCTGTCTCAAAAAGAAAAGAAAACACGTTAAAGACCTAAAGAACTGGCCGGGCGCGGTGGCTCAAGCCTGTAATCCCAGCACTTTGGGAGGCCGAGACGGGCGGATCACGAGGTCAGGAGTTCGAGACCATCCTGGCTATCCCGGTGAAACCCCGTCTCTACTAAAAAAAATACGGAAAAACTAGCCGGGCGAGGTGGTGGGCGCCTGTAGTCCTAGCTACTCGGGAGGCTGAGGCAGGAGAATGGCATAAACCCGGGAGGTGGAGCTTGCAGTGAGCCAAGATCCGGTCACTGCACTCCAGCCTGGGTGACAGAGCGAGACTCCGTCTCAAGAAAAAAAAAAAAAAAAAAAGACCTAAAGAACTGCATGGTGCACAAAGGGCCAATGATTCCATGATTTAATCTACGCAATGGAACCTCCATGAAGAGCCCTAAACCACAGGGCTCAGAGCTTCCAAGCTGGTGATTTTGTCCATGTGCCGTGAGGGTGGCTGCCCTGAGCCCACAGGACACAGGTACGGGTGCTGATACCCTCTGGACCTGTGAACCTCTTCGTCTGGCTGCAAGATGTCCTCGTTTTTTTGTTTTGAGACGGAGTCTCGCTCTGTCGCCCAGGCTGGAGTGCAGTGGCGCGATCTCAGCTCACTGCAAGCTCCGCCTCCCGGGTTCACGCCATTCTCCTGCCTCAGCCTCCAGAGTAGCTGGGACTACAGGTGCCCGCCACCTCGCCCGGCTAGTTTTTTGTATTTTTAGTAGAGACGGGGTTTCACCGTGTTAGCCAGGATGGTCTCGATCTCCTGACCTCGTGATCCATCCCTCTCGGCCTCCCAAAGTGCTGGGATTACAGGCTTGAGCCACCACACCCGGCCAGTTTTTGTTTTTTTTTAGACGAGACTCTGTCGCCCAGACTGGAGTGCAGTGGCACGATCTCGGCTCACTGCAACCTCCGCCTCCCGAGTTCCAGTGAGTCTCCTGCATCAGCCTCTCGAGTAGCTGGGATTAGCGGCGCCCGCCACCCCACCTGGCTAATTTTTGTATTTTTAGTAGAGATTGGATTTCACCATGTTGGCCAGACTGGTCTCGAACTCCTGACCTAGTGATCCACCCTCCTCGGCCTCCTAAAGTGCTGGGATTACAGGCATGAGCCACCGCACCTGGCCATTTATTTATTTTTTATTATTATTTTTTTGAGATGGAGTTTCCCTCTGTCACCCAGGCTGGAGTGCAGTGGTGAGATCTTGGCTCATTGCAACCTCCACCTCCCGAGTTCCAGTGAGTCTCCTGCATCAGCCTCTCGAGTAGCTGGGACTCCAGGTGCCCGCCACCCCACCTGGCTAATTTTTGTATTTTTAGTAGAGACAGGGTTTCACCACGTTGGCCAGGATGGTCTCGAACTCCTGACGTCAGATGATCCTCCTGCCTCTGCCTCCCAAAGTGCTGGGATTACAGGTGTGAGCCACCGCGCCTGGAAGAGATGTCCTTTATTAAATCTTTATCTCATTTTTATTTTTAGTTTTTACAGATGTGGTCTCACTCTGTCACCCAGGCTGGAATGCAGTGGCACGATCATAGCTCACTGCCGCCTCAACCTCCTGGGCTCAAGTAATTCTCCCACTTCAGCCTCCCAGTAGCTGGGACCACACACATAAGCCACAAAGCCCAGTTAATTGTTAACTGTTTTATACAGACAGGGACTTGCTACGTTGTCCAGGTTGGCCTCAAAACGCCTGGGCTCAAGCGATCCTCCCAGTTCAGCCTCCCGAAGCGCTGCAATTATGGGCAAACTGGTAACTATTTCTCGAAGTTCTGTGAGCTGTTATGGCTAATTATCAAGCTCAAGGACGGAGTTGTGGGACTCCTGATTTTAGTCAGGGAGAAGTGTGGGTCACCTGGGGACCTGCCCCTGCAACAGGCATCTGACATGGGTGGCATGGGGCTCAGATGAGCACCTGTGGGGTCTGTGCCCACTATGGGTGGTGAGTGTGAGGGATCGTCTCAATTTAAGTAGGATGCCCAGTTTGTGTCCACAAGAATGAAGAAATCACGTGCTGTGGAAAACCCACACACTTGGTGCCAGAAGCACCGTGAGGAGTAAAAACAGATTTTCCTTTACACCCAAAGAGAAACCATGAGAGCCAAGGCGGGGCGCGGTGGCTCACACCTGTAATCCCAGCACTTTGGGAGGCTGAGGCGGGCAGATCACGAGGTCAGGAGATTGAGACCATCCTGGTTAACACGGTGAAACCCTGTCTCCACTAAAAATATAAAAAAATTAGCCAGGCATGGTGGCGGGCGCCTGTAGTCCCAGCTACTCGGGAGGCTGAGGCAGGAGAATGGCGTGAACCCAGGAGGTGGAGGTGGCAGTGAGCCGAGATTGCGCCACTGCACTCCAGCCTGGGCAACAGAGCAAGACTCCATCTCAAAAAAAAAAATTAATAATAATAAGAGAAACCATGAAACCATGAGAGCCGAAGTGGCTACATCAACATCAGAAGAAAGATGCCACTTTGGGAGACCAAGACAGGAGGATCGCTTGAGCCCAAGAGCTGGAGACCAGACTGGGCCATGCAGCAAGACTCCGCCTTGCCTTTTTTTCTACAAAAAGTTTAAAAATTAGTCACACATAGGCCGGGTGCAGGGGCTCACCCCTGTAATCCCAGCACTTTGGGAGGCCGAGGGAGGCAGATCACAAGGTCAGGAGTTCAAGACCAGCCTGGCCAACATGGTGAAACCCCATCTCTACTAAAAAAAAATGCAAAAATTAGCCAGGCACAGTGGCACATGCCTGTAATCCCAGCTACTCAGGAGGCTGAGGTAGGAGAATAGCTTGAACCCGGGAGGTGGAGGCTGCAGTGAGCTGAGATCACGCCACTGCACTCCAGCCTGGGTGACAGGGCAAGACTCTGTCTCAAAAAAAAAAAAAAAAAAAAAGGTTAGGCGCAGTGGCTCACACCTGTAATCCCAGTACTTTGGGAGGCCAAGGTGGGCGATCACATGAGGTTGGGAGTTCAAGACCAGCCTGACCAACATGGAGAAACCCCATCTCTACTAAAAATACAAAGTTAGCCAGGTGTGGTGATGCATGCCTGTAATCCCAGCTACTCGGGAGGCTGAGGCAGGAGAATTGCTTGAACCCGGGAGGCAGAGGTTGTGGTGAGCCAAGATCCCACCACTGCACTCCAGCCTGGGCAACAAGAGCAAAACTCCGTCAAAAAAAAAAAAAAAAAAAAAAAAAGAGAGAGAGAGACAAAGAAAGAAAAGAAAAAGAAAGAAAAGAAAGCCGGGCGCGGTGGCTCAAGCCTGTAATCCCAGCACTTTGGGAGGCTGAGACGGGTGGATCACGAGGTCAGGAGATGGAGACCATCCTGGCTAACACGGTGAAACCCCGTCTCTACTAAAAAAAAATACAAAAAACTAGCCGGGCGAGGTGGCGGGCGCCTGTAGTCCCAGCTACTCTGGAGGCTGAGGCAGGAGAATGGCGTGAACCCAGGAGGCGGAGCTTGCAGTGAGCCGAGATCCGGCCACTGCACTCCAGCCTGGGCGACAGAGCCAGACTCTGTCTCAAAAAAAAAAAAAAAAAAAAGAAAGAAAGAAAGAAAAGAAAAAGAAAGAAAGAAAGGGAGGGAGGGAAAGAAAAGAGAGACAGAGAGAGAGAGACACGAATCTCTGGACCCCAAAATCACTAAGCCAAAGGGAAAAGGAAAAAATCAAGCTGGAAACCGCTTAGGGCAAACCGGCCTCCTGTTCTATTCCTTAAAAAGACAGCCACTAAGATGAAAAGGCTACATACCTCCCTCCCCATCTGTCCACAAGCAAATTCCGTGCGGACAAAGGACAGAGAACTCAGCCATCCCTCTGCTCAGAGAGAAATGCATCACTGCCTTTGGAAAGGCTCATCAGAAACTCAAAACGATGCAATGGTCCGTCTCTCACCTATGACCTGGAAGCCCCCTCCCCGTTAAGAGCTTCCCCCCTTTCTGGACCGAACCAACGTGCATCTTACATCTACTGACTGATGTCTCATGTCCCCCTAACATGTTTAAAAGCAAGCTGTGCCCCGACCACCTTGGGAACATACCGTCAGGGCCTCCTTCATGGTGGCAAAATGAACTGTTTTCTTTTTTTTTTTTTTTTTTTTGAGGCGGAGTCTCGCTCTGTCGCCCGGACTGGAGTGCAATGGCCAGATCTCAGCTCACTGCAAGCTCCGCCTCCCGGGTTTACGCCATTCTCCTGCCTCAGCCTCCCGAGTAGCTGGGACTACAGGCGCCCGCCACCTCGCCAGGCTAGTTTTTGTATTTTTAGTAGAGACGGGGTTTCACCGTGTTAGCCAGGATGGTCTCGATCTCCTGACCTCGTGATCCGCCCGTCTCGGCCTCCCAAAGTGCTGGGATTACAGGCTTGAGCCACCGCGCCCGACCATGAACTGTTTTCTTTGTTGTTTGGAGACGGAGTTTCTGCTCTTGTCACCCAGGCTGGAGGGCAATGGTGCGATCTCGGGTCACCACAAAATCTGCCTCCCGGGTGCAAGCAATTCTCCTGCCTCAACCTCCTGAGTAGCTGGGATTACAGGCATGTGCCACCACGCCTGGCTAATTTTGTATTTTTAGTAGAGATAGGGTTTCTCTATGTTGTCCAGGCTCGTCTCAAACTCCTGACCTCGGGTGATCCGCCTGCCTTGGCCTCCCAAAGTGCTGGGATTACACGTGCGAGCCACCGTACCCAGCCAGGCAAAATAAACTTTCTAAATTGACTTCAGACCTGTCTCAAATATTTAGGGTTCACGTAACAAACCTTCACATATACTCCCTGAATCTAAAATAAAATAAGGCCAGGAGTCGTGGCTCATGCCTGTAATCCCAGCACTTTGGGAGGCTGAGGCAGGAGGATCACTTGAGCCCAGGAGTTTGAGACGAGCCTCGGCAAAATAGAAAGACCGCATCTCCACAAAAAATATATATTTTTTGAGATGGAGTCCTGCTGTATCGCCTGGGCTAGAGTGCAGTGGTGCAATCTCGGCTCACTGCAACCTGTCTCCCAAGTTCAAGTGATTCTCCTGCCTCGGCCACCCGAGCAGCTGGGATTACAGGCATGCACCACCACATCTGGTTATTTTTTGTACTTTTAGTAGAGATAGGGTTTCGTCATGTTGCCTAGGCTGGTCTTGATCTCCTGACCTCAAGTGATCCACCCGCCTTGGCCTCCCAAAGTGCTGGGATTACAGGCGTGAGCCACTGCACCCGGCCTAAAGGAATTCTTTTGACTGTCAAATTCCACAGAATCTGTGGGCCGCGGTTTGTTTATGCACTCACCGGCTGATCTGCGGGTTTTCCAGTTTTGAGCTACTGTGAACCGTGCCACCCTGAGCACTCATGCACGACGCTGTGTGAGGCCCTACATTCCCCTTCTCTTGCATAAATGCCTCGGAGTGGAATGACCCTGATGTTTAACATTTTCTTTTTTGAGACGGGGTCTCACTTTGTCACCCAGGCTGGAGAGCAGTGGTGTGACACTGACCACAGCTCACTGCAGGCTTGACTTCCCGGGCTCAAGAGATCCTCCTCCCTCAGCCTCCTGAGTACCTGAGACTGGGGCGTGCACCACCATGCCTGGCTAATTTTTAAAATATAATTATTATTTTTTTTGAGACGGAGTCTCGCTCTGTTGCCCATGCTGGAGTGCAGTGGCGTGATCTCGGTTCACTGCAAGCTCCGCCTCAGCGGTTTCACGCCATTCTCCTGCCTCAGCCTCCCATGTAGCCAGCACTACAGGCGCCGCCACCGCACCCAGCTAAATTTTTGGATTTTTTTAGTAGAGACGGGGTTTCACCGTGTTAGCCAGGATGGTCTCTATCCCTTGACCTCGTGATCTGCCCATCTCGGCCTCCCAAAGTGCTGGGATTACAGGTGTGAGCCACTGTGCCCGGCCCTTAAAATTATTTTTTAGCCAGGTGCAGTGGCTCACGCCTGTAATCCCAGCACTTTGGGAGGCTGAGGTGGGCGGATCACAAGGTCAGGAGATCAAGACCATCCTGGCTAACATGGTGAAACACTTTCTCCACTAAAAATACAAAAAATTAGCCGCACGTGGTGGCGGGTGCCTGTAGTCCCAGCTACTCAGGAGGCTGAGGCAGGAGAATGGCGTGAACCCAGGAGGCGGAGCTTGCAGTGAGCCAAGACTGCGCCAATGCACTCCAGCCTGGGCGACAGAGTGAGACTCCTCAAAAAAAAAAAAAAAAAAAAAAAAAAAAAAAATTTTAAAGTCTAAGAGTCCAAGGGGTCAATACTAGCCATACATGGCTATTTAAATCTAAATCCAAATTCAGCTGATTTCAGTATTCCACTGCGGGGTCACGCTGTCCACATCTGTAGTCCTTACTGGCCACATGAGTGTCTAGTATTGGACAGCTCAGATCCAAACCACCCCCGTTACTACAGGATACTCTACTGCAGCGCACAAGACCACAGAACCCACTGAGAAACTGTTAAACCTAACAAGGCTTCAGGAAGAAACACTTCAAACCAGATAAAAGTAAACATGCCAGCTACTCGGGAGGCTGAGGCAGGAGAATGGCGTGAACCCGGGAGGCGGAGCTTGTAGTGAGCTGAGATCGCACCACCGCACTCCAGCCTGGTGACAGAGCAAGACTCCATCTCAGAAAAAAAAACAAAACATGCAAAAATCTACAGCTTTCAGGCTGGGCGCAGTGTCTCATGATATCCCACCCAGCACTTTGGGAGACTGAGGTGTGTAGATCACGAGGTCAGGAGTTCGAGACCAGCTTGGCCAACATAGTGAAACCCCATCTCTACTAAAAATACAAAAAAATCAGCCTAGTATGCCAGCGGGCACCTGTAACCCCAGCTATTCAGGAGGCTGAAGCAAGAGAATTGCTTGAACCCAGGAGCCGGAGGTTACAGTGAGCCAAGATCGCACCACTGAGCTGCACAACAACTAAATCAAAACCTTAACATGTAATTTATGTCTTTAGAAAGACCAGTTCGCCTTGATCAATTCCTTTATCATTTGACAAACTGATTCTCAAGACCATCAGGCACCACAGGCCAAGGGCTGGCAAACTACGGCCCTTCGAGTGAATCGGACCCACCACTTGTTTTTCGTAAATAAAGCTTTTTTTTTTTGAGACAGAGTTTTCGCTCTTGTTAACCAGGCTGGAGTGCACTGGCACTATCTCAGCTCACTGCAACCTCCTCCTCCCAGATTCAAGCGATTCTCCTGCCTCAGCCTCCTGAGTAGCTGGGATTACAGGTGCCCACCACCATGCCCGGCTAATTTTTTTATTTTTTATTTTTTTGAGACACAGTCTCACTCTATCACCCAGGCTGGATTGCGGTGGTGCGATCTCGGCTCGCAGCAACCTCTGCTGCCCAGGTTCAAGCAATTCTCCTGCCTCAGCCTCCCACGTAGCTGGGATTACAGGCGCCCGCCACCACACCCGGCTAATTTTTGTATTTTTTGTAGAGACGGGGTTTTACCATCTTGGCCAGGCTGGTCTTGAACTCCTGACCTCATGATCCACCTGCCTCGGCCTCCCAAAGTGCTGGGATTACAGGCGTGAGCCACCGTGCCTGGCCAATTTTTGTATTTTTAGTAGAGATGGGGTATCACCATGTTGGCCAGGCTGGTCTTGAACTCCTGACCTGAGGTGATCCTCCCACCTCGGCCTCCCAAAGTGCCACGATTACAGGTGTGAGCCACCGCACCGGGCCAATAAAGTTTTATTAGAATACAGCTATTCTTGCTCATTTACATGTTGTTGATTTATGACTTTTTGTGCTGCTACAGCAGAATTAAGTAGTTGCAACTGAGACAGTATGGCCTGCCAGAAATATTTACTCTCTGACCCCTCACATGAACTTGCTGGCACCTGGGTCTTTTACCTGTTTTGGTTTTGTTTTACATAGGCAAGGTCTCACTATGTTGCCCACACTGGTAGCAAACTCTTGGCTTCAAAAGATCTTCCCACCTCAGGCCGGGCGTGGTGGCTCACACCTGCAATCCCAGTACTTTGGGAGGGCCGAGGATAGCCTGAGGTCAGGAATTCGACACCAGCCCAGCCAACATGGCAAGACCCCGTCTCTAAAAATAGAAAAATTAGCCGGCGTGGTGGCGGCTACCTGTAATCCCAGCTACTCGGGAGGCTGAGGCAGGAGAACTGCTGGAACCCGGGAGGCAGAGCTTTGCAGTGAGCCGAGATCGCACCACTGTACTCCAGCCTGGGCGACACAGTGAGACTCCGTCTCAAAAATAATAATAATAATAATAATAAATCACAGAATATAAGCTTCACAAGGAAGGAGATGTTTTTCTGTCATAGTCACTTCCTGTAGCCAGCATTGTATTTCAATGAGTATCTGTAGGGTGGACAGATGGTTGGATGTGGGTGACTGATTCTAGAAGAGTAAATGTGTCAGACCAGCTGAGAAAGTCTTTTTTTTTTGAGACGGAGTTTTACTCTTGTTGCCCAGGCTGGAGTGCAATGGCACGATCTCGGCTCACCACAACCTCTGCTTCCCAGGTTCAAGTGATTCTCCTGCCTCAGCCTCCCGAGTAGCTGGAATGCCAGGTGCCTGCCACCACGCCTGGCTAATTCTGTATTTTTAGTAGAGACAGGGTTTTACCATGTTGGCCAGGCTGGTCTCAAACTCCTGACCTCAGGTGATCCGCCTGCCTCAGCCTCCCAAAGTGCTGGGATTACCGGGGTGAGCCACTGCGCCCGGTATGTTTTTTTTTTTTTAGGTGGAGTCTTGCTCTCTTGCCCAGGCTGGAGTGCAGTGGTACGATCTCAGCTCACCATAACCTCCGCCTCCCAGGTTTAAGCGATTCTCCTGTCTCAGTCTCCCGAGTAGCAGGCGCACACCACCATGCCTGGGTAATTTTTGTATTTTTAGTACAGACAGAGTTTCACTGTGTTGGCCAAGCTGGTCTCGAACTCCTGACCTCAGGTGATCCACCTGCCTCAGCCTCCCAAAGTGCTGGGATTACAAGCTTGAGCCACCGCGCCCGGCCTATTTTATTTTATTTTTAGAGACAGAGTCTCACTCTATCACCCAGGCTGGAGTGCAGTGGTGGGATCATGGCTCACTGCAGCGGCGACCTCCCAGGCTAAGGTGATCCTCCTACCTGAGCCTCCTAAGTAGCAGGGACCACAGGCGCACACCACCATGTTCAAGTAATGAGGTCTCGCTCTATTGGCCAGGTTGGTCTTGAACTCCTGGGGTCAAGTGATCCTGTCACCTCAGTCTCCCAAAGTGCTGGGATGACAGATGTGAGCCACTGCACTCAGCCTGAAAAGTCTTCACAAAGAATACAGTTGGGAAGAATTTGGTGGCCAGTTCTCAAAACATACCGTGAAGCAGCAATCATCAAACAACGCGTTATCGGAATAAGGGTTCACAACGGAGGCAATGAGACAGGAAACCCCAGAGCGCGCTGTTCTACCTTTTTTTTTTTTTTCCCAAGACAGAGTCTCGCTCTGTCGCCCAGGCTGGAGTGCAATGGTGCAATCTTGGCTCACTGCAATCTCCACCTCCCGGGTTCAAACGATTCTCCTGCCTCAGCCTCTCCAGTAGCTGGGACTACAGGTGCCCACCACCACGCCTGGCTAATTTTTGTGTATGTGGTTTTTTTTTTTTTTTTTTTCTTTTTTAAGACAGAGTCTTGCTCTGTCGCCCAGGCTGGAGGTTCAAGCCATTCTCCTGCCTCAGCCTCCCGAGTAGCTGGGATTACAGGTGCCCACCATCACGCCAGGCTAATTTTTTGTATTTTTAGTAGAGACGGAGTTTCACCATGTTGGCCAGGCTGGTCTCGAACTCCCGACCTCATGATCCCAACGTGCTGGGATACTAAGCGTGATCCACCGTGCCCAGCCAGACTGTCCTATTTCTAGACCTCGCTACATTGCTGACAGTTCCGTGACAGAGTGAATAAAGATATTTTAGGCTGGGTGCCTATAATCTCAGCACTTTGGGAGGCCAAGGTGGGTGGATCACCTGAGCTCAGGAGTTCACCACCAGCCTGGGCAACAAGACAGAAATACTGTTTCTACTAAAAATACAAAAATTAGCCAGGCGTAGTGGGACGCACCTGTAATCCTAGCTACTCAGGACGCTGCGACAGGAGAATCACCTGAGCCAGGGAGCTGAAGGCTGCGGCATGCAGAGATCACACCACTATTCCAGCCTGGGCAACACAGCAAGATTCTGTCTCAAAAAAAAAAAAAAAAGTCGGGGGGAAGGCCACGTGCAGTGGCTCATGCTTCCACTCCCAGCACTTTGGGAGGCTGGGGTGGGTGGATCACTTAAGGTCAGGAGTTCGAGACCAGCCTGGCCGACATGGCAAAACCCCATCTCTATTAAAAATACAAAAATTGGCCAGGCGCAGTGGCTCACGCCTGTAATCTGAGTACTCTGGGAGGCCGAGGCAGGCAGATCACAAGGTCAGGAGATCAAGAATATCCTGGTTAACATGGTGAAATCCCATCTCTACTAAAAAAAATACAAAAAATTAGCCGGGGACGGGCGCGGTGGCTCAAGCCTGTAATCCCAGCACTTTGGGAGGCCGAGACGGGCGGATCACGAGGTCAGGAGATCGAGACCATCCTGGCTAACACGGTGAAACCCCGTCTCTACTAAAAATATAAAAAAATTAGCCAGGCGTGGTGGCGGGCGCCTGTAGTCCCAGCTACTCAGGAGGCTAAGGCAGGAGAATGGCGTGAACCCGGGAGGTGGAGTTTCCAGTGAGCCGAAATTGCGCCACTGCACTCCAGCCTGGGCGACAGAGCGAGACTCTGCCTCAAAAAAAAAAAAAAAAAAAAATTAGCCATGCGTGGTGTTGGGCACCTGTAGTCCCAGCTACTTGGGAGGCTGAGGCACCAGAATCACTTGAGTCCAGGAGGCATAGGTCGCAGTGAAGTGAGATCTCACCACTGCACTCCAGCCTGGGCGACAGGGTGAGAGTCGATCTCAAAAAAAAAGAAAAAAAAGGTATTTTAGATACTAACTTCATGGGACCGGCCGATGTGTACCTCTACCAAAGTGCAACCCTGGAGATCTTCAGTCCTCCCTTGGAGCCCCAGGAGAGAATCAGATGTTTAACCCCCCCAGATCACTCAATGCATAATCATTGCATGCCTACTGTGTACCAGGTTCCAGCACGGTGAGATGGGACGGGTGCTCATCCAGGACCGGGGAACAGCCTAGAAGCCACGTGCAACCCCTGGCCTCCTCCCCAGCACAAATGCCAACCCCTGTGCTACGGTCCCAGACACTGGGGCCACTGCCAAGGCCTGCTCCCAGCCTCTTCTCTGCCATGTCTCAGCTCACCCTGCACCCCAGCCAGGGACCATGCCCAAGTCCAGGCCACCTGCTCTCCCCACAGCCGGCAAGGCCCCGGCCCCTCTCCGCTTATCATTAAACTCCAGGCTTTATTCCAGCACCTCCAGTTCTTCCCGACGTACCCCCAGCTTTTTTTATCAAGATGGAGTCTCGCCCTGTCACCCAGGCTGGAGTGAGGTGCTGTGATCTCCGCTCACTGCAATTTCTGCCTTCCAGATTCAAGCGATTCTCCTGCCTCGGCCTCCTAGTAGCTGGGATTGCAGGTGGGCGCCACCACGCCCGGCTAATTTTTGTATTTTTAGTAGAGACGGGGTTTTGCCATGTTGGCCAGGCTGGTCTCGAACTCCTGACCTCAGGTGTCCACCTGCCTCGGCCTCCCAAAGTGCTGGGATTACAGGCGTGAGCCACTGCGCCTGGCCTCAACTGCTGTTTTCTATCTGCCGTGTGGCCTGTGGCTGTCAGCACTGCATCGGGTCCGTTTGTTCCCACAGTCCTGGGACAGACGTGTCTGAGTGACCCCGTTTCACAGGCATGGAATCTGAGGCACAGGGCACTTGGGACGCACTGCTCTGCAGACCTCTCAGCCCTAGGTGCCGCAAACACATCCAAGCCAGTACTTGTCCCTCCTGAGCCTGTCCTGGCTTATGATACTCCAGCCGGCAGTCTGGGGACCCCCGCTGCAGCCCCCCAAGCCCTCACCTGCCAAGTTGCTTCCTCTCCTGGCCACAGGAACTGGCTTCCTCCAAAGAGGACCTGCATCCTCTACCCCTCAATTCTGCATCCCCACCGAGCCCCCCGCTGTCTCCCGCCCGGAGTCTGTAGCTGCTGCTCCCCAGCCTCACTCCTGGGCCCCTCCACGGCGCATTCCACCCTCAACACAGATCTGGTCATGCTGGGCCACAGGGCTTCCCTCACTCCTCCTGCTCTGGCCTTGCCATGACTCCCACTTGCCCAGCTCCTCTGGGCTCTGGGCCTTCCATCCCTGAGCCAGAGGCACGGCATTTCCCCGTCAACATCACTTGCTCAGGGGGCTGTTCTGGACCAGGTCAGTGCCCCCTCTCCATTTCCAGCCCTCCTGAAATGCTAAGGAAATACAGATGACCTTCGAACAAGGCGGTTTTGAACTGCATGAGTCCACTCACACATTAATTTTTCCAATATAGGTTGCCCCAAGGGTGCCGGCCTCCCCTGCCTCCCCTTCCACCTCTGCCACCCCCAACACAGAGAGACCCACCCTCCTGCTCCTCCTCCCTCCTCAGCCCTCAATATGAACACAAGGACAGAGGCCTTCATGATGGTCACTTCCACTGTGTGAACAGCAAACAGGTTTTCTCCTTTCATTTCTTTTTCCTTTTTTTTGAGAAAGAGTCTCGCTCTTGTCGCCCAGGCTGGAGTGCAATGGCGCAGTCTTGGCTCACTGCAACCTCTGCCTCCCAGGTTCAAGTCATTCTCCTGCCTCAGCCTCCCGAGTAGTTAGGATTACAGGTGCCCACCACCATGCCCAGCTAATTTTTTGTATTTTTAGTAGAGATGGGGTTTCACCATGTTGGCCAGGATGGTCTTGAACTCCTGACCTCACGATTCACCTGCCTCGGCCTCCCAAAGTGCTGGGATTACCGGCGTGAGCCACCACGCCCAGCCTGTCCTTTATTTTTATTTTTTTGAGATGCAGTGTCACTGTGTCGCCTGGGCTGGAGTGCAGTGGCGCAATCTCTGTTCCCTGCAAACTCTGCCTCCTGGGTTCACGAGATTCTCCTGCCTCAGCCTCCTGAGTAGCTGGGATTACAGACGTGCGCCACCACGCCCGGTTAATTTTTGTATTTTTGTGGAGACAGGGATTCACTGTGTTGGAGAGGCTGGTCTCGATCTCCTGACCTCGGGTGATCCACCCGCCTCAGCCTCCCAAAGTGCTGGGATTCCAGGCGTGAGCCCCCACGCCCGGCCCCTCAGGCTTTTCTGAATATACTTTCTGGTCTCCAGCCTCCGTTATTGCGAGAACAGGAAGCGGGTGTGCACAGACCAGGTGTCCTCACAAGGCCTCCGGTCGGTGAGAAGCCGTTCCTAGTTAAGTTCCTAGCTAAGTTCGTGGGAGTCAAAAGTTGTACTTGGATTTGAGCTGAGTGAGGGTCCACACCCCTAACCCCACGTCGAGGGTCTGCTGTCCCAGGCCCGCCCACCTGACCTCGCTGCCACCTCCCGCTGGGCCTCACTGCCCTCTCCTGAGCCCCCCAGGCGCAGACCCCTGGCCTACTTTTCTCCAAGGGGTCCTTGTCCTGCCTCTATCCTCCCCACTTTGCAACCGAGCCAGCAGTCCCTCAAGTGCAATCGCGTACATGTCCCAAGGTCAGCCGGCGCTCAAGGGGCCCCACCTGCCCCCTCAAACAGAAAGCCTGGGGTTCTCCAACTACACCTGCTGCGGGGTGAGTTCCAGCTGCAACCAACCTGCCCCTCCCCAAAGAGCACGAAGACAACCCAGGTGGAGGGGGCAAACCCACCGCCCCCCACTCCAAGCTAGGGGAGGCCCAGCAGCTAAGGACGACAGCGACAGGGACAGCGACAGGGACGGCACGAGCCACAGGAGGTCCTGGAACCATCCAGGGGCAGGACCCCACCAGAAGAGACCCAGCTGCCCATAAACACCCAGGAAGAAGCCAGAACAGGTTAACAAAAGCACCCGAAGGTCAGAAGGGAGGGCAGGACCCTCCCCCTCCAGGCCCTGCAGCAAGAAAACCCAGCCCCTGCCCCCCGACCAATGAGGGGCAGGGTAAGGGGGACCCGGGAGTGGGGGGAACCTGGGACCTGGGGCCAGTGCCTGGCACACTGGCAGAGACAGATACTGGACCAAACCCGCTTCTTTCCCAGAAAGGAGGCCTGGGGGCTGGGGAGAGAGGGATCCCGGAGCTGGGGGTCTCTGGGTTGGAAGGGCTGAAAGGTGGGAGTCTGGGCGGGGGTCTAGGGTGGTGGCCTGGTGGCAGGGGGTCATAGAATGTGGTACAGGGGGTGGCAGGGCCCAGGGGAGGCAGCCTCCTGCAGGGCCCAGGGTCAGGAGCCTGGCAGTGGCGGAGCTGGAGGCGAGTGGTCACTGAAGTGGGAGGCGGCAGGGCCCGGGGTCTCTGGCTGAGGTGGAGGTCTGGGGCTGAGTGGCTGTGGATGGTAGTCTACTATCTGGACTGCAGGGCAGGCAGGGGTATCCCTGGAGGGGAGCGGCATGGTTTGAGGGTCTCTGATCGAGATCATGTGTTGAGCCTGGGGGCCTCCAGTGGCGGTTAGTGGCTCTGGAGGCAGCGGGGATGACACGGGGGGGGAGCAAGGCCCACGGGTCTTGGGGCACGGGGGTGCGGGTGGGAGCGCCAGGGTCCCTGGATGGTGGGGGAAGAGGGAGGGGTCTTGGGGGTCACGGGTGGGGGTGGAGGAAATAGCAGGACCCCTGGAGGGAGGGGTCCTGGAGTTCAGGGGTCATAGGTTGGGGGTTACGGACTGAGGTGGTGAGGACTGGGGATGGTGGGGGGCTCAGGTGAGAGTGGAGGAGTCACGCATCCTGGGATGCAGGTCCTAGGGACAGTGGGTTGGGGTCCTGGAATGGAGGAGCAGATGGGAGTACATGTCCCAGGGTTGGAGGGTCTCAGGGGTGGTGGGTAGGGGTGTAGGGCCAGAGCATGGAGAGGACCCAGGAATGCAGGCCGGTTGGGGTAGAGGGATGGAGGGGTCCGGGGTGCAGGCAGGGGTTTCCGCCAGAGGTGGAGGGGCCAGGGGATCTGGGGGCAGAGGTGTCTGGGGACCTGAGGTGCACGGAGGGGTGAGGTCCAGGGGTGGAGGGTCCTGGACATGGGGTATCCAGGGTCCGGGGGTGCAGGCTGGGTGAGGTTTGAGGATGGAGGGGCCCAGGGGCCCCAGGTGCAAGCCAAGCTGGAGGGTCCCAGGAACAGAGGGTCTCGGAGTGCAGGCTGGGTGGGTCCAGGGATGGAGGAGAGCAGGGGTCCCAGGGGTACAAGGCCTGGGGTCCCGGGGAACAGGCTGGGGACACAAACCAGGGGTGGAGAATCCAGGGAGTCCTGGGGATGCAGGGGTGCAGAGGCCCAGAGTGCAGGCCGGGTGGGGTCTGGGGACAGAGAGGTGCAGGGTGGCAGGGACAGAGGGGTGCAGAGCCCAGGGAACTGGGTGGAGTCTGGGGATGGAGGGGTGCAGGCCCCAGGGTAAAGGCCGGGTCGGGTTCAGGGCCGGGGGGTGCAGGGGTGCCAGGGACAGAGGGGTGCAGGGCATTAGGTGCACACCGACCTGGGTTCGGGGCCTGAGGCTGCAGGGGTGCAGCGGTCCCGCGGAGAGCGGGGTGCAGGGCCCGGGGACGGAGGGGTGCAGGAGTTCTGGGGCCGAAGGGGTGCAGGGGTCTCGGGAACACAGGGGTGCAGGGCCTCCGGTGCAGGGCCCGGGAAGCAGGCCGGGAGGATCGGGGCCGGGGCTGGCGGGGTCGGGGCGCCCACCTGTGCGCAGGGATGCGCTGCGAGCTGAGCCCCTTGCCCACCAGGAAGTGCACGTCGCACAGCACCTCGTTGTTGAAGAGGAAGGCGAAGCGCTCCTGCACGGTGGGCTTGCTGGCCTGCCAGTTGTACGCGGCCTCGCGCTGCAGCGCCGCCGCCCCCGGGCCCGCCGCCTCCTCCGCCCGCTCCGCGCCCGCGGCCTGCGCGTCTGTCCCGGGGCCCGGCGGGGCGGGCGGGGTCGGCCCGGGGACGGCGGCGGCGGCGGCGGCGGCGGCCGCGTTGCCGGGGGCCGGGACGGAGGCGGCGTTGGCACTGGGCCCGGGGCTGCCCCCCACGCCCGGGCCGACCCCGACCCCCGGCGGGCACGACGCGCGCCCGCCGCTCCCACCCGCCGCCATTTTGTCGCTGCGGCGCGGGCGGGGGAGGGGAGGAGGGAGGGAGGGAAGAGGAGGGAGGGAGGAGGGAGGGAGGAGAGGAGGAAGGGAGGAGGAGGGAGGGACGAGGGAGGAGAAAGAAGGAGGGGAGAGGAGGGAGGAGAGGAGGGAGGGGAAGGGAAGGAGGAAGGAGGGAGGGGAGGAGGGAGAGGGGAGGGAGGGGAGGAGGGAGGGGGAGGGGAGAAGGGAGGAAAGGGGAGGAGGGAGGGGAGGGGAATGGGGAGGGTGTTGCAGGGGAGGGGAGGGAGGGACGGAGAGGAGAGGGAAGAGGAGGAGGGGCCTGCAGAGGGGAGGGGCTGGTGAGAGACCCTCTGGCTCCACTCCCTAAGCATCCTGACCTGAAGCCCAGACTCCAGACCGAGGTCCAGAATTTGGGGTCCAGGTCCCGGACTCCAGACCGGGGATTCTAAACACTCGAGCACAGACCTCAGTGCGGGACCCCAGGCCTCGGACCTTGAATCCTAGATCCCAGACTCAACCCCAGACTTCAGACCCCGGCTTCTAGATCCCAGACCCTGGACCCAGGTGGTGGGTCCGCCCGGTGGCACGGGCTCCACTGTACAGAGACATAGCCTGAGGCCGGGAAGCTGCGGATGAGCGGGCGGGGTGCAGGCCACGTTCTCTCACACTCAGCAGACGCCCGGCATCCTCTCCAGGTCAGTGTGGACGGAGCTGGGACTTCCCCAAAACGCTTACTATATACATAACGTCAAGGTAGACAAGTGCCACAAAGATTGAGGAACCAGGCTGGGCGCAATGGCTCACGCCTGTAATCCCAACACTTCAGGAGGCCGAGGCGGGTGCATCACCTGAGGTCAGGAGTTCGAGACCAGCCTGGGCAACATGGCAAAACCCTATCTGTATAAAAAATACAAAAATTAGCCAGGCAGGCGCGGTGGTTCACGACTGTAATCCCAGCACTTTGGGAGGCTGAGGCAGGTGGATCACAAGGTCAGGAGATCGAGACCATCCTGGCTAACACGATGAAACCCCCTCTCTACTAAAAAATACAAAAAACTAGCCGGGCGAGGTGGCGGGCGCCTATAGTCCCAGCTACTCGGGAGGCTGAGGCAGGAGAATGGGGTAAACCCGGGAGGCGGAGCTTGCAGTGAGCTGAGATCCGGCCACTGCACTCCAGCCTGGGCAACAGAGTGAGACTCCACCTCAAAAAAAAAAAAAAAAAAAAAAAAAGAAAGATAGAAAGAAAGAAAATACACAAAATTAGCCGGGTGTGGTGGCAGGCGCCTGTAGTCCCAGCTACTAGGGAGGCTGAGGCAGGAAAATGGCGTGAACCCGGGAGGCGGAGCTTGCAATGAGCGAGATGGTGCCACGGCACTACAGCCTGGGTGACAGAGCAAGACTCTGTCTCAAAAAAAAAAGAAAAAAAAAAAAGATACGAAAATTAGCCAGGCGTGGTGGCCGGCACCTGTAATCCCAGCTACTTGGGAGGCTGAGGCAAGAGAATCACTTGAACCCGGGAAGCAGAGGTTGCAGTGAGCCAAGACCGTGCCACTGCACTCCAGCCTGGCAACAAGAACAAAACTCTGTCTCAAAAAAAAAAAAAAAAAAAAAAAGTCCGGGTACGGTGGCTCATGCCTGTAATCTCAGCACTTTGGGAGGCCCAGGCAGGCGGATCATGAGGTCAGGAGATCGAGACCAGCCTGGCTAACATGGTGAAACTCCATCTCTACTAAAAATACAAAAAATTAGTCTGGTGTGGTGGTACGTGCCTGAAGTCCCAGGTACTCAGGAGGCTGAGACAGGAGAATGGCCGGGAGGTGGAGCTTGCAGTGAGCCGAGATTGCACCACTACACTCCAGCCTGGACAACAGAGCGAGAGTCCATATCAAAAAAAAAAAAAACTAGGTGTGGTGGTATGTACCTGTTGTCCCAGCTACTCAAGAGGCGGAGACAGGAGAAGCGTCACTTGAGCCTGGAAGGTTGAGCTTTTGATGAGCTATGATTCCACCGCTGCACTCCAGCCTGGGCAACAGAGCAAGATCCTGTCTCAAAAAAAAAGAAAAAGAAAATAGGGTATTAAAAAAACCCAAGTGATAACGCTATTTTCAATTCTCCATGGTTGGGTGGTTGAGGTAGTTACAATTATTTTTTATTTATTTTTTATTTTTTATTTTTAGAGTCTCCCTCTATCGCCCAGGCTGTAGTGCAGTGACGTGATCTTGGCTCACTGCAACCTCAGTCTCCTGGTTCAAGCAATTCTCCTGCCTCAGCCTCTTGAGTAGCTGCGATTACAGGTACCCGCCACCACACCTGGCTAAGGCTAATTTTGTTTTGTTTTGTTTTGTTTTTGAGACAGAGTCTCGCTCTGTCGCCCAGGCTGGAGTGCAGTGGTGCGATCTCGGCTCACTGCAAGCTCTGCCTCCTGGGTTGACGCCATTCTCTTGCCTCAGCCTCCTGAGTAGCTGGGACTTGCCCGCCACCACATCCGACTAATTTTTTGTATTTTTAGTAGAGATGTGGTTTCACCGTGTTAGCCAGGATGGTCTCAATCCATCCTGACCTCGTGATCCACCCGCCACAGCCTCCCAAAGTGCTGGGATTACAGGCATGAGCCACCGTGCCTGGCCCGTATTTTTAGTAGAGACAGGGTTTGCCTGTATGGGCCAGGATGGTCTTAATCTCCTTACCTCAGGTGATCTGCCCACTTCGGTCTCCCAAAGTGCTAGGATTATAGGCGTGAGCCACCACGACCATCCAGCTACAATTGTTTTGAGTTATAATTTACAAGATCATTCTTTTTACTTTATTACTATTATTATTATTATTTTGAGGCAGAGTCTGGCTCTGTTTCCCAGGCTGGAGTGCAGTGACACAGTCTCAGCTCACTGCAACCTCGGCCTCCTGGGGTTCAAATAATTCTCCTGCCTCAGGCTCGCGAGTAGCTGGCACTACAGGTACCTGCCACCATGTTGGGCTAATTTATGTATTTTCAGTAGAGATGGAGTTTTGCCATGTTGGCCAGACTGGTCTCGAACTCCTGACCTCAAGTGATCCACCCACTTCAGCCTCTCAAAGTGCTGGGATTACAGGCGTGAACCACCACACCCGGCCAATTTTTACTTTAATTTTTTTTTTTTTTTTTTTTTTTTTTTGAGACGGAGTCTCGCTCTGTCGCCCGGGCTGGAGGGCAGTGGCGCGATCTTGGCTCATTGAAAGCTCCGCCTCCCGGGTTCACGCCATTCTCCTGCCTCAGCCTCCTGAGTGGCTGGGACTACAGGCGCCCACCATTGCGACCGGCTAATTTTTTGTATTTTTAGTAGAGACAGGGTTTCACCATGGTCTCGATCTCCTGACCTTGTGATCCGCCCGCCTCAGCCTCCCGAAGTGCTGGGATTACAGGCAGGAGTCATCACAGCCAGCCTCTAAATGTCAACTTTCTTATCTCTCATCTCATACATTTGCAAAGTGACATATTTCCAGCCAGACCCTAAAGAGGACATGTGTGCAGTCCCTTCTAGAAGAGGTTCCAGAACAGGCACACCTGCCACGGTGACAGAAATTAACAAAACAGTAGATTGTCTGAGGAAATGGTGAACTTTACAGAATGCTGAGATGTTCAAGTTTTTTTTTTTTTTTTTTTTTTTTAAAGAGATGGAGGCCAGCCATGGTGGCTCATGCCTATAATCCCAGCACTTTGAGAAGCTGAGGCAGGCAGATTACTTGAGTTCAGGAGTTCAAGACCAGCCTGGCCAACATAGTGAAACCCTGTCTCCACAAAAAAATACAAAATTAACTAGGTGTGGTGGTGCGTGCCTGTAGTCCCAGCTTTTGGGAGGCTGAAGTGGGAGGATGGCTACAGATGGGGAGGCTGAGATTGTGCCACTGCACTGCAGCCTGGGCGACAAAGTGAGGCCCTGTCTAACACACACACACACACACACACAGATGGGGTCTCACTTTGTCGCCCAGGCTGCTCCTGAACTCCTAGGCTCAAGCAATCCTCCCACTAGGACTCCCAAAATGCTGGGATGACGGGTGTGAGCCACCTGGCCATGTGGAGATTTTGTTTGTTTTGTTTTGTTTTTTTGTGAGACAGAGTCTTGCTCTATCGCCCAGGCTGGAGTGCAGTGGCGCGATCTCGGCTCACTGTAAGCTCTGCCTCTTGGGTTCACGCCGTTCTCCTGCCTCAGCCTTCCAAGTAGCTGGGACCACAGGCACCTGCCACCATGCCCGGCTAATTTTTTGTTTTTTTTCATAGAGACGGGGTTTCACCGTGTTATCCAGGATGGTCTCGATCTCCTGACCTTGTGATCCGCCAGCCTCGGCCTCCCAAAGTGCTGGGATTACAGGGGTGAGTCACCATGCCCAGCCTAAGTTTTGTATTTTTAATAGAGAGGGGGGCGGTTTTCCAGGTTGGCTAGGCTGGTGTCGAACTCCTGACCTCCTGATCTGCCAGCCTCGGCCTCCCAAAATACTGGAATTACAGGTGTGAGCCACCATACCCGGCCCACGTGATTTTGAGAGGGGTGTGAGTGAAACAGGTTCATGTATTTGCCTAAATTAACCAAACTACACTTAAGATTTGTGCATTTGCGTCTGGGTGCGGTGGCTCAAGCCTGTAATCCCAGCACTTTGGGAGGCCGAGACGGGCGGATCACGAGGTCAGGAGATCGAGACCATCCTGGCTAACACGGTGAAACCCCGTCTCTACTAATAAAACACAAAAAACTAGCCGGGCGGGGTGGCGGGCGCCTGTAGTCCCAGCTACTCGGGAGGCTGAGGCAGGAGAATGGCATAAACTTGGGAGGCAGAGCTTGCAGTGAGCTGAGATCCGGCCACTGCACTCCAGCCTGGGCGACAGAGCGAGACTCCGTCTCCCAAAAAAAAAAAAAAAAAAAGATTTGTGCATTTGCTGTAAGTAAACCATGCCTCTCACTAGACCTAAACATATTACAGATGGAGATTATCTGTAAGGGCAGAAACATGAGTCCACCTCAGCCGCAGGGGTGGCAAGGGAGGCTTGCTGAGCCTTTTTGTCCTTTGTTACTGCTATTTTATTTAGTTATTTCATTTCATTTTATTTTATTTTTTTTGCTGGCTATTGAGCCAACACCTGCCCCAGTCCCTGGCAGTGTGTTTTGAGCGTTTTTGAGTTTTTCCGCGGGTTTCTGGAAGCAATCCCAGCCCTGTCTATGCGGTGGTGGCCTCTAGAGGGCGCCAGTCACCAAGCTGATGGCTGGATTTCCATTCATTTCTAGAGACGTGTGCAATTCATATAATAAAACTATCCTTGGCCAGGAGGGTGTGATGTCATTTTCTTCCCTCCCACGGCCCACTTTCCTCTCCTCTGGCTCCAGGACGCTCAGACTGGCTGGCTGGCTTGCTTTCTTTTTTCTTTTTTTCTGAGACAGTCTCGCTCTGTCTTCCAGGGCTAGAGTGCCGTGGTGCAGTCACAGCTCACCGCAGCCTCCACCTCCTGGGCTCAAGCGATCCTCCTGCCTCAGCCTCCTGAGTAGCTGGGACCACAGGCGCGCACCACCATGCCTAATTTTTTTTTTTAAAGAGTCTCGCTCAGTTGCCCAGGCTGGAGTGCAGTGGTGTGATCTCGGCTCACCGTAACTTTTTTCTCCCGGGTTCAAGCGATTCTCCTGCCTCAGCTTCCTGAGTAGCTGGGATTCCAGGTGCCCACCACTACACCCGGCTAATTTTTGTATTTTTAGTCAAGACACGGTTTCACCATGTTGACCAGGCTAGTCTCAAACTCCTCACCTCAGGTGATCCTCCTGCCTCAGTCTCCCAAAATGCTGGGATTGCAGGCATGAACCACCGTGGCAGCCAATGCTAGGACTTTCATTCAGGTATATTATGCACACCAGAAAGGCCTGATGTGGACGAAAATGTTTAAAGAGTTCACAAAAAATTTAGAGGGAGTAACTGAAGGAGATTAGAATATGCCATGTCAAAATATGCCACCTTAGGAACCGGGTGCAGTGGCTCCCACCTGCAATCCCAGCATTTTGGGAGACTGAGGCAGGTGGATCACCTGAGTTCAGGAGTTTGAGACCAGCCTGGCCAACATGGCAAAACCCCATCTCTACTAAAAATATAAAATTAAGGCTGGGCGCGGTGGCTCACGCCTGTAATCCCAGCACTTTGGGAGGCCGAGGCGGGTGGATCACGAGGTCAGGAGATCAAGACCACCCCAGCTAACATGGTGAAACTAAAAAATACTAAAAAAATACAAAAAATGTTGGGCGCGGTGGCTCAAGCCTGTAATCCCAGCACTTTGGGAGGCCGAGACGGGCGGATCACGAGGTCAGGAGATCGAGACCATCCTGGATAACACGGTGAAACCCCATCTCTACTAAAAAAAAAATACAAAAAACTAGCCGGGCGAGGTGGCGGGAGCCTGTAGTCCCAGCTACTCGGGAGGCTGAGGCAGGAGAATGGCGTGAACCCGGGAGGCGGAGCTTGCAGTGAGCTGAGATCCAGCCACTGCACTCCAGCCTGGGCAACAGAGCGAGACTCCGTCTCAAAAAAAAAAAAAAAAAATACAAAAAACTAGCCGGGCGAGGTGGCGGGCGCCTGTAGTCCCAGCTACTCCGGAGGCTGAGGTAGGAGAATGGCAGAAACCCGGGAGGCGGAGCTTGCAGTGAGCTGAGATCAGGCCACTGCACTCCAGCCCAGGCGACAGAGCGAGACTCCGCCTCAAAAAAAAAAAAAATACAAAAAATTAGCCAGGCATGGTGACGGGCACCTGTAGTCCCAGCTACTCGGGAGGCTGAGGCAGGAGAATGGCATGAACCCGGGAGGTGGAGCTTGCAATGAGCTGAGATCACACCACTGCACTCCAGCCCGGGCAACAGAGGGAGACTCCATCTAAAAAAAAAAAAAATTAGATGGGTGTGGTGGCACGCACCTGTAATTCCAGTTACTCAAGAAGCCGAGCCAGGAGAATCGCTTGAACCTGGGAGGGAGAGGCTGCAGCAAGCCAAGATCGCCTACTGCACCCCATCCTGGGTGAAAGAGGGAGACTTTCTCATGAGATAAGAGAAGGTAAGATAAGATAAGCCAAGCCTCAGGAGGAAATAAAGCAGAGACCTTTGGATTGAATTGTGGCCAGGACAGAAGGGGGCATGTCAACCTCTCTGTCTCACTGGGCTCTCCTCGCCCTTCAAGTGCTGGCCCTGAGTCCCCTTCTCTGCAAGCCCTGCCCACCAGCCCCTCTCCCTGGCTGCAGGGAAAAGCCAATGGTGGCGGATGCCTGGGGACAGCCATGTCCTGGCCACCTGGCCCAGCCCCAGGCTAGGGCAAGCAGTGAGGCTCTTCCTTGTGCATTTCAGGTACTCTCATTGGCAATGAAGGGCTGTGTGCCCAGTTCCTCACAGCTGTGTCACCTAAACAGTTCTACCCAGAAGGGGTGTGACTCTTCTGGCCTGTAGCATTTAATGGCCAGGGCAAGATCCTCCAGAGACCTGTCCTGTGTGCTGCATTGGAGATGATAGCTGTGAGCCAGGAGTGAAGAGATGTGGGCAGAGCCACAGCCTCCCAGCAGCAGAGCTGGAAATCAACCTGTGGGTGGCTTATACTTCATTCTTTGTTGTAGTGGTAAATAAAATATCCATAATGCAAATCTGCCTTCTTTTGTTTTGAGATGGACTCTCACCCTGTCACCCAGACTGAAGTGCAGCAGCACGATCTCGGCTCACTGCAACCTCCGCCTCCTGGGTTCAAGTGATTAATCTGCCTCAGCCTCCCAAGTAGCTGGGATTACAGGTGCGTACCACCACGCCCAGCTAATTTTTTAAAATTTTTTTGTAGAGATGGGGCTTCACCATGTTGCCCAGGCTGGCCTCAAACTCCTGAGCTCAAGTGATCCTCCCACCTTGGCCTCCCAAAGTGTTGGGATTATGGGCGTGAGCCCCCGGTGTTAAGTCCTTACAGGAGAGTGAGGTGTGTGCAGGTAAACCAGATCCCAGGTGGACATCTCCCACCTGAGGTCTAAATGACACTGCCTCAACACACCCGGCGGTAGCTTGCTTCCAAGACGGCAGCCATTGGTTTCTTCCCTCCCATCAGGAGGCTGAGTTCATTCTTCCAGCTCCTTGAATCTGAGCTGGCTTTGACCAAGAGAAGATGATGGAAGTGACTGTGCCAGTCCCTGGCCTCAAAGTTCCTGCTTCCTTTCTCCGGGGTCACTTGTGCTTACGGAAGCCATGTGTCATGCAAGAGATGTGACTGCTGGGCATGGTGGCTCACGCCTATAATCCCAGCAGGCTGGGAAGCTGAGGCAGGTGGATCACCTGAGGTCCACCAAAACAAAAAGAAAAATGAGCCGGGCGCGGTGATGCACGCCTATAATCCCAGCAACTCGGGAGGCTGAGGCAGGACAATGGCTTGAACCCGGGAGTCAGAGGTTGCAGTGAGCCGAGATTGTGCCACTGCACTGCAACCTGGGTGACAAGAGCAAGACTCCGTCTCAAAAAAAAAAGAGATGTGACCACCTCACTGTGCGTGAAAAGCCATGAAGGGTGGAACATGCCAGCCATGAAAACAGAGAGAAGCCAGATAGCACAGAGGGGTTGGACGTGTCTGAAGAAGCCTCCTTGTTGGGAGGCCAAGGCAGGCGGATCACCTGAGGTCAGGAGTTCGAGACTAACCTGGCCACCATGGCAAAACCCCATCTCTACTAAAAATACAAAAAAAAAAAAAAAAGGCTGGGAACTGTGGCTCACACCTGTAATCCCAGAACTTTGGGAGGCCGAGGCGAGCGGATCACGAGGTCAGGAGATTGAGACCATCCTGGCTAACACGGCGAAACCCCGTCTCTACTAAAAATACAAAAAATTAGCCGGGCGAGGTGGCGGGCACCTGTAATCCCAGCTACTCGGGAGGCTGAGGCAGGAGAATGGCGTAAACCCGGGAGGCGGAGCTTGAAGTGAGCTGAGATCCAGCCACTGCACTCCAGCCTGGGTGACAGAGTGAGACTCCGTCTCAAAAAAAAAAAAAAAAAAGAATTGATTACAGGATCTCTGATGTGAGACTCATAAACCTCTTTTTTTGTTTTTCTTTTTTCTTTTCTTTTTTTTTTTTTTGAGACAGACTGTCACTCCGTCGCCCAGGCTGGAGTGCAGTGGCGCAATCTTGGATCTCGGCTCACTGCAACCGTCGCCTCCCGGGTTCGAGTGATTCTCCTGCCTCAGCCTCCTGAGTAACTGGAATTACAGGCACCTGCCACCACGCCCGGCTAATTTTTGTTTGTTTGTTTTTGTATTTTTAGTAGAGACAGGGGTTTCACCACATTGGCCAGGCTGGTCTTGAACTCTTGACCTCAAGTGATCCGCCCACTGCAGCCTCCCAAAGAGCTGGGATTACAAGTGTGAGCCACTGCACCCGGTGCCTATATTTTCATTCTGAAACTAAGACGGTTCCTGACACACAGTATACCAAATATATGTCACTTCTTTTATGATAGGAGGGCAGGAGGAAGGGAGAGAGGAAAGGATGAAGAGAGTGAAAGAGGTCAGGCGCGGTGGCTCACGCCTGTAACCCCAGCACTTTGGGAAGCCGGGGCGGGCGGATCACCTGAGGTCAGGAGTTCGAGACCAGCCTGACCAACGTGGTGAAACCCCGTCTCTACTAAAAATACAAAAAAATTAGCCGGGCATGGTGGCTCATGCCTGTAATCCTAGCTACTGGGGAGGCTGAGGCAGGAGAATCCCTTGAACCTGGGAGGCAGAGTTCGCAGTGAGCCGAGATGGCACCATTGCACTCTAGCCTGGGTGACAGAGCACGACTCCATCTAAGACAAAAAAAAAAAAAGAAGACAGGAGGAGGCCGTCTCCTGGTACACTCACCCCCCCACACCCCATTTTACAGATGGCCATGGTGAGGCCCGGGGCGGAGGGAAGCCCGGGCTCACATGGAGGGTCCAGAGTCCGGATTAGGAGGCACAGCCGGAGATCACCGCCCACTCAGCCTCCTGGGTTGCAGGGTTCAGTCTGATGCACTTTTATTTCCAAGAACAAAGGGTAAACGGACTGTTACTAAATTATATCACCAGTGCCCTGCACAAGCACACACACCAGACACACACACACCAGACACACACACAACCAGACACACACATGTACCAGACACATACACCAGACACACACGCACCAGACACACACACCAGACACGCACACACACCAGACAGGCACACACCAGACAGACACACACACCAGACACATACACACAGGGGCACAAGTGAAGATGGCCAGGTCTGGCCGGGCACAGGGGCTCACACCTGTCATCCCAGCACTTTGGGAGGCTGAAGCAGGTGGATCACCTGAAGTCAGGAGTTCGAGATCAACCTGGCCAACATGGAGAAACCCGCATCTCTACTAAAAATACAAAAATTAGCCGGGCGTGGTGGTGGGCCCTGGTAATCCCAGCTACTTGGGAGGCTGAGGCAGGAAAATTGCTTGAACCCGGGAGGCGGAGGTTGGAGTGAGTCGAGATCACGCCACTGCACTACAGCCTGGCGAGAGAGCAAGACTCCATCAAGAAACAAAGAAAAGAAAGAAAAACAGAGAGAGAGAGAGAGAGAGAGAGAGGCCAGGTATGAATAAAGTGGGTGAAATGTATCAATGCCAACAGCCTGGTTATGACATTGTAATAGACTGTTACAAAATGTTACCATTGGGAGGAAACTAGGCACAGTGCTATTTCTTACAACTGCATGTGTTTGCAATCATTACAGCAAAAAATTCAATTACAAAATATATATATTTTTTGAAACGTGATCCAGAGTGCAGTGGCATGATCACAGCTCACTGCAGCCTCAAACTCCTGGGCTCAATGACTCTTCCTCCCTCACCTCAGCCTCCTATGTAGCTGGGACCACAGGCACGCATGACCACACCCGGCTATTTTTTTTTTTTTTTGAGACGGAGTCTCGCTCTGTCACCCAGGCTGGAGTGCAGTGGCCAGATCTCAGCTCACTGCAAGCTCCGCCTCCTGGGTTCACGCCATTCTCCTGCCTCAGCCTCCTGAGTAGCTGGGACTACAGGCGCCCGCCACCTCGCCCGGCTAGTTTTTTTGTATTTTTAGTAGAGACGGGGTTTCACCGTGTTAGCCAGGATGGTCTCGATCTCCTGACCTCGTGATCCGCCCGTCTCGGCCTCCCAAAGTGCTGGGATTACAGGCTTGAGCCACCGCGCCCGGCCAATTTTTTTTTTTTTTTGACAGAGTCTTGCTCTGTCGCCCAGGCGGGAGTGCAGTGGCGCGATCTCAGCTCATGGCAAGTTCCGCCTCCCGGGTTCACGCCATTCTCCTGCCTCAGCCTGCTGAGTAGCTGGGACTACAGGCGCCCGCCACCACGCCTGGCCAGTTTTTTTGTATTTTTAGTAGAGATGGGGTTTCACCATGTTGGTCAGGATGGTCTCGATCTCCTGACCTCCTGATCTGCCTGCCTCGGCCTCCCAAAGTGCTGGGATTACAGGCGTGAGCCACTGCGCCCGGCAACACCCGGATAATTTTTTATTTTTTGTAGAGACGGGGCCTCACTACATTGCTGGAGCTGGTCTCAAACTCCTGGGCTCAAGCAATCCTCTGGCCTTGACCTCCGAAAGTGCTGGGATCACAGGCATGAGCCACCGAGCTTGACTATTATTATCTTGAGGAACGATGCTGCTGCTGACCCCCCGCCTACATTTCGTGCCCAGGCAAGGGCCCTGCCTGCCTCCCCTGTGTCCTGGCTGGAAGTGGTGGCTGTGAGGGTTTCTCAATGTTGCCTGCCTGGCCCTAGGCCCACAGGGAAGGGATGAAGTCATTCCTGGGAGGGCAGGACTGCTGGGTGAAGGATCAGGGGCTCTGCAGGGGTGAGTCAAGTTGGCCAATGAAGCCCTGTACAGAGTGGCCGGGGCTGGAACCCACATCATCATGTAGCCTCCTTGCAAGGAGACACACTTTTGTTTGGGTTTGGTTTTTGTTTTTGAGGCGGAGTCTTTCCCTGTCTCCCAGGCTGGAGTGCAGTGGCGTGATCTCAGCTCACTGCAACCTCTACCTCCTAATTGCTTAAACTCCTAGGGTTCAAGCAATTCTCCTTCCCCAGCCTCCCAAGTAGCTGGGACTACAAGTGTGTACCACCACGTCAGGCTAATTTTTGCAGTTTTAGTAGAAATGGGTTTCACCACGTTGGCCAGGCTGGTCTCAAACTCCTGACAAGTGATCCACCCTCCTCGGCCTCCCAAAGTGCTGGGATTATAGGCGTGAGCCACCGCGCCTGGCCAGGTGACACTTCTACCATGCAGATAAAATGCTGCAACACAGCTCTCAACCCTGTCTGTGTTTCTGACGGCTGAGGGGTGGCAGGGACTCACTGACTCCAAGCTGGGCACTCTCCACACGTCTATGGAAGGGGATTTGGGAACCTGAGGCCTCTGTGGCCCCCCAAACCAAGGCTGTGGGGGTTGACCAACCCCCTTTACTCCTGGGCTCACTGAATCCACCCACATCAGCCCCTTAAAGTGCTGGGATTACAGGTGTGAGCCACCGTGCCTGGCCCAGACACGCCCCCCTTTTTTTTTTTTTTTTTTTTTTGAGACGGAGTCTCGCTCTGTCGCCCGGGCTGGAGTGCAGTGGCCGGATCTCAGCTCACTGCAAGCTCCGCCTCCTGGGTTTACGTCATTTTCCTGCCTCAGCCTCCCAGTAGCTGGGACTACAGGCGTCCGCCACCTCGCCCGGCTAGTTTTTTGTAGTTTTTAGTAGATACGGGGTTTCACCATGTTAGCCAGGATGGTCTCGATCTCCTGACCTCGTGATCCGCCCGTCTTGGCCTCCCAAAGTGCTGGGATTACAGGCTTGAGCCACCGCGCCCGGCCTTTTTTTTTTTTTTTGGAGACAGAGTTTCACTCTGTCCCCCAGGCTGGAGTGCAGCGGCGCGATCTTGGCTCACTGCAACCTCCGCCTCCCGGGTTCAAGTAATTCTCTTTGTCAGCTTCCCGAGTAGCTGGGATTACAGGCACCCACCACCACGCCTGGCTAATTTTTTATATTTTTGGTAGAGATGGGGTTTCACCATCTTGGCCAGGCTGATCTTGAACTTCTGACCTCATGATCCACCCATCTCGGCCTCCCAAAGTTATGGGATTACAGGCGTGAGCCACCGCACCTGGCCGACAAGCCCTCTTTGTTGGTGTCTGTACCTTCTGCCATTTCACAAAAGGTGCTCACAAAAGGGAAACTGAGGCAGGGCATGGTGGTTCACACCTGTCATCTCAGCACTTTGGGAGGTCAAGGCAGGAGGATCACTTGAGCCCACGGACTCCAGACCAGCCTGTGCAACATAGTGAAACCCCATCTCTACAAAAAATGACAAAAATTAGCTGGGTGTGGTGGCGCACACTTGAGGTCACAGCTACTCAGGAGATTGAGGTGGGAGGATGATTTGAACATGGGAGGTTAAGGCTGCAGTGAGCCATGACAGCACCACTGCACTCCAGCCTGGGTGACAGAATGAGTCCTCATCTCAAAAAAGGGAAACTGAGCCTGGGAGCGCTGGAGCTGTTGCCCTCACACTTCATACGGGGAAACTGAGTCTCTCTTGGGGTGGTGGGATGAATGTACCCCAGGGCATCTTCCCAAGGCTGCCCACAGACCCCAAACCCTGCGTGGCAGGGAGTGAAATGTTTGCTTGATAGAAGCAACGAACACAACTAGAAATGGAGTGAATAAGGCAGGTGCCACTGGGGAGTCAGTGAGGTTCCAACCCAGGGGTGCCAGCTTCTATCGGGCCACCCAAACCCCGGATGGGAACACTTGTGTCAGCAGGCCCCCCAGCTCACCCAGGCATCCCCGACACAGGGAGCCAGCCCCTTCCACCCTCCCTCCCTTCCTCTCTCCCGCAAGCTTACCCCAACCCAGCTTTGACCAAGGAGGTAGGTCCTTCCTCACGTCTGACTTGATTCCATCACACTTCACTTTAAACAGGTTTCTCATTCTTCAGGGTGAGTCAGAGACCAGGACAGGCCACAGAGTTGCCTTTGGCAAGAGGACAATTAAAGGCCAGAATGAAAGGGGCTGATTCAGCAGGAGGGATCCCTGTGGTTAGTGACAATGGCAGGAAATAAAATCTGTGTGAGTCCTTCCACTCTGCAGAGGGAGGAGAGACATCCTGCTGGCCTCCTCCCCGCCCTGGGGCAATAAATCAATCCTCAACACATTTTGTTTTTGTTTTGACACAGAATCTCGCTCTGTCACCCAGACTGGAGTGCGGTGGCACAATCTCGGCTCACTGCCGCCTCCATCTCCTGAGTTCAAGTGATTCTTCTGCCTCAGCCTCCCAAGAGCTGGGATTACAGGCGTGAGCCACCATGCCCGCCTAATTTTTGTAGTTTTTTTTTTTTTTTTTGAGACGGAGTCTCGCTCTGTCGCCCAGGCTGGAGTGCAGTGGCCGGATCTCAGCTCACTGCAAGCTCCGCCTCCCGGGTCCACGCCATTCTCCTGCCTCAGCCTCCCGAGTAGCTGGGACTACAGGCGCCGCCATCTCGCCCGGCTAATTTTTTGTATTTTTTAAGTGGAGACGGGGTTTCACTGTGTTAGCCAGGATGGTCTCGACCTCCTGACCTTGTGATCCGCCCGCCTCGGCCTCCCAAAGTGCTGGGATTACAGGCTTGAGCCACCGCGCCCGGCCATTTTTGTAGTTTTTAATAGAAACAGGGTTTCACCCTGTCGGTCAGGCTGGTCTCAAACTCCTGACCTCGTGATCCGCCCGCCTCAGCCTCCGAAAGTGCTGGGATTACAGGCGTGAGCCACCGCGCCTGGCCGATCCTCAACACATTTATTGAGCACTTATTGTGTTCCAGACCCTATACAGACTTGATCCTGTTGACTCTTTAATTCATTGTTATTATTACTTTATTGTCTTTTACAATAGAGACGGAGGTCTCACTATGTTGCCCAGACTGGTGTCAGACTCCTAGCCTCAAGCGATCCACTGGTCTCAGCCTCCCAAAGTGTTGGAATTACAGGCATAAGCCACTGTGCCCGGCCATTATTATTAATTGAGACTGGGTCTTACTTTGTTGCCCAGGCTGGAGGGCAGATGTGATCATAACTCACAGTAGCCTCAAATTCCTGGGCTCAAGGGATCCTCCTGCCTCAGCCTCCCAAGTAGCTGGAACTACAGGCATGCGCCACCACGCCTGGCTAATTTTCATATTTTTTATAGAGATAGGGTCTCATTATGTTGTCCAGTGTGGTCTTGAACTCCTGGGCTCAAGCAATCCTCCCACGTCAGCCTCCCAAACTGTTGGGATTACAGGCATGAGCCACTGCATCCAGCCTAAATGAAATTATTATTATTATTATCTGTCCAGGTGTGGTGGCTCACACCTGTAATCCCAGCACTTTGGGAGGCCGAGGCGGGTGGATCACCTGAGATCAGGAGTTCGAGACCAGCCTGGCCAACATGGTGAAGCCCCGTCTCTGCTAAAAACAAAAACAAAAATAAACTCACACACACACACACACACACACACACACACACACACACACACAGTTAGCTGGGTGTGATGGTCCGTGCCTGTAATCCCAACCACTCAGGAAGCTGAGACAGGTGAATTGCTTGAACCCAGGAGGTGGAGGTCGTAGTGAGCCGAGACTGCACCACTGCACTCCAGCCTGGGAAAACAGAGGGAGACACCGTCTCAAAAAGAACCTGGGTTTGGTCGGGCGCGGTGGCTCACGCCTGTAATTCCAGCACTTTGGGAGGCCGAGGCAGGCGGATCACGAGGTCAGGAGATCGAGACCATCCTGGCTAACACGGTGAAACCCCGTCTCTACCGAAAATACAAAAAATTAGCTGGGCGTGGTGGCAGGCGCCTGTAGCCCCAGGAGGATGGCGTGAACCCAGGAGGCAGAGTTTGCAGTGAGCCAAGGTCACGCCACTGCACTCCAGCCTGGGCGACAGAGTGAGACTGTCTCAAAAAAAGAAAAAAAAGAACCTGGATTTTCGGAACGTTCACCATGTTTGCAGGAGCGCTATTGGCACGGGGAAAAAAAAAGTTTTTTGTTTGTTTGTTTGTTTTTTGCCAGAGTCTTGTTCTTGTCACCTAGGCTGGGGTGCAGTGGTGCAATCTCAGTTCACTGCAACCTCCGCCTCCCAGGTTCAAGCGATTCTCCTGCCTCAGCCTCCTGAGTAGCTGGGATTACAGGTGCCCAACACCACGCCCGGCTAATTTTTTTACTTTTAGTAGAGACAGGTTTTCACCACGTTAGCCAAGCTAGTCTCGAACCCCTGACCTCAGGTATCTGCCCTCCTCGGCCTTCCAAAGTGCTGAGATTACAAGCATGAGCCACCACGCCTGGCCAAATACGTATTTTTTTTAAAGAACAGCTTTGGGGTTTCAAAGAAATTGTGAAGGTCACAGGGTTTCCGCACAGTCCGCACCCCACACCTGGTTTCTCCAACAATCTGTGTGTGTGCTGCTGTCTTTTCAAAGGATCCCTGAGTCACTGCTGCAATGTAGAGGTGATTTTGCCATGAAGGATTCAGTTTGCTCCCGCCCGTGACCCGGTGGGACACGTGTGCGAACCCTGGCCCGGGCACCTGTGAGCCAGAGCTGGTGGTTCCCTTCACAGAGGGGCACACCTGGCTCTGGAGGCTGGGGGTGGCCTTGGTCACAGCCTGTGAAAGGCTCCCAGTTTCTCCAGCTCCAGAATTTTCCTGCCACTCTACAAGAAGAGACTGGAAGAGGGCGGGATTGGCAGAGAGGAAACCACAAAAACAGGATTGAGAGCAGCAGCTCAGAAGACAAGCTGTTCCTGGCAGGCGGCCGGGGGCAGGCAGCGGTCAGCGGGGGGGCCTGGCAGGGCTGGGCGGGGCTCGGTGCCACCCGGGAGGGAAGTGACTTGGCCTATGGGACCTCCCACACTTCCTACACACAAGTCAGGCTGGGCAAGGGAGAAAGGCAGCAGGCCAGGGAGCCCTGAGGATGGCCAGATGGGGCTGTCTGTGTGCTTTCATTCATTCATTCATTCATTCAATCTGTTATGTGTGAGGTCACAAACTAGGACAAAGGAGGAGACAGCTGAGCTCAGCCCACCTTCGAGTGTGGCAGATAAGTAACCCAGGGCGAGAAACGTTCACAGATGGTCATGTGGGCTGTGACGTGGCCTGAGCTCCTAGGGAGCACCTGCAGAAGTGCTCCCAGATCCGTGGCTGAAGGGTGCAGAGGAGAAACCAGGTGCAGAGGATGTTGGGGAGGCCCCGCTGGAAGGGGGAGCAGGTGCATAGACCCTGCATCCAGAAGCAGCTGGGGCCGGAGAAATTGAGAGGAGGGCAGGGTTTGAGGGGGAGACTTAGAGGCTGGGAGCCCTGAGCCTTGAACTCCTGGGCTCAAGCAATCCTCCCACCTCAGCCTTCCAAAGTATTGAGATTACAGGTGTGGGCCACTGCACCCAGACTAAATAAAATTATTATTATTATTATTATTAGAACCTAAACTAGGTGCCAGGGCAGCCAAGAGCACTTTGTTTTTGTGCTGAGGGCAATGGGGAGCCATGGGAGGTGTTAGAGTAGGGGAGGGCCATGATCAGTTTTAATTCACTAGGAGAAAGGAGGCAGAGGTGGGAATGGGAGCTGGAAGGTCAGCAAGGAGTCTGGGGCCTTGGCCTTGGGTAGCAGTTGTGGGGAGGACAAAAGTGGGGGTGATTTTGAGAGGAGACTTGGGAATTGAGATTCAAAGGGTGTGATGGGGGGAAAGGAGGAGAAGACAGGGAAGACCAAAGCCAGGAGAGAAGAGAGACCCTAGGGATAGGGCTGAGGAGGGAGCGCTGTCCACAGCTTGGACGAGGCTCAGCCAGGTTGGCCGCAGCACCCAGAGAAAACCTGGGGGCTTGGGCCCTCTGGGTTTCTGGGGGCTGCCACTGTCAAGGGTAGAGGCCAGACCCCGCCCTGTGGTCATCTGGCCCAGCCCTCTGTTCTCTAGATGGGGAAACTGAGGCCTGGGTTGGCAGTCCTTATCTTGCCAGCTCCATAACCCCTGCTCCAGGGGACAGCTTGGAACCTCGATTTCCGGTCTGTGCTTTGAGGCTGTTGGGGCAGCTAGCAGAGGACCCTGGGCCCCTCCCTCCCACTGGAGCTGCAGAACAGGGCTAGAAGGACTGAATGGGTCGTGGGGTTCAATCAGGACCATGGAGTGGCCACGAAGTGCCCCGCAGGGGGTGACAGATCCCAGTGCCCGGCCCACCCTTCACCTCCCCCAGCAGTCAGCCCTGCAGGGCTGGGCCCCTCCTGACCATGGCTGTGGTCTCTGCTCCAGCTGGGTCTCCCAGGAGCCCTCCTCCTCTAGGCCCAGCTGGAATCCATCCCCGGGCCATTCACATGAAAAGTCCAGAACAGGCAAATCCTCAGAGATGGAGAGTGTACTAGTGGCCACCAGGGGCTGGGGAGGTGGGGAGAGGCGGTGACTGCTGGTGGGACGGGCTTGCTTTCCTGGGTGATGAGAATGTTGCAGAATTGGATTAGAGGCGAAGGTTGCACAACTTTGCATGTGCTAAAAAAAGATTGAATTTTAGACGAAGTGGGGGAATTATGGTGCTGAGTTTTTTTTTGTTTTGTCTTGTTTTTTTGAAGAGTCTCCCTATGTTGCCCAGGCTGGAGTGCAATGGTGCAATCTCGGCTCACTGCAACCTCAGCTTCCTGGGCTCAAGCGATTCTCCTGCCTCAGCCTCCCTAGCAGCTGGGATTACAGACACCTGCCACCACGCCAGGCTAATTTTGTATTTTTAGTGGAGATGGGGTTTCAGTGTTGGCCAGGCTGGTCTCAAACTCCTGACCTCAGGTGATCCTCCCACCTCGGCCTCCCAAAGTGCTGGGATTATGAGAGTGAGCCACCGCGCCCGGCCAGGTGCCGAGTTTTATCACAGTAAAACTGTTATCCGAAAAAATAAAATGCTGCCTGGGTTCCCTGTTGCCTTTGGGGTGCAGTCCCCTCCCCTGCCGTGATCAAGTGTGTCCCCCACACGGTGCTTACTCTCGCGCTCCAGCCTCTCGGTGTGCGGGTACCATAAACTTTCTTCCCCTCCTCACGCCTTCTCCCACGCAGGCTCCTGGGGCAGGGCAGGGAACCCTCCCGTCCTGAGCGCCATCTCTCTTGCCTCCAACCCGCTCCGCTTCCAAAACCCGCCCCTCCAGACCTCAAGCCCGGCGTTTCCAGGCCCAAACTTGGCCCCAGACACAAGCTCCACTCTCACCTCCAGTTCATAAGCCCCGCCCCTTCTGGCAAAAGCTCCGCCCCCCAGGCCGTAAGTCTCTGCCTTCCAGGCCTCAGACCTCACCCAATACACAAGCCCCGCCCCTTCTGGGAACCTCCCCCAAGCCCCGGCCCTCCAGGCCTCAAACCTCGACCCAGACGAGGCCCCGCCCCTTCAGATTCCAAGCTCCGCCCTCCAAGTCCACGGCTCCGCCTCCAGATTATAAACCCCACGCCCAGACCCCCAAGTCTCGCCCCCACCAGGCCTCAAGTCCCGCCCCCTCAGGCGACGTCATCGGTTTCTTTGTTGCTGGGTTTCGTCGCTGCACTGCGCTATCAGCCTGTAGCTCACCTGGCTGCCCTTGGCTCCCGCTTGATGGATCCAGAAACTGAGGCACACAGTAGCCTGGATACAGCTGGGATTTCAGCCCAGGCTGGCCTCCTTAACCACCAGGCTTCGCTGTCCTCCTTCCGCTCCCGCCTCCAGGAAGCCCTTCCTGGTCTACACCCAACCCCAGGATGTGAGGTCAGCTCTTGACCGTCCAGCTCATCTTCTCTGCCACCAGCCCCAGCACAGAGTCCTGACTGCAACAAAAACTTAATAATGGCTTGGCGAGTGAACCCTAGAGCAGGCAGGGGCCGGCCATGCGCGGAAGGTTAGAATTACTAGGACTTGTTAGGTCGCACAGTCTCAAGGTAGCGGCAACAACGTCTGTCACCCTCTCCCAGGAGGAGACCCTGCCCTCCCCCTCCCTTTGAACCTGGGCGGGCCTCGCGCCTCCTGTGAAACCAGAGAAGGTGGCCGGGGTGGCGCCGCCTGACTTCCCAGCAGGTCAGCATGGCAGCTTCTGCTTTGTTCGCTTGGAACCCAGCTTACTGGAGACCGGACTGGGAACACAACTGCCATGTTGTGAGGGAGCCCAAGCCACACGGGGAGGCTCCCTGCAGGCGCTGGTCCCCGTTCACAGCTCGCAGCTGAGCCCTGGCTGGGTGTGGGGCTCACGCCTGTAATCCCAGCACCTTGGGAGGCCGAGGCAGCTGGATCACTTGAAGCCAGGAGTTCGAGACCAGCCTGGCCAACATAGCGAAACCCTGTCTCTACTAAAAATACAAAAAATTGGCTGGGCATGGTGGCTCACGCCTGTAATGTCAGCACTTTGGGAGGCCGAGATGGGCAGATCACCTGAGGCCGGGAGTTCGAGACCAACCTGACCAACGTGGAGAAACCCAACTCTACTAAAAACACAAAATTAGCTGGGCATGGTGGCACATGTCTGTGATCCCAGCTACTTGGGAGGCTGAGGTGAGAGAATCGCTTGAACCTGGGAGGTGGAGGTTGTGGTGAGCCGAGATCACACCATGGCACTCCAGCCTGGGCAACAAGATCGAAACTCCGTCTCAAAAAGAAAAAAAAAAATTACAAAAAATTAGCTGGGCCGTGGTGACACACGCCTGTAATCCCAACTACTCAGGAGGCTGAGGCAGGAGAATCCCTTGAACTCAGGAGGCAGAGGTTGCAGTGAACCGAGACGTAGCACCACTGCACTCCATCCGGCCTGGGCTGTGAGATTCTGTCTCAAAAAAAAAAAAAAAAAAAGAAGGAGAAAAAAAGGACAGGGTCTCACTCTTATCACTCAGCCTAGAGTCAGTGGTATGATCACGGCTCACTGCAGCCTCGACTTCCTGGGCTCAAGTTGTCTAACTGCTTCGGCCTCCCATGCAGCTGGGACCACGGGTGTGTACCACCACGCCTGGGTTTTTTGTTTTGTTTTGTTTTGTTTTTTGAGACAGAGTCTTGCTTATCACCCAGACTGGAGTGCAGTGGTACCATCTCAGCTCACTGCAGCCTCCGCCTCCCAGATTCAAGCAATTCTTGTGTTCTTGTGCCTCAGCCTCCCGAGTAGCTGGGATTACAGGCATGTTGCACCACACTGGGCTAATTTTTGTATTTTCAGTAGAGGCGGGGTTTCATCATGTTGGCCAGACCTCAAGTGATCTGCCTGTCTTGGTCTCCCAAAGTGCTGGGATTACAGGCATGAGCCACTGCACCCGGCTGATAGCCTGTCTGTGTGTGTGTGTGTTTTTTTTTTTTTTTGAGACGGAGTCTCGCTGTCACCCAGGCTGGAGTGCAGTGGCGCCATCTCGGCTCACAGCAAGCTCTGCCTCCTGGGTTCACGCCATTCTCCTGCCTCAGCCTCCCGAGTAGCTGGGACTACAGGCGCCCGCCACCACGCTCGGCTAATTTTTCGTATTTTTAGTAGAGACGGGGTTTCACCGAGTTAGCCAGGATGGTCTCGATCTCCTGACCTCGTGATCCGCCTGCCTCAGCCTCCCAAAGTGCTGGGATTACAGGCGTGCGCTACCGCGCCTGGCCGATATCCCGTCTTTAAAAAAAAAAGGCAGGGCACGGTGGCTCACACCTGTAATCCTAGCACTTTGGGAGGCTGAGGTGAGCAGATCACAGGGTCAGGAGTTCAAGACCAGTCTGGCTAATATGGTGAAACCGCGTCTCTACTAAAAATACAAAAATTAGCCAGGCGTGGTGGCACATGCCTGTAGTCCCAGCTACTCGGGAGGCTGAGGCAGGAGAATTGCTTGAACCCGGGAGGCGGAAGTTGCAGTGAGCCAAGATCGTGCCACTGCACTCCAGCCTGGCAACAGAAACTCTGTCTCAAAAAAAAAAAAAAACCAGCTGAGCCCTGCATTGGAGTCGCCCAGCTCGCAGCAATGAGGCCACCTGTGTATGAAGAGCTCAGCTTTGTTTTTTTTTTTTTTTTTTTTGAGACAGTCTTGCTATGTCACCCAGGCTGGAGTGCAGTGGCGCCATCTCGGCTCACTGCAAGCTACGCCTCCCGGGTTCACGCCATTCTCCTGCCTCAGCCTCCCCAGCAGCTGGGACTACAGGCGACCACCGCCATGTCAGGCTAATTGTTTTGTATTTTTAGTAGAGATGGTGTTTCACCATGTTAGCCAGGATGGTCTCAATCTCCTGACCTTGTGATGCGCCCGCCTCAGCCTTCCAAAGTGCCGGGATTACAGGCGTGAGCCACTGCGCCCGGCTTTTTTTTTTTTTTTTTTTGAGAGATGTACTCTCGCTCTGTCGCCCAGGCTGGAGTGCAGTGGCGTGATCTTGGCTCACTGCAACCTCCGCCTTCCGGGTTCAAGCGATTCTCCTGTCTCCTAAGTAGCTGGGATTACAGGTATGCACCATCATGCCCGGCTAATTTTTGTATTTTTAGTCGGGACGGGGTTTCACCCTGTTGATTAGGCTGGTCTAGAACTGCTGACCTCATGATCTACCCGCCTCTGCCTCCCAAAGTGCTGGGTAATTACAGGCATGAGCCACCGCACCCAGCCGAGCTCAGCTTTTGGCTGCTGTCTTCCCAGCAGTGCATCCGGGCATCCTGGGGCAGAGACAGACCCCACAGTAGCGCACCACCTCAAAACTCCTGACTCAGCACCACTGGCAACAACGTGGTTTTGCAACAATAGGTTGGGGACAGCTCCTTATGCAGTGACAGAAAACTTAAACTCAGGCACACACAGCAGGTTTTTTGACTTTTATTAAATCTTTACAAAACAGAATACAAAATTCCGGCATTGACAGTTGGTGTAAAGGAAAACTTCTGAGCTCCGTCAGTTCACCTGGTACAATGGAATTAAAGTGCTTGGATGTTTTTCCCCCACTTAAAAAAAACGTTGAGGTTTTTTTTTTTTTTTTTTTTTTTTTTTTTTTTTTTTGTCTTTTAAAAACATCGTAACATTAACACATGGCCGTTCACCGTCCCCCAGCGCTGGGAGCTGGCCTGGGGCCCAGGGTTCTCCAGGATCTTCACTCATTCACAGTAATGGTTCTGACCAGTCCTCCAGGTCGCACATGGATGCGACAGGGGTGGGGAGGGAGGAGGAAGTGACTGTCCCACCTTCAGAAAAAAAAAAAAAAAAAGCTGCTAGCAGCTCAGACGCGATGGCTGTGGGCGCCTGCAGTGGGCGGGGGTCTGTTTGCTTGTTCTTTTATACAAAAAGGCAGAGAATCCCCCGTTACAAAACATAGAATCACTGACGGGCGAGACATGATGGGGGAGGGGGGTGGGCGGCCTGCCCCACCCCCCAGGGGTCTTTGGAAGGGGCAGTCCACAGATATGGGCAGTGGGGACCAGGGAGGGCAGAGCACCCCCACGGCCACCGGACTGTGACCATCGTACGAGATTCGGGAGGGGCAGCAGGGCCAGGCAGACGGTCTCCGAGGCCCCCACCCCCAGACCCCCCGACATTCAAGTATTCTTCAAGAACAGGGAAGCAAAGTCAACCGATGTTTTTGTTTCCTTAAAAAAAACACAACAACTAAAAACTAAACACAAGGAATCCCGACCGCGGATTTAGAAGCCAGAGGGGGCTGCCCCAGGTGTGGAGTTTGGGGACTGGGCTGGGAAGGGCGGGTGGTGACCCTAGCTGCCCCCGCTGCACAGCCCCGCACACTTCTAAAGTGGAACCCTGTATTGCATAGAACATCCCCACCCGCAGGCAGGGGCGGCAGGCTCCGCAGCCCCCAGGGGTTGGAGCGTGGAGGGTGGGGGGACTGAGCAAGCCCCTCCATTCCTGGGTGCCCGAAGGGAGGCCAAGGCCGCGGCCATTTTCCTGAAGGTGGCAGACCAAAAACGCTGCCCTGGGGGTGGGGATTCGGCCAGACCCTGGGGTCTGGGCCCAGCTCTAAGGACAAGGACGGAGCTGACAGAGCTTCCAGGCCAGGCCCAAGGGGCGGCGCGAGGCAGGACGTGGCCACAGTCAGACTGAGCCCTGAGAAGGGGCACTCGGATGCCCCAAGGGGGTGTCTTCAGGACCCCCCACATTGGCTGACAGTGCCTGTCCAGTCCCTCTGCCTGCTGCGGTGGAAACAGCTTCAGGCCGGGCGGGGCTCCTGCTGTCTCAGGCCCTGGAGCGGTGGAGAGGGGCAGTGGCGAGCCCCTGGGGTCAGCTGCAGTTTAAGGTCAAGGTTGGAGGCCGAATCTGGCCACCAGAAGTCCTGGACAGACAGACAGGCCTTGCAGGAAGCCCCGATTGTCAACTATCACGGGGACAAGGCAGGCGCGGGTGAAGGGCTGGGGGATCCCATGGGGTGGGTGGCTGGGCTGCCCTCCACCTGCCTGCCTGGCCCCTCTGGAGACAGGCAGGTCCTCCCCTCCCCAACCAAGCCACCAGGGGTGCTCTCAGGGTGAGGGGTAGAGGGGAAGAGCCTGTCCCTGAAATACTGAGGGCTGGGAGGGAACACGGGGCAGGGCCCTGTGCCCCTCCCCAGCTCTGGAAGATGGCAAACGATGTGGGTCTGCTCTCCTGAGTCACTGCAAGCCACGTGGGCAGATGGCGGGCAGTACAGGTGACCTGAGGGCTTCACAGTACAGGTGAGCAGGGCTGGGGACCGGGGAGGGGACAAGCCCAGCCACGTACCCTCTGCTCACCTCCCTGGGTGCCTGCATTGTTTAACCGTCCGAAGGAAAAAATAAGGGGAAGGGGTGGAAACAGGAAAGAAAAGCCCAAAAGCAACAACCTTCTATAAAACGCCCCCTCAGCCGAGCTTAGTGCCTGGGAATCCAGCCAGAGGAGGGGCAGCCCGCAGGACACCGGCTGGCGATAGCTTAAAACCTTTAGATTTGATCGGGGGATGGGCGACCTATGTACAAAGGGGAGACGGGAGGGTCAGGCACGGTCTCCCACCAGGACCACGGGGGCCGAGGACAGGCTGGCCCTTTGCCGCCGCTGCGCCAGCTTGGACTGGGAGGGTGGAGACAGCTGCAGGCAGCGTGAGGTAGCTCGGACCAGGACGGGCTGGCCCTGCCCCGCGGCCTCCTCCTCAGCCAGGTCCTCGTCGTGCTGGGCCAGCTGCCGGTTCATGGCGATGGCCTCGGCCGCGAAAGACGTGAGATCTTTGGCACAGCTGTTCCTGGGAAATGGGGTGGGGGTAGGTGGTCACCAAGGAGGCACCCCTTAGGGGACCGCTGGGGTCTGTGCAAGGCCCTGGGGGAAGGGGCTTCATGCCCCTCTCCCAGCCCCGACCCTGGGGCTCCTCTGAGTGCCAGGGCCCCACCGGGATCTCCACTGAGTTACCAGGCTTGCCTGCAGCCCCCACCCCAAAGCAGCTCTCCAGGCCTTTCCCAAGTGTCTTAACCTGGAAACCCCGCCCCCTGGACTTGGGGGTCCCTAAGCACCCCTGCAGGCCTCACCTCTGCAGGACCATCGGAGTGGGCAAGGTGTTCTCCGGGGCGCACTGCAACGACAGCGGGCAGGGGCGGGGCTGGAGAGCAGCTGGGGCCGCCTGGGGTGCCAGGAGGGGTGTCTGTCCAAGGGATGCCATCCCCATCCCATCACCAGGACCCCACCGGAGACCAGAAGTGCACCCGGGTGCCCCGGGAGCCAAGTCCCTGCCCGGAGGTATCTATGGGGAGGCTCCATGTCCACCTGCCCAGGGAACCCGAGGCTGGGCCAGGCTGAGGCCTGGTGTTGCAAGACCCGGTGAGGGTGGAGAGCAGAGCCCCAGGCCCTACCTCTCCCGGCTGTTCCCATCCCAAACCCACCTCCGCCCCCCTCTTAACCCATGGGTCTCTGGATGCTTCTGGAAGGAGTTTGGAGGCCCCCCAGCCCCTTGCCTGGGGACAGAGTGACCCCAGCTTCTATTTTTAGTAAATCCCCACTCCCTGGGGTTGCAGCTCGGCTCAGATGACCTCTGGCAGGAGAAACACCCGACTCCAGCCTGGATCGGAGGCCACACAGGGAAGGGTCGGGGGCAGAGCCTGGGCCTGAAACTGACAACAGGCTGGGGTCTCTGTGAGCTGGACTCGCTGCCCGCTTCACTCCAGCTTGCTGCAGAATGTAGGTCCCCACCACCCTCCAGGAAGGTTCTCTGAGTAGCTGCTCCTGGGAGCTGCCTGCCTGGCCAGCGTGCAGGGCGCATAGGTGGGCGGAAGGGATTTCGGCTGCAACCCTCATCCCAGGGCAGAGCCTGCGCTCTCAGATCTCAATGCATCTCAGAGTCCAAGGCTACACCCTCGGGGCTTCCCGTGCTTGCTCTGAGGCCACTCTGCAGCCTCCCATACCCTCCCTGGTGCCGGCACTCACCCCCTGAACCCAGGGGTGCTGCAGGACTTGGGCGGCACTCAGTCTCTGCTTGGCGTCGCGGACGAGCAGTTTGGAGATGAGGTCTTTGGCAGCGCAGGAAATGTGGGCCCAGTCCTTGTCAGGGAACTCATACTTGCCCTCCTGGATGCTCTCAAACAGCATGTTCTGGGGACACAGGACACAGGGGAGCTTAGATCTGCCCAAGAACCTGGATACTGTGCACTGACATGTGGCTCCATCAGGACCCCAACCACCACAAGACCCTTGACCATGCACACCTGGGGCGGAGGGGGCTGGGAGCCGGACCAGGAGAGTCGGCTCTACCCAAGTGGAGGTGGAGTTACAAAAAGGCAGCTCGGGAGGACCTGGTACCAAGGGCCACAGGCCACAGATGCTGAGACTTAAGCAGCGGGCAGGCAGTCTGAGCCTGATACCCCCAAACCAGGAACCTCACTCCACCTCTCAGCTCTCTGAACCCTGTCTGCGTTTTCCCTTGGGCAGGCAAACCTGAAAAGCCTTCGGGAAACCGGAAGACAGGGCGGCACTGCCCTGTGGATGGTATCAGGGAGTAGGACATACAGGGCAGGTCCCCGGGGGTTAGGGGGTGGTCGGGGGCAGGTCCCCTGGGGTGAGCAGGGCAGGTCCCCGGGGGTTAGGGGGTGCACAGGGCAGGCCCGGGGGAAGAGGGTGCCCAGGAGAGGAGGGTGCGCGGGCCGCCGCACCTGGCAGGCAGGGCAGGCCTCGCCGCGGTCCCAGCCGCAGTCGCTGCCACAGCGGCCCACGAAGGGCGGGTAGCCGCTGAGCAAGATGTACAAGATGACGCCCAGGCTCCACAGGTCGCAGCGCTTGTCGTAGATGCTGGCCTCCTCGCTGAAGGCCTCCACCACCTCCGGGGCCATGTACTCCGCCGAGCCGCACTGCGGGCGGGGTAGAGGCGCGTCAGCCGGGGCTTCCCGGCATCACGTGGGAACCGAGCCAACTGCGGGTCACCTGCCACAGCCGGCTCGGACCCCGCCCCACCCCACCAATCAGCTGCGGCCGGGAACGCGCCCCGCCCAATCAGCAGGTGCAGAGCTCGCCCCACCCCCGCCGCGGCCCCGCCCCACCCGTCCAAACACCGGCCGGTGGGGGCGCCTCCTCGAGGCCCCGCCGCGTCATCCCGCGCAACCAATCAGCGGCTGTTGCTAAGCGGAAGCCCGAGCTCCGCGGCCTGGAACTGCGGGGCGGCCCAGGCTCCGCGAGGTTATGCAACGGTAGAGCAGGCAGCCGAGCCCCCAGGCCTGCCCGCGGGCCCTCACCGGGGTGAGCAGCTCCGGGGTGGAGATAGGGGAGCAGTCCCCGTTGAGTTTGATGCCGCTGCCCAGGTCGAAATCACAGATCTTCACGGGGGAGACCTGGGAGGGGCCAAGAGGGCCGTGAGCCTGGGGTCCCACGCGGCCACCCCTCCCGCGGGGCCACCCTGCCGCGGCCGGCCTACCTGATTGGGGTGCTCACACAGGATGTTTTCCGGCTTTAGGTCCCTGTGCGCGATGCCTGGGGGAGAAGCCACAGAACCACGAGGGAGTGAGGGGCTGGAGGTCTTCCAGGAGTCCTTGGCAGGCGGCCCTAGGGGACTCAGGGCAGGCTTACCACCCACCTTTGTTGTGCAGAAAGTCCAAGGCACTGGCCACGTCCTGCACCACCACGCTGGCCTCCAGCTCGTTGAAGTGCCGGCGCTTGTGGATGTGGCTCAGGATGGAGCCTGGGCAGGGCGGGGCAGGACAGGGGGAACACACAGGTCACCTCAGAGTCCCCGCCAGGCCCGCACCCACCTCCACTTTGGAGGGGACGCCCCCACACCGGCGTCCTCTGGCTCAAAGGCCTTACCCCTGAGCCACCATTTGGGCAGGACACTCAAACCCCACAAGCCCCCTCCTGCAGGTGGCACTAGGCCCCCATCCCATAATACCTCCCAGCTCCCTCCCTCCCCACAGCCTGGAGCCCGCAGGTACCTCCCCGCATCTTCTCAAACACCAGGTAGAAGCGGTCCTCCTCCTCAAAGAACTCAATCAGCTCTAGAACGTTCCTGGGGTGGGGTGGGGGGCAGGAGAGGAGCTGAGGCTTCCTGAGGCCCCTGGGTACCTGCTGCTCAGCCTAGGAGGGGCCCACCCTCTTGGTGCTGGCCCGTCCACTGGAGGCTGGGACTTGGGCAATAGGCCCGCTTCACGCTGCCTGCCTGGGGCTGCCAGCCAGCCTTCTTCAGGGAGGGGAACGCAGGGCCTGGGAAACTGGGTGCCCTACAGATGCTTGCTGGGGGTAATGTGGCACTCAGGCCCTTCATCCACTGAAAGACGGTTCAGGCCAGTGCTGTGGCAAGGGTGGCTCACCTACCTGTGTCCCTGGCATTGGTAGAGCATCTCCACCTCCCGGAAAACCCTGCTCCGAATGTGGCCTGGCTGCTTCTCAATGATCTGAAACAGGCAAGAGGACACAGCACCTGGGTTGGCGGGACGCTCACAGCTGAGAAGGGGCCAGAAACTCCACTGCCACGGCTGGAATTCACCACACTTATACCCTGCAACTCTAGAAAGCACGGCTCACGCCTGTCATCCCAGCACTTTGGGAGGTTGAGGCAGGAGGATCGCTTGAGCCCAGGAGTTTTAAGACCAGCCTGGGCAACACAGCCAGACCCCATCCCTCCAAAATGTTTTTGTTGTTGGTGGTGGTGGTTTTTTTTAAGATGGAGTTTCGCTCTTGTTGCCCAGGCTGGAGTGCAATGGTGCAATCTCGGCTCAACGCAACCTCCACCTCCCGGGTTCAAGCGATGCTCCTGCCTCAGCCTCCTGAGTAGCTGGGATTACAGGCGCCTGCAACCACGCCCAGCTAATTGTTTTGTTATTTTAGTAGAGACGGGGTTTCACCATGTTCGCCAGGCTGGTCTTGAACTCCTGACTCACAGGTGATTCACCTGCCTTGGCCTCCGAAAGTGCTGGGATTACAGGTGTGAGCCACCGCGCCTAGCCCCAAAATGTTTTTTAAGTTAGCGGTGAGCTATGATGGTGCCACTGCACTCCAGCCTGGGTGACAGAGGGAGACCCTGTCTCTAAATTAAAAAAAAAGAGAGAAAAAGCGGGGCTCACCTATGGGGGCCTGGAATTGACTGCAAGTCAAGGACAAGAAAGAAAGAGGAAAAAAAAAAAAAGGTCAGGTACAGTGGCTCACGCCTGTAATCCCAGCAGTTTCAGAGGCTGAGGCGGGTGGATCATGAGGTCTGGAGATTGAGACCATCCTGGCCAGTGTGATGAAACCCCGTCTCTACTAAAAATACAAAAATTAGCTGGGTGTGATGGCGGGCACCTGTAATCCCAACTACTTGTGAGGCTGAGGCAGGAGAATCACTTGAACCTGGGAGGTGGAGGTTGCAGTGAGCTGAGATCGTGCCATTGTACTCCAGCCGGGGTGACAGAGCAAGATTCTGTCTCAAAAAAAAAAAAAAACCAGTGGGGGCTGCTCTCCACCTGTGACCCTGACAGCCCTCAGAGACATACTTGGGACTTCTGCAAAATACCCCCACAGGACGTCAGGGTGCCCTGCCCTGGGTGGCCACCCTTCCTGACCCAGAGACAGTCAGCTGTAGTCTTCTGTCCCCACGAGGCAGATCCCTGGTGGCCCATAGAACTAGGGAGGCCTCAGGACACCTGGCTGCCAGCCCACCAGGCCCCACCTCACATGTGGCCACAGCACCAAGTCCTGCTCCCCGGCTCCGAGCCAGCCTGGGCAGACACTTGCCCATCGCCTCAGCCAGTATCTGTTTGGGGCCCGCCCTGGTTGGCTGCCCCAGCCACTGGTGGATCCAGCCTCCCTGAGCCCCAGAGCCTCAGGAAGCCACTGCACTGTCCCCAGCAGCTCCAGGTGCTCCCCACCACCTTCACTCACAGAGTGTCTGTGGCTCCCGACCTGGCACCTGCTGGGAGGTGTCTGTGGCTCCCGACCTGGCACCTGCTGGGACCCTCTTCCCAGGCTGGATACGCTAGCCCCTCTCACTGGGCGGGTGGCTGGCTGCCTGAGCACTCTGCCCAGGGTTCCCTGCCCACTGCGATGGACTGGTGGCAGTGGGGATGTGGCATTCCACCCTGGAGTCCCTGGCTCCTGTCTCTGCAGTCCCGTGTCTATACTGAGAAACAAAGCTGCCCCAGCGAGGGGCAAGAGAACAACTGGACGCCAGGGTGTCCTGAAATACCACCGCCCAGGCCACTGCCAAAAGCTGAGCCCAGCAGGCACTGCAGATGGTTCTGGATAAAACAACCTCGTCCTGTCCCTGGGGTGGCCGGCTAGCACGCTGCTTCAGGGAGGGCACAGCCCCTCCTGGCATGGAAGGGGCCTATTCTGAGGTCCCAGCTTAGGGGCTGGGCATCCAGCCAGCAGCCTCATGGCACCAGGGGACCCCCAGGTGGCTTCCCACAGCATGACTCCCGCTGAGGGCAGAGGGCCCACACCCCAGTCCCCGTAGAATGAAACTCTCCTCAGACCCACAGGTCCCAGTGATTTGCCTCTCTGACTTGCCCAGGACACCTCCTCCTCCCCTTGCCACCTGGCCGGACCAATTCCCGGACATCAGTGGCCAATACCTCCAGCAGGAAGTCCCCCAGGCTCTCCAGATCCCAGCACTGACCACACCAGGTCAAGGTGGCAAGATGACCAGGGAGGTGGCTCTGAGACACCAATTAGGAACCCCCAGAGGCCACACAGCATGAGTTAGGCTACCTAACCCCCGATCCTCAGTGTCCCTATCTGTCAAACAACAGGAAGCAAGGATGCCTGTGGGGCCACCAGGAGAGGACTGTGCTCAGAGGGACGCCTGCTGTGCAGAAGTGTTCCGGAGGGGCCTTGTGCTCCTGCACCATCGTCTTGGCCTGCCTGGGGGCTCCCAGGAGGCAGGGACTGTACTGCGTCTGTCCCTGCCTGCTGCCACTGTGGTCCCAGCACCCGGCCAGTAACCTCCCCAGGTTGGCCACCCCTCTTCTTCCTCCGCCTCCTCCTCCTCAGAGGAAAGCTCTGGCCTGGCTGTCCACCAGGACCCACAGGCTCCTGGCCAGCCCTGCTCGCCAGGGCACACCTGGCCCTCTTTCCCAGGCAGCCAGCCCTCCCGGGACCCCACCCAGCCTGGGAGCCGCATGCCAGGTCACGAGGAAAGCCTGGAAGGTTTCTTGGAATACAAGATCCAACCGGCCCGCAAGGTCATAGGGTGACAACCAGGGCCTCAACAGGGCTCCTGCTCCCAGCCCTTGGGTCACACCCTGGGTCTGGCAGCCGCCTGGGGCTAGGGTGACACGGGGCTCTCATGGGCCTGCACTGAGGTTCTCCAAACGCAGAGCCCCTCTGGGCCCTGGGATATGACATTGCATTTTGATCCTTGAAACCAAACTGTCATGTACCCTCAGGGATGGCTCAGAGGCAGGGACTGCCCAGGGGACCCAGTGGGCACAGTGCCTCTGACTGCAGCCCCCACTCTGGGGGGCCACTCTGGTACCAGACGGGGCCACTCCCGCCGCTGTCACTCCCGACTGGACTCAGGGCCCGGTGGCCGTTTTTAGACACTGGTCTTCCTGGCTGTAGGACGGGGAGCCGGAATGGCACCCACAGTTTCCACCTCCCCCCACTCCCCGCACTCATCCCAAGGCGCTGGGTTCCCCAGGGCGCAGCCGCGGGCCCACCTTGACGGCGTACTCCTGGCTGGTGATCAGGTTGATGCAGGTCTGCACTCGGGCGTGAGCGCCCTCCCCCAGCACATCTTCCTGCAGCTGGTAGACGTCTGCCGGGCAGCGAGGCGGGCGTGAGAGGGACCCCGGCTGTCCCCCGTTCCCAGCTCCCCCAATGCCCGCCATCCCTGCTCACCTTCAAACCTGCCTGAGAAGCTGTCGGTGGCCCGGCCACGTTTTTTCTTCTTGCTCCTCTTCTTGGCGTCCGGGATGTCGATGGGCTGGCTGGCGGGCATGTCTGTTCCAGGAGGCACGCCCAGGGGGCTCAGGACATGGCCCTGGCCGGCCGGCCCCCACCCCCCTGCAGGGGCTGGCCACTGCCATGGCGGTGACAGCGGCTGCCCTGTGACCTCCTCCCCATCAGGCCCCTCACCAGGGCGGGCTGAGCACTGCAGGCCAAAGTCAGAGTCTCCGTGGTGAGGCTGGTCTAGAGAGAAGGCCAGCTCGAAGGGGTTCTGCCCCTGCAGGAGAGAGGAGAGGAAAGGCACTCAGGTCCCATCCCTCCCTACACAGCAGGGAGACGTATCCTGCCCCAGTGCCACAGCGCCCAGGCTGACAAGCCCTGTGCTGAGCATTACAAAAAAATCAACTCGGTCTCCGCTCACATGACACCAGGATCAACTCCCGATCGGGCGGGCAGCATAAACCAGGGGAGCCCCAGCTCCTGGGATTCACCTCCTCGCCGCCCCACACTCAGTGTGTGTGTGGATTTCTTTTTTTTAATTTATGTTTTGTAGAGATAAAGTCTTATTATGTTGCCCAGGCTGGTCTTAAACCCCTGGCCTCAAGCGATCCTCCTGCCTCGGTCTCCCAGAGTGCTGGGATCACAGGTGTCAGCCACGTGTGGAAGGTGTGCGGCCTCCTAGCACCTCAGCAAGGAAAGATCAGGAGACGCAGAGTCTCCTGGGGGGGTCTATGGAATTTGCCAACCCAGGGGGTGATTCTGTCCCCCAGGAGACACTGGGCCATGTCTGGGGACATCTGTGGTTGTGACTGGTTGGGGGAGCTCCTGGTATACAGTGGGTGGAGGCCAGGGACACTGCCCAGCACCCTGCAGTGCCCAGGACGGCCCCACCCCAGATGGGCCCCAACCTCCACGGGGCCGCAGGGACATGGGGCTGTGGCGAAGACCTCCTCCCACCCACAGCGCCCTGGGGGCCTCTGGGAAAGGGGTGCATTGCGGGGACAGGACAGACACAAGCAGATGGCTCTTGGGAACCCTGCCTCCGATGCCAGGGTTGAGTCACTGTGGGGCCCAAGCCATGTCTTGCACCTCCGTCTGCTTGTCCACAGAATGGGGATGGCTGACCTCTGGGGCGGGTCGTGCGGATCAAAGGCGGCGGGGCAGAGGGAGGGAGGTGAGTCACTGGGCGAGCTGCCAGCCTGGTGGCTGTGCCTGTTTTCCCACGGCCTCCTGGACCATCTCAGGGAAGCTCAGTCCTCCCTGGGCCTCAGTTTCCCCCATGTAAAATGGCACACCACCACTTCTCCTTCCTCTAAGCTGCTCCCCTCCCTTTTGCTCAGTGCCTGGGGCTGGAGGGGTGAGAATTCAGTGCCTGGTGCTCTGGGGCCTGCTGAAGGTGGGGGCTCTGCCTCCATCACTCCTGCCTTCTGCCCCACCCAAGCCTGGGCACCTGCCCTCCTCCGCCCGTGTCCCGTGGCTGCCCGGCACACCTTCCCTCCGCAGCTCTGTGCGTCAAAGCCCGCCCTCACTCACCAGAGGCTCATCTGCTTCCAGGCCCCCTAACCCCGCAGCTACCAGTTACTGAGTCAGTACACATGGTGCTGTATCAGTCCTGGGGACTCATGGGAGAGGCACCCACAGTCGCGAGTGTGCCAGGCCCTGCCCAGACCACATCCTGCACTCCCATCTCAGTGCCAGACACTCCTGGAGGGAGCCCCTGGTGGGCCCTGGTACCCAGCTAAGGAACCCGCCTTGGGCCCTGGCGGCCAGGATTCAGATCCAGGCCTGCTGCTCTGGGCAGGCTGGGGCTGGGTCAAGAAACAACACAGCCTCAGGAACGTGGGAGCAAGACCCTGGCCAGGGGGCAAGGAATGGTGCAGGTTAGGGTAGACTTTGCCCCGGTGGAAGATGGTTGGAACATAATGCACGTTTCCACAGAGCAAATGGCCCAGCATGGGGACTTCCGGCCCTTTACAATGGGCCAGGCCTTTGAAGCTGGGGAACTGAGGCCGGCTCAGGTTCCTTGTACTACTGAGCTCTCACTCAGCCTCACCTGTCCAGGTGAACCAGGTGGGAGGGGCCTGCAGGGGTGGTGGGGGTCCCAGTCCCAGTGAGAATGCTGGGTGTTCTGGGCCAAGTCACTGCCCCTGTCTGGGCCCCAGACAGCCTGAGTGGGGCTCTAACAGGAGGGAGGCTCAGCAGAGGCAAGACTCCAGTGGAGCCCATGGGAGACCCGAGGCCAGCAGATGGGTGGAGGCCAGAGGGCAGAGTTTGGGAGGGGCCAAGAGCCAAGCTGCTCTCCTGCCTCCCCACCCACCCTGGCTTGGGCAGATAGCTGCCAGGAGGCCGCTGGGGGAGGAAGGAAGGAAGGGGGGCTCCAACGAGCCCCCATGGGGAGTCAGCGTTCCCATAAGGCTCCTGTCTGGAGGCCCCTGGTGGCCCCGGGGCAGCCACCACAAGGCCGGTGACCAGTCTAAGGCCAGACTGGCGCTCACCTGCTGTCTGACCTTGGCCTAGTGACCTCGCCCCGAGGTCTGTCACGGGTGAGACAGGAGGCAGCTGCCCCCAACTTGTGGGAGCTCACAAGAGTGAAAGGAGCTGAGGGGCCACAGAGCCCAGCGTGAGCCCCTGGCCTTGTCTGGCCACCTTTCCCCCGTGCTAGCCACAGCCTGCAACTCAGCAAAGCTACAGCTGGACAGCCGGAGCCACCACGGCGGAGGGGCACCATGAGACTCCACCATGAGACTCCACGGCCTCCTCGCCCATGTACATGGGAACCCCAGGCACACATGCCTGCCATCTCGGAGCCTCACTTTCCCGTCTGCAAACGGAAAGAACCCAAGGCGCCTGCAGACGTGCCTTCCTGCTGGGCTGCTGCCTACTGGAGGCAGGGAGGGTATTTCAGGAGACATGGCCCCAATCCAGGGAGCAGCCATGAGTGGTGGGGGCTGTGGGGGGAGATTCCTAGAGCAACCCGTCCCGGCCACCTGGAGGAACACCTCCCAGCCAGGACTGCCTGCCAGGCCCTCCTCCACCGAGATGCCCACCTTCCCAGCTCCCAACCGGGCTGCCCTGGCCATGCAGAGGCCGGCCCACAGTCCCGGGCAGTGTGGGCGGTCCTGGCCTCACTGTTCTAGGTCTGGCTGCGGGACTACAGTCAGCAGGCCTTGGCAGGAGGCGGCTGGAACCATCTAGAAAGTTCAAGTGTGCTTTGGCTGCCTGGCTGGCCCCATGCACTGACCCTGTATCAGCTCACGCCTGGCCCCAGGAGGGAAAAGAGCACTGCACTGTCAGGTCCTCCTCTTTCCCGCCCAGCCCGACACTCTGACGGTGCCAGGCCTGCTGCCCTAGGGGAAAACTGGGCATGGGTGGCAGGGGTGAGTGGTGCCCTGGGGTGCTGGCTGCACAGACCTGGGAATTCTTCCCAGAGTTTCCCCTTGCTCCTCCCACCCTGGAGCAGCGCGTGTGTACACACAAGACACAGACACACATACACACACACACACTCGCGCTCTGTCTCCCCCTCTCCAGTCCTGCCTTCCCTACCGGGCAACAGGTCCCTGCCCAAGGAAGCCCAGTGAAGCGATTACATAACCCCGGCCTGCGGGGTGGGGCGGGCTGGCTGACATCACTGCGTCCCCTGGGCCAGGTCCTGCGGGGCCCCTGCCCAGCACCTGCCCTCCCCTTCCCCCCCAGATTTGCTCATCTGAAACCAGCACTCAACAGCAGTCACCGCCCGGGCGGCGCAGAAACTTCCCGCTCCGACAGGAAACAGCACTTGGGCCCGGGGTGTCTGCGAAGTGCAGGGCTGAGGGGACATCCCATCCCCTCCCCCACGGCACAGGCCCCCTCGGGGTGGGTGCACCTGACGAGCCCGGTCTGGGGATTCTGAAAGGAAGTCCCCAGAAGCCACACGGAGGTGGGAATGGGACTGTGGCCCGCTGACCTCTCCCCACCAGGGCACAACCAGTTTGAGCTTGCAGGGTACACCCACCATAAGCAACATGCAGCGACTGGGACAGGACTGCAGCCTGCTGACCCCCCAGAACATAGCCAGCAGGGGCTTGCAGGGGACACATGGCCTGGCCCCCTGACAGGGAGGGGGCTCCTGCTCCCAGCCTCACTTGGGGATCCTGGAGGAAGGACCCGGTGGCCAAGACTGGGGAGAGGACTGCGGCCTGCTGATCCCCCTCCTCGCATACCGACCCCGCGTCAGCGCATGGCCGGCCCGGGCAGCCCCGGGTGTAGGGCGGGGGCCAAGCACGAGCCCCGGGAGCCGATCTTGGGGGCGGGCCGCGCGCCCCCCACGCCGGCCATTCCGGTGGTCCAGCCCGGAGCGCCCCCAAACCGACCCCGGGCCTCACCTTGAACGAACGGTGGAAACCCTGAAGTTCGGCTGGTTTCTTCTGCACCATCTTCTGTCCGGGCCCCGCCAGCGGGGGAGGGGACCGAGGGCCCGGGGGGCGGCCCGAGGGCGGGCGGCCGGACGCGGGGCGGCCGAGGAGGGGACCCTGCGGGCGGGAGCAGACAAAGGGAGGGCGGTGAGCCGAGCTCGGCCTGCCGGGAGCGCGGACCGGGCGGGGGCGGCGGGGGCTCCGCGGGGCCCGTTTCCCGCTACCGGGTCGGGGTCCCCGGGGCCGCCTTGGGGTTCTCCCTCACCGGGGTCGGGCTCGGGCCGGGGCCGCAGTGCCGCCGCCGCCCCACGTCGCGCAGCCCGGACCCCGCTCCGCGGACCGCGCGGGGAACAGCGCCGCCGCCAGCGCGGACCCCTCTTCCTGGGCCGCCGCCGCTGAGAGGAGCCGGGCGCGTCGCCGCCGCCGCCACCTTTATAGGCCTGGACCCGCTCTGGCCCCGCCTCCGACGCAGGCTCCGCCCGTCCTCGCCCCCTGCGCACGACGTGGGCGGAGCCAGAAGAGGACTCTCTCTGGGAGCCCAGTGCGGCTGCGCGCTCCGGCGGCAGGCCGTGTCCGAAACGGCTAGCGTACGCCTGCGCAGTGCGGCGCACTGGGGTCTTGCGGAACCCAGCAGCGCCCCTGCTGCGCGGCCCGGAGCTGGCCTCTCTTTGCGACCTGAAGCTGGCAGGACTCAGGGGACCTGCAGGGCACTGGGCTGAGTCCCGCCGCCTGGCCCCACACAGGGTAACTCCCTCGGCCTGTCGACCCGGGCCTAAGATACCCCGACTCCCTTGGGTCATGCCCTCGCTCTAGAACCTGCCATGGCTCCCTCTTGCAGTTCTCCGATGCTGACTCCAGTTGTCCCCCTCGTGAACCACCAGCACGCTTGGAGTCCCAGCCACTCCCTTCTAGTGCTGGGGGACCAGCCACCACCACCACCTTTTTTCTTCCCCTGGGCCACCCTGCCTAGGGAGCAGTGAGCTCCCTGACTTTGCTTTGTGGTTGGCAGGAACCAGAGTAGAGGGTGGGGACCGAGGTCTGTGAAGCACCCTTCCTCTGTCCTCGAATAGCGTTTCAGGGAGAACTGGGACCTGAGACTCACTGGGAAAAAGCCCAAGGGGTGGATGGTGGCCAGGACAGGAAGTAAAACACAGTCCCGTTTTGGCTGGGGCCCCAAACCGGGCTTAGATAGAATCAGCCCGTCCTGAGCTGCCAGTCCCCCAACCCACAGCATCCTGGTTCAAAGTCCTCCCCAGGCCTCAGGCCTTGGGCACACAAGGAGTGGGGGTTCACCGGCTGTGGGTGGACTGTGGTCTCCTCTTCTGCAGGGGTTTCCAGAAGCTTCGCAGAGCCCCCAACCAGGCCCTGAGCTCAGAGAGGCTGGAGCCCCACTGACCTGAAGCTGGGAGCCCCTGCCTGCGAAGGCCACAGCTCTCAGGCCACAGGGGCTGGGAGGCCTGGCTGTAGCCACCCCTGGGGCGTTGTGAGCAGGCTGTGGGGAATTCCCAGCCAGAACACAGCCCAGCGCCTGGCATTGCCCTGACTCTTGGCAATGGGGGGACAGAAAACCAGGTCCCCCGGCCCCCCTCATTGTGCATGTGTGTGTTCATACACACACACACACACACACGTTAGCTCCAGGTGCCAGCTGGGGTGGAGCTGCTAGACCTGCTTGCCCGGACCTGGCTCACGGAGGGTGCCGACTAAATAGTGCTTGGAGGAAAGGATAAGAGTGTGTGTATATGTGTGTGTATGTGTGTGTGTGTATGTGTGTGTATGTGTGTGTGTGTGTGTATGTGTGTGTGTGTATGTGTGTGTGTATGTGTGTGTATGTGTGTGTGTGTGTGTGCGCACGCGCGCACCCACGCTCATGTAGGGGTTGCGTGGTGCTGTGAGCCTGTTGAGGCCACTGTAACACAGAACCACAAACCGGGGAGCTTAAAACAACAGAAATGTATGCTCTCACAGTCCTAGAACCCAAAGGTCTAGAAGTGTGGGCAGAGCTTGGCTTCCTCTGAGGGCTCTAGGAGGATGCTTCCTGCCTCTCCCAGCTTCTGGGGGCTCTGGTGGTCCTCGGTTGGTGGCCACATCGCCCCAGTCTCTGCCTCTTCCTCTGTGTCTGTGTCTCCTCTTCTTATTTTACCTTTTTATTTTTTATTTTTTTTTTTGAGACAGAGTCTCATTCTGTCACCAAGGCTGAAGTGCAGTGGCACAATCTCAGCTCACTGCAACCTTTGCCTCGTGGGTTCACATGATTCTTCTGTCTCATCCTCCTAAGTAGCTGGGATTACAGGCATGCGCCACCACACCCAGATAATTTTTTGTATTTTTAGTAGAGATGGGGTTTCACCATGTTGGCCAGGCTGGTCTTGAACTCCTGACCTCATGATCCACCCGCCTCGGTCTCCCAAAGTGCTGGGATTACAGGCGTGAGCCACTGCGCCTGGCCTATTTTACTATTTTTTTGAGACAGGGTCTCACTCTTTCGCCCAGGCTGGAGTGCAGGGATACATTCATAGCTGATGGCAGCCTCAACTTCCTGGGCTCAAGCGATCCTCCTGTCCCAGCCTCCTGAGTAGCTGGGACAACAGCACCTTGCCTGCTGATTTTTAAACCTTTTGTAGAGATGGGGTCTCACTCTGTTGCCCAAGCTGCACTAGAATTCCTGACCTCAAGGGACCTCCCCACCTTGGCCTTTCAAAGTGCTGGAATTATAAATATGAGCCACTAAGCCTGCTGTCTCCTCTTTTTATTTTCATTTTTCTTGAGATGGAGTTCCCTCTTGTTGCCCAGGCTGCAGTGCAACGGCACGATCTCGGCTCACCGCAACCTCTGCCTCCCAGGTTCAAGCAATTCTCGTGCCTCAGCCTCCCAAGTAGCTGGGATTACAGGTACGTGCCACCACGCCCAGCTAACTTTTTTGTGTGTATTTTTAGTAGAGGCGGAGGTTTCACCATGTTGGGCAGGCTGGTCTCAAACTCCTGACCTCAGGTGATTCTGAGGTCCGGTGCGGTGGCTCATGCCTGTAATCCCAGCTCTTTGGGAGGTCGAGGCGGGCGGATCACGAGGTCAGGAGATCGAGACCATCCTGGCTAACACGGTGAAACCCCGTCTCTACTAAAAATACAAAAAATTAGCCGGGCGTGGGGGCAGGCGCCTGCAGTCCCAGCTACTCGGGAGGCTGAGGCAGGAGAATGGCGTGAACCCGGGAGGCGGAGCTTGCAGTGAGCTGAGATGGCGCCACTGCACTCCAGCCTGGGCGACAGACCGAGACTCCGTCTCAAAAATAAAAAAGCCTCACGCAGCAATCAGGAAAACTGAGGAAGCTCAGACACAGGAAGACGACCCCTGGCTCTAGGGATGTTCCACCCAGAGTTCCTCCCCATCGGTCCTGTGGACACTCAAGGCTCAGTCATCCTCTGGGGCGGGGCCGTCCTGGGCACTGCAGGGTGCTGAGCAGCATCCCTGGCCTCCACCCACTCCATGCCAGCACTTGGCCAGTCACCTGGCTTCCTCTCCTCCTCCTCCTCCTCCTATTATCCCAGGGTGGAGCCCAGAGGACACCCAGATGGCTCTCAGAGGGACACGGGGAGCCTGGTGCCCTGCGCCCTGGTCCTGGCTGATCTGTTCCGCAACAAGCCCTTCGTTTCTTTTGAGGGGGGTCTTTAAGGGTGCAGATCCTGGGACAGGCATGGCCAGGGGAACTTCCTAGGTGAAAGGGATTCTGCAGATGGAATTGAGTTAGCCACGCCCGGCTAATTTTTGTACTTTTAGTAGAGACAGGGCTTCACCATCTTGGCCAGGCTGGTCTCGAACTCCTGACCTTGTGATCCACCCGCCTCGGCCTCCCAAAGTGCTGGGATTACAGGTATAAGCCACTGCGCCTGACTGGTTTAGAATTTTGAGACCGTGGGCCGGGCGCGGTGGCTCAAGCCTGTAATCCCAGCACTTTGGGAGGCCGAGACGGGCGGATCACGAGGTCAGGAGATCGAGACCATCCTGGCTAATACGGTGAAACCCCGTCTCTACTAAAAAATACAAAAAAGACTAGCCGGGCGACGAGGCGGGCGCCTGTAATCCCAGCTACTCGGGAGGCTGAGACAGGAGAATGGCGTGAACCCGGGAGGCGGAGTTTGCGATGAGCTGAGAGCCGGCCACTGCACTCCAGCCTGGGCGGCAGAGCAAGACTCTGTCTCAAAAAAAAAAGAAAAAAAAAAAAAGAATTTTGAGACCGTGGTCTCCCCTTAGTATTGTGACAACCACAGATGTCCCCAGGTGTCGCCCAGTGTCCCCTGGGGACAGGATCTGCCTTGGGTGAGACCCCCTGGTTTAGGGGATTCCATGGACCCCCCAAGAAACTCTGCATCCCATGATGCTCTGACCTGGTGAGGTCCCAGGAGGCTGCACAAATTGAAATCCACACCCTGAGTGGGGGGAGAGAGAAAGGAGGTGAATCCCAGCAGCGGGGTTCCCCCTGGTTTATGTTGTCTGCCCCATGGGACCTTTATCTGATTTCTGGTGTGAGCAGGGAGAAAACTCAATATTTTCCAAATAATCAACAAGGGGTTTGTCAGCCTTAACTGTTTGGACGTTTGAGCGGGACTGTTCTGTGTGCTGGCGGCTGTACCAACAGGGATGGGGCGCTGGCACCCTCTCCTTCCTTTCCTCCCAACAGAAGCAGAATCCTCTCTCGTTGACCTTCTCCGTAGGCCAGCCCTGGACAGGCAGCCAGGCCCAGGCTGGGGTCACGAGATGGCCAGTGGCCCCTGGAGAAGGGGAGGGTCACCCACCCAACTGTGTGGGCCGTGCCTGGCCCTGCCCTGCTGTGAGCTCTACGAGCCCCTGGGGGCCCTACGAGGCTGGCCACCTCTGCCAGCCTCGCCCCCTGCCCCCACCCCCACTCCCAGCTGGGGCCCTGGGAGTGAGACCCCCACCTGCCTGGGGCGGGGAAGAGCCTGCCTGGCGGGAGGCAGGAAGCCTGGTCCGTGCCCCGGGTGACTGTCTCCTCGGTCCGGTCCTCCCGCAGTGTGGTCTGGGCTGGGGCAGTGAGGGTGGGCACTAGCCAGCCCGGAGGTAGGTGGGTGGGACAGGCAGGGCCTGGGGCCAGGACAGCAGCTCCATGACTGCGGGGCGGGTCAGCCAGCCTGGGAGGGAGCTCAGGGTTCCCCTGGGGGAGCACCAGAGTGAGGAGGAGGGCCTGAGAGACGCTGGCCCCAGAAGGAGGACAAACAGGAAATGAGGTGTGGCTGTGGGCTGGAATCAGCATCAGCTGGAGCGGAGCTCTGGCTCCTCTCCTCCCCTTCCTCCTTCCTCCCCTCATCCCCTTCTCTCCTCCCTCCTTCCCTCCTCTCCTCCCCTCTGTCTTCCTCTCTCTCCTCCCCTCCTCTCTCTCCTCCCCTCCCCTCCCCTCCTCTCCATCCTCCCTCCTCTTCTCCCTTCCACTGCTTCTTCCTCTCCTCCCCTCATCCCCTCCCCTTCTTCCCCTCTCCTTCCTCCCCTCCTCTTCCTCCCCTCCCCTCTTCTTCCTCCCCTCCCCTCCTCTCCTCCCCTCATCCCCTCCCCTTCTTCCCCTCTTCTTCCTCCCCTCCCCTCCTCTCCTCCCCTCATCCCCTCCCCTTCTTCCCCTCTTCTTCCTCCCCTCCCCTCCTCTCCTCCCCTCATCCCCTCCCCTTCTTCCCCTCTCCTTCCTCCCCTCCTCTTCCTCCCCTTCCCCCTCCTCTCCTCCCCTTCCCCCTCCTTTCTCCTTCTCTCCTGCTGCAGTTCAACCCCTGCCCCCAGCACCCAGCACCCTGCCACACCGCTACCAAATCCACACCTGAAAACGCCCATGGCCCCTAGACACAAGGACAGAGACCCCTACACCCCCCGCACGGACGTCCCTCCCACTCTCCAGTGGGCTCCCCCTGCGCGTTCCTGGTATGGCCACCACCCTGTACCGCACTGTCTTGCCTGGCCCTGGGGTGGCTTGGAATGGCTTCCAGGTCACCTGGGACTTGGCCAAGGTGGGTGGGGGGGGCAGCATCTCCAGCAGGTGGCTTCTTCTTTTATTTTTATTTTTACTTTTTGAGACGGAGTTTTGCTCTTGTCACCCAGGCTGGAGTGCAATGGCACCATTTCGGCTCACTGAAACCTCTGCTTCCTGGGTTCAAGCGATTCTCCTGCCTCAGCCTCCTAAGTAGCTAGGACTATAGGTACACACCATCAACCTGGCTAATTTTTGTATTTTTCCTAGAGATGGGGTTTCTCCATGTTGGGCAGGCTGGTCTTGAACTCCTGGCCTCAGGTGATCCGCCTGCCTCAGCCTTCCAAAGTGTTGTGATTACAGGCGTGAGCCACTGCGCCTGGCCTAGCAGGTGGCTTCTTTTTCCTCACCCCCCCAGGTCCCCCACCATGGAGCCCTCACCAGGCCTAACTAGGGGTTCGGCTGTGGCTTCCTCTTCCAGGAGGTCACGGCAGGGCCCAGCCAAGCCTGTGGGGCCAAGGTGAACCTGATCTTGGCCGGGAGGGGCTGCGGCTCCTTTAAGGAGGGGTCAGGACCTGCCCTGAAGTCTGTGGGCTTCCCCACCCCAAGGTAGGCCTGGTGGCTTGTCCCGGGACACCCCAGCCCCACCTCACCTCGTCACCAGCTAGCCTCATTACCTGGGACAGGTGAGCGTCGACCCCAGCCCAGAACCTGTTTTGGGTGCACTGGGAGCAGGTCAGGCCCAGGGAGGTGCTGATGGAACGGAGCCAGAACTGGCCACACAGGTGGGTGACGGACCTGAGGGTGTGGTGGGTGGGGGGACGGGCTCCGGGATCTTCACAGCTCCAGGACTCATCTGTCTCTGAGCTGGCTCTGCCCAATTTCTTTTTTTTTTTTTTTTTTTTTTTTTTTTTTTTTTTTTTTTTTTTTTTTGAGGCGGAGTCTCGCTCTGTCGCCCGGACTGGAGTGCAGTGGCCAGATCTCAGCTCACTGCAAGCTCCGCCTCCCGAGTTTACGCCATTCTCCTGCCTCAGCCTCCCAAGTAGCTGGGACTACAGGCGCCCGCCACTTCGCCCGGCTAGTTTTTGTATTTTTAGTAGAGACGGGGTTTCACCGTGTTAGCCAGGATGGTCTCGATCTCCTGACCTCGTGATCCGCCCGTCTCGGCCTCCCAAAGTGCTGGGATTACAGGCTTGAGCCACCGCGCCCGGCCGCTCTGCCCAATTTCTATCTTTGACCCCAACTTACAGCTCCCACAGACACCCAGTGTGCACCCAGCAACCCGCACTGGAGATCCCAGCTGTCTGGGCCGTGCTGGCCCCATGCCCCACTCCTATAGGAGACCCCCAGCAAGCCCAGCTTCCTTTCTGGCTGTCCCGCCACTGGTCCCACCTCCCGCGGCCTCCCGGGGCCCTGGCAGAGTGGCCTGGGGCACACAGAAGGCTCAGGGATGAGCTCGAGTTCCCTGCAGGCCGGCCCCGGGGTGACCCAGACCCCTGAGCCACCTCCCGCCCTCATGGGTACTTCCTAAGGTCCCACAGCCACTGGGTGGCATGGCCTTCCCTCCAGGAGAGGGACAGACTCCTGCTTACTTCCTGGGACAACAGACACCTCATGACAGTGGAGGCCGCACCACCCACCCCACCTCGAGAGTCCAGAGGGATGGAGGCCCATAGGCTCAGTCTGCCCTGGGTCCTGCAGCTCCCTAGAGGTGGCCTGTCCTGCCCCTGGTCATGGAGCAGGCTTGGCCGGCCTCAGCCCAAAGGTGTAGGGTGCCCGCTTCCTTGGGGGCGACTTGTTTGCCTCCTGCCAGCCCTTGAGCGTCTCCTCATTTCTGTAGAGTGATTCTTTTTTTTTTCTTTAGTTCTGCAGAATGCAAGGCGACTCTCAGCCTATGTTGGATGTAGGGTGTCCCCAAAGCCCCACAGGAGGTGCGCAGGCAGGTCCTGACTTGCCAGCCCTGGGCCTCTTCCTCCACCCATCTCCTTTGAGCCGGGGAGGCAGGTTGGCTATACAGCCCACCCTGAGCACCCCTCTTAGGACCCCGCTGGGTGTGTGCAGCAAGGGATCCTATGGGGGGTTCCATTGTCTGGAGGCTTTTTGTTTGTTTGTTGTTTTTGAGATGGAGTCTCACTCTGTTGCCAGGCTGGAGTGCAGTGGCTCCATCTTGGCTCGCGGCAACCTCCGCCTCCCAGGTTCAGGTGATCCTCATGCTTCAGCCTCCTGAGGAGTTGGGACTACAGGCACGCACCACCATGCCCAGCTAATTTTTGTATTTTTAGTACAGACAGGGTTTTGCTATGTTGGTCAGGCTGATCTCGAACTCCTGAGCTCAATCAGCCCGCCTCCACTTCCCAAAGTGCTAGGATTACAAGTGTGAGCCACCACGCCCGGCAACGCTCAGCTAATTTTATTTTCTGAGATGGGGGTCTCAACATGTTGCCTAGGCTGGTCTTGAATTCCTGGTCTCAAATGATTCTCCTGCCTCAGCCTCCCAAAGTGCTGGGATCATCACGCCAGGCCCAGTTATTCCCTGTTTATCTGCAATTCAAAGTTAGCTTGGAGTCCGTATTGTATCAGACAACCCTACGGCGGGTGACAATAAAGACCTTTCCCCTACAACATAAAAAAAACACAAAAAACGTTGGTGTGGGTGGTCTGAGTGTGAGCAGATCGGGGCGTGTGTCTGTGTGTCTGTGGAGGCAAGTGTCCCTGGGAGAGGCCCCAAGCCTGGGTCCTTGCAGGGTCAGCCATGGGCCCATGTGGGAGTGAAGAGGTGGGGGTAGGCTGTGCACACTTGCACACTCTTGCAAGTGCAGTGGGTGCCACCGAGACCCCACCTCACAGTTCCCACCTGCCTGGCCCTCCAGGGACCAGAACCACAGCCTAAGGGGCGGCCCTTGCTATGAAGGGCCATGGGCAGGGTCATTTCGGGACCCCTGGAGGGCTGAGACCTCTGGCCATGGGGCCATGTGGCAGGAACATCTGATGCAAGTGCCCGCAAGCGTCCCTTCCTGCCGGCTGACTCACACTCACTCCACTCCGGTGGCTCAGCCGGCCTGCCTGGGGACACAGCCAGGACCCGCGGTCCTCCAGTGGGGGCAGGGAGCGGGCACGGCAGGTGTGGCCTGGAGCCCGGGGCTGCCCACCTGCCGCGGCTGTGGGTGTCTGGCCAGGAGCCTGAGGCAGCCACGGGGCCATCCACCCTGCTCTGACAGAGTGGTATCAGGGGCAGCGTGCATGCCCCGTCTCCCTGGGGTTTAGCTCCTGCACAGTCCCCAGGGAAGTGTGGGGCAGGGCTGGCCCAGGAGATGGCCAAAGGCCAACGCCCTGCCCCAGTGACCGTGGACAAAGCGCTCTGCTGGTCACCTGGCGGCGTCTCCTCCTCCTATTACCTGGGGGTGGAGCCCAGAAGACACCCAGATGGCTCTCAGAGGGACACAGGGAGCCTGGTGCCCTGTGCCCTGGTCCCAGCTGATCTGTTCCCCAACAAGGCCTTAGTTTAGTTTTGTTTTTTTGAGACAGAGTCTTGCTCTGTCACCCAGGTTGGAGTGCAGTGGCAGGATCTCGGCTCACTGGAACCTCTGCCTCCCAGGTTCAAGCAATTGTCCCACCTCAGCTTCCCAAGTAGGTGGGATTACACCTGGCTAATTTTTGTATTTTTAGTAGAGACGGGGTTTCACTGTGTTAGCCAGAATGGTCTCGAACTCCTGACATCAGAAAATCCGTACTCCTCAGCCGCTCAAAGTGCTGAGATTACAGGGGTGAGCCACCCCGCCCGGCCACAAGGCCTTAGGTGTTTTTGGGGGGTGTTTCAGGGTGCATATCCTGGGAAGGACATGGCCAGGGGAACTTCCAAGGCAAAAGGCACTCTGCAGGTGGGACTGAGTTAGGATTTTGAGAGGGGAGATCACCCTGGATGACTGGGGAGCCCAGTGTCCTCACAGGGTCCTCATGAGAGGGGGCAGCGGGGTGAGAGTCAGAGAGAGACTGGAAGAGGCTGCCCTTGGCTGTGAGTGGGAAGGGGCCCGAGCTGAAGGATGTGGGCGCCTCTAAACGCTGGGAAAGGCAAGAACTGGATTCTCCCGGGAGCCCCCAGAGGGACTAGCCCTGCGCACACCTTTATGTTAGCCCAGTGAGGCCCCCGTGTCGGGTTTCTGACCTCCAGAACCGTGAGAGAACAGACGTGGGTCGTTTCAAGCCCCTGCACGTGTGTGATTCATTGCACAGCCCCAGGAGGCTCACACAGACGGTGGTTTCCTGAGCTCCCACTGTGCAGATGAGAATGCTGAAGCCAGGGCAGCCCCGGCCAGGCCCGCGGACTGTCACAGGTCCTGGGAGGCGCCAGGGGCAGAGAGATGCGGCTGCGGGCGGGCAAGGCCCTGCAGCCTGGGCATGGGACCGGCGCAGGGACAGGGCCCCCTCCCCGCAGGGCTGGATTTGCTGCGTCGCCAAATGCCGGGGCTGATCGGCTGCTGGGCGTGTGACCCGCGCCTTTGAAATCCGCGGAGCCACGGGTCGGGCCCTCCCTCCCGCCCTCCGACCGCACCCGCGCCAGGCCCGTCCCCGGGCGTCGCCTCCTCCTCCTCCGGGCGGCCGGGGCTCTGGGCACTCCCCCACGGTGCCCCAGGGTGACGGGCGTGGCGAAGAGCACGCAGTCGGGGGTCCGGGCCGCTCGTCCTGGGAACCCCCTCCCGTGCGGCGGCCGCGCGCCTGCGCACTGGCTCCGGGGCTGGGGCCCCTTTGCCCTGGGGGCGGGGAGCGGTTGCCGAGGCAACGCGTTTGCGTCAGCGAACCTGGCGCGGCGCCCGGGCTCTTAGGGCGAGGGAGGCGGGGCCCGGGATCTGGACCAATAGGGCTCCAGACATTAAGCGTGAGGGGCGTGGCCAGAGACCGCCCTCCAACCAATGGAATTGTTGTTGTCGGGGCCCCCCTAGCAGGGCGTGCGCCTCTTATGGGGGACCGTGAGCGTTACTCCACACCTCGCTCGCGACTGTGTTCTGGGTGGAGGCCTAGGGCTCAGAGTTGGGGGTCAGTGGGCCTGGCGGGGGGCAGTGGGAATGGAAGGCGCAGACTCGGAGTTGGAGGCCAGCGGGCCGGGCCCAGCCCCACGTCCTCCTCTTTTGCCCGTTTGTGTGACTCTGGGTCTGGTCTGGGTCTCCCGAGCTTCAGTTTCAAACTCCAGGTGCACAGAGCTGGGGAGTTGCGACAGTTGTAGGGGCGGTGCATTCACGGCCGCTGCTCCCCTGGCCGGCGCCCCTGCATTTATGCAGCGCCCACGTTTTGCACTGGGACCCCCTGCAACGACCGGTCTCTCTGAAGGTCACAGAGGAGCCGGGGGGCTGGGGGACCCCAGAAAGTGACCAGGCCTGGATGAGCAGGACTGAGCCGCACGCCTTGGCCCTGCACCAACACCTCTTCCTCTGTGGCCGGGAAACATTCCTTCCAAGGACCCCTACTGGAGGGGGTGGGAGGGTTGGTCCCCCAAGTCCCGGGCGCTGTGCACCTGAGTCAAAGCACTGAGGCAGGTGGTCAGGATCTGACATCCAGCAGCCACAGCCACAACCCCTCACCCCAGGCAGGCCTCACTCTCCACTGTAGCCCTGATCAATGAATCACAAGTGAGGGGCAGGAAACGAGATTGAAGGACCCACGGTGTAGACAGCAGGGGAGGTGGCCCCACCAACCCACCCATCTGGCACCCTCTACGTCCCAAGTCTGGAGTGTGCCAGTGGCAGCCCTCAAGGCAAGGACAGGCTGGAAGCCCGGCACCCCTGCCAGGCTGGCCTAGAAGAATCGGGGTGGCCCCTCTGGCCATGGGAAGTGGTACATTCACAGGTCCTGCGAATGACATGGGCATCTTTGGGGGCTGTTATTTAGCCGACCACAGAGTGTCTCAGGCTTCCTGGCAAGAGCCTGGACCCCATCTTCACCATGTACCGCCCTCATGCTGGGACCTTGGGGTCTCCTGTCTGCGGCCAGCCCAGGACCCCATGAGTTCCTCATTCCTGCTTCTCTCCAGATAGACCTTTTAAAGGTCTGCATTTCTCTTTGATTTTTTTTCCCGCAATAGTTTTCTTCATTATAGAAATACACAAGCAGCCTTACTCTGTGGCCCAGGCTGCAGTGGAGTGGCACGATCTCAGCTCGCTGCAGCCTCTGCCTCCGGGTTCAAGCACTCTTGTGTTTCAGCTTCCCCAGTAGCTGCACCAACACATCCAGCTAATTTTTTTTTGGAGACGGAGATTCACTCTGTCATCCAGACTGGAGCTCAGAGGTGCAATCTCAGCTCTCTGCAACCTCTGCCTCTTGGGTTCAAGCAATTCAACTTGTCTCAGCCTCCTAAGTAGCTGGGATTGCAGGCACCACCATACCCAGCTAATTTTTTTTTTTTTTTTTTTTTGAGATGAAGTTTTGCTCCTGTCACCCTGGCTGGAGCGCAGTGGTGTGATCTCGGCTCACTGCAACCTCCACCTCCCAGGTTCAAGCAATTCTCTTGCTTCAGCCTCCCGAGTAGCTGGGATTATAGGTGCCTGCCACCACGTCCAGCTAATTTTTGCATTTTTAGTAGAGACAGGGCTTCACCATGTTAAAGGCTGATCTCAAACTCCTGATCTCAGTTGATCCACTTATCTCAGCCTCTCTAATTTTTGTATTTTTAGTAAAGACGGCGTTTCACCATGATAAAGGCTGGTCTTGATCTCCTGATCGCAGGTGATCCGCCCATCTCGGCCTCTCTAATTTTTGTATGTTTCATAGAGACGGGGTTTCACCTTGTTGGTCAGGCTGGTTTGGAACTCCTGACCCCAGGTGATCCGCCAACCTTGGCCTCCCTAAGTGCTGGGATCACACGCCTGAGCCACTGTGCCGGCAGCTATTGTCCAATTTCTGAGTGACATCATCTTGGCGATGGCTTTGATTTGCATTTCCCTGAAGACTTGTGTGTTGCGTCTCTTCTCCATGGATGTTGACCAACACGTGTGTAAATGTTCAAGACCCACATATTTAAAAAAGTAAAAAGAAACAGATGACATTGGCCGGGCACAACATGGCCAACATCGCCAAACCCCGTCTCTACTAAAAATACAAATATTAGCCGGGCGTGATGGCACACGCCTGTAATCCCAACTACTTGGGAGGATGACGCAGGAGAATCACCTGAACCTGGGAGGCGGAGGTTGCAGTGAGCCGAGATCGCACCACTGCACTCCAGCCTAGGCGACAGAGCGAGGCTCCGTCTCAAAAATAAGATAAATAAAATAAAAATAAATAAAACAAATAGAATTTTAAAAATTGCCCATCCTTCTGAGGCCTCCTGTGCAGTCATAGCACCCTGTGGCCCCGCGGCCAAGCGGGAGAAGCAGGCAGGGGAAGTTGCTTCCAGAACGCCAGGACACCGACTGCAGGTGGAGAGAAACGGGAGGGGCAGCTGTGGTGACCCAGGGCTGGCATCCCCCTCCCGGCGATGTGACCTACCAGGGACCTTGCCACAGGGCCTCAGTCAGCCTTCTGTTGATGACATGCTGAGGTCAGGACCAGGGCCATGGCCTGTGCCTGATAAGAAGTGGTTTCCAGTTATTTGGTGAATCGGTGCTGGGGGTGTGGGCTGAGGGGTCCAGGGAGCCACACCTGACCCCATGTCCCTCTATCCCACAAAGTAGAGGAGAGTCATGGGCCACCTGCCCGGAGAGGCAGGTCCAACCTCTGCCTGTGGTCAAAGCTCAGAGGGGATCCCTGAGGCCGGCAGCAGAGCCACGAGGACACAGTGGCCTGGCGGCAGGCGGGTGGGGCAGCGCAGAGCTGCTTTCCAGGACAGACAGATGCAGCCCTTCTCCCTCCGGCCTTCCCGGGAGCAGGATCCCATCCAGTGACGCGAGGACTGCAGCGGGGACAAGGAGGGCAGCTGCTCTGGTTTCCCATCTGCTTCTCTGGCTTGGAAAGAAGGGCAAACAGCTCCAGAAATACTGAGGAACGTGGGCCACGCCCCGGGGCGGCCACCAGGCGGTGGCACCAGAAGGTCAGCAGAGACAGAGCATAAACAGCAGCCACACAAAACACCCACGTGGGACACAGGCCGAGTGCACACATGGACACCTGATGCCCAGCAGCTGAGAGGACGGCACAGCCTGAACACCCGGCAGGAGGGGATGGCTGGGCATAGCGTGGTCCATCCATGCTGGAACGTTATCCCATGACCAACAGGAGCCAGGCCACAGTGTGAACCTGGAGGACATCGTGCTCAGTCACAGATGCTAGACTCAGAAGGCCATGCAATGTGTGATCCCATTTCTATGAACTGTCCAGGACAGGCCCATCCAGAGGCATGGAGGGGATGTGTGTGTGCCGGGGAGTGCTGGGATTACAGGCATGAGCCACCACGCCCGGCCTGTCCCATATACATTTTGATTCACCTTGATCATTAAGATTGCAATTGCTGGCCAGGTGTGGAGGCTCATGCCTTTAATACCGGCACTTTGGGAGCTGAGGCTGGTGGATCACAAGGTCAGGAGTTCAAAACCAGCCTTGCCAAGATGGTGAAACCCCGTCTCTACTAAAAATACAAAAAAATTAGCTGGGCGTGGTGGCGGGTGCTGGCAGTGCCAGCTACTCAGGAGGCTGAGGCAGCAGAATCGCTTGAACATGGGAGGCGGAGGTTGCAGTGAGCCAAGATTGCTTCACTGCACTCCAGCCTGGGTGAAAGAGTGAGACTCCATCTCAAACAAAAAAAAAGATTGCAATTACTTTTTCCTCCTGGTTTGCTTTATTTGATATACCTATGCTGGCTGGGAACTGTGGCTCACGTCTACAATCCCAGCACCTTGGGAGGCCAAAGAGGGAGGATCGCTTGAGGCCAGGAGTCAAAGATCAGCCTGAGCAATGGAGGGAGACTTCATCTTTACAAAAAAGAAACAAAATCAGCTTGGCATGGAGGCACATGCCTGTAGACCCAGCTACTCGGGAGGCTGAGACAGGAGAATCGCTTGAACCTGGGAGGCGGAGATTGCAGTGAACCAAGACTGTACCACTGCACTCCAGCCTGGGTGACACAGTGAGACTCCGTCTCAAAAAAAAAAAAAAAAATGGCCGGGGATGGTGGCTCACGCCTGTAATCCCAGCACTTTGGGAGGCCGAGGCGGGCGGATCATGAGGTCAGGAGATCGAGACCATCCTGGCTAACATGGTGAAACCCCGTCTCTACTAAAAAATACAAAAAATTAGCCAGGCGTGGTGGCGGGCACCTGTAGTCCCAGCTACTCGGGAGGCTGAGGCAGGAGAACGGCGTAAACCCGGGAGGCGGAGCTTGCAGTGAGCTGAGATCCAGCCACTGCACCCCGGCCTGGGCGATAGAGCGAGACTCTGTCTCAAAAAAATAAAATAAAATAAAAGAAGCCAGTTTCTAAATTAATTTCAAAATCACGAGATTTCCTATATATACCCAACTTCCACGTTTAAAAAGTATAATGGAAAAAAAGGTGTCATGGAAAAATATCTCATTCATATTAACAACCAAAAATAATTACGAATGACCTTTGAAATAAATGTACAGATAAGAAATGCCCAGAATAGGGCAACCCACAGAGATGGAGGGTGGATGTGTTTGTCAGGGGCTGGGGAGGGGATGGGAGTGAGTGCTGATGGGGACAGCGTTCCCTTTGGGGTGACGGAATGGTTTTGAATTCGATAGCGGTGATATTTGCATCACTTTGTGAATATACTGTACACAGCACCACTGAATTTCAAAATTTTTTTTGATATAGGGTCTTGCTCTGTTGCCCAGGCTGAAATATAGTGGCACAATCATGGCTTATGGCAGCCTCAACTTTGGAGGTTCAGTGATCCTCCTGCCTCAGCCTCCCAAGTAGCTGGGACTATAGGCATGCACCACCACACCCGGCTAATTTATTTTTATTTTTAGTAGAGATGAGGTCTTGCCATGATGCCCAGGCTGGTCTCAAACTCCTGAGCTCAAGTGATCCTGCTGCCTCGGCCTCCAAAGTGCTGGGATTACAGGTGTGAGCCACTGCACCCAGCCAATTTTAAATTTAAAAACGGTGAATCTTGGCTGGGCATGGTGGCTCACACTTATAATCGCAGCACTTCGGAAGGCCGAGGTGGGGGGAAAACCTGAGGTCAGGAGTTTGAGACCAGCCTGGCCACAACATGGTGAAACCCCGTCTCTACTAAAAATACAAAAATTTGCTGGGCGTGGTGGCGGGTACCTGTAATCCCAGCTACTCGGGAGGCTGAGGCAGGAGAATTGCTTGAACCCGGGAGGTGGAGGTGACGGTGAGCCGAGATGGCGCCGCTGCACTCCAGCCTGGGTGACAGAGAGAGACTCCATCTCAAAAAAAACAAAAACAAAAACAAATACAAAAATCAGCTGGGCGTGGTGGCACATGCCTATAATCGCAGCTGCTAGGGAGGCTGAGGCAGAAGAATTGCTTGAACCCAGGAGGCGGAGGTTGCAGTGAGCCAAGATCGTGCCATTGCACTCCAGCCTGGGCAGCAAGAGTGAAATTCCGTCTCAAACCAACCAACCAACCTAGTAAACAGCAGCCTCTCTGGAAGGCGGTTCCCAATCCCCAGCTCTGCCTAACAGGAGCCCGTCCCTTCCTAGCGCCACGGTGCCCTCTAGGGACGAGGTGCGGCGGCACAGCCTGACGGGCACAGGTTCCACCCTGCGGGTCCCGGTCCGCCCCTCCCTGAGGCGCAAAATACCAAATTCGCGAGCCAAAGCTGGTCTTCCGTTAGGCCCTGGACCCACAACGTTTCACGTTGGAAGGGACCCCAGAGACTCACTCACCCGATGCCCACATTTTTCACATACAGAAAACAAGCAGCCGGGCGCGGTGGCTCAAGCCTGTAATCCCAGCACTTTGGGAGGCCGAGACGGGCGGATCACAAGGTCAGAAGATCGAGACCCTCCTGGCTAACACGGTGAAACCCCGTCTCTACTAAAAAATACAAAAAACTAGCCGGGCGAGGTGGCGGGCGCCTGTAGTCCCAGCTACTCGGGAGGCTGAGGCAGGAGAATGGCGTGAACCCGGGAGGCGGAGCTTGCAGTGAGCTGAGATCCGGCCACTGCACTCCAGCCTGGGCGACAGAGCGAGACTCCGTCTCAAAAAAAAAAAAGAAAGAAAAAAGAAAACAAAAAGCAGCTGGGCACGGTGGCTCACGCCTGGTATCCCAGCACTTTGGGAGGCTGAGGCTGGAGGATCCTTTGAGGCCAGGAGTTCAAGACCAGCCTGGCCAACATGGTGAAATCCTGTCTGTACTAAAAATACAAAAATTAGGGCCGGGTGTGGTGGTGCACGCTTGTAAGCCCAATACTTTGAGAGGCCGAGGCAAGAGGATCGCCTGTGGTCAGGAGTTTGAGACCAGCATGGCCATTTTGATGAAACCCTGTCTCTACTAAAAATACAAAAAAATTAGCTGGGCGTGGTGGCGGGCGCCTGTAGTTCCAGCTTCTTGAGAGGCTGAGGCAGGAGAATGGCGTGAACCTGGGAGGCGGGAGAGCTTGCAGTGAGCGGAGATTGCGCCACTGCACTCCAGCCTGGGTGACAGAGCAAGACTCTGTCTCAAAAAAAAAAAAAAAAAAAAAAAATTAGCCAGGCGTGGTGGCGGGCGCCTGTAGTCCCAATTCCTTGGAAGACTGAGGCAGGAGAATTGCTTAAACCTGCGAGGTGGAGGTTGTAGTGAGCTGAGATCAGGCCACTGCACTCCAGTCTGGGCAACAGCAAGACTGTCTCAAAAAAAATAATAAAATAAAATAAAATAAAAAGAAATTTATAAAATGAAATAAATAAGTAAATAAAAAGTTTTAGTGTACGTTAATTTGTCCAAGGCCACAGGAGCTAGGTAGTAATGGGCTGGCCTGGAGGTCACCCCTTCGGTCTTTTCCCTCTGAATCTGTTCCTCGGCACGTGGTAAAAACTTGACTGCTTCATTTTCTTTTCTTTTTTCTTTTTTTTTTTTTTTAAGACAGGGTCTTGCTCTGTCATCCAGGCTGGAGTGTAGTAGTGTGATCTCGGCTCACTGCAACCTCCACCACCCGGGTTTAAGCAATTCTCCTGCCTCAGTCTCCCAGTAGCTGGGATTACAGGCACCTGCCACTGTGCCTGGCTAATGTTTTTGTATTTTTAGTACAGGCGTGGTGGCTCCTGCCTGTAATCCCAGCACCTCAGGAAGGCTGAGGTGGGAGGATCACTTGGGGAGTAGAGTCTGAGACCAGCCTGGGCAAGAGAGCGAGACCCTGTCTCTAGAAAAAAAATTAATTTTGCTTTCTTTGAGACGGAGTCTCACTGTGTCACCCAGGCTGGAGTGCAGTGGTATCATCCCCACTCACTGCAACCTCCACCTCCCGGGTTCAAGTGATTCTAATGCCTCACTCTCCCAAGTAGCTGGGATTACAGGTGCACCACCACGCCTGGCTAATTTTTGTATTTTTAGTAGAAACAGGGTTTCACCATATTAGTCAGGCTGGTCTCGAACTCCTGCCCTCGTGATCCGCCCGCCTCCCAAAGTGCTGGGACTACAGGCATGAGCCACTGCTCCCGGCCACTTTTTTGTATTTTTAGTAGAAACGGGGTTTCACCATGTTGGACAGTCTGGTCTCAAACTCCTGACCTCAAGTGATCTGCCTGCTGTGACCTCCCAAACTGCTGGATGACAGGTGTGAACCACTGCGCCCAGCCTACAAAAAAAATAAATAAATAAAAAAGAAGAAGAAGAAAGAACATTAGCTGGGCGTGGTAATGTAGCTGTGGTTCCAGCTACTTGGGAGGCTGAGGCGGGAGGATTGTTTGAGCCTTGGAGGTTGAAGCTGCAGTGAGCTATGATCGCACCACTGCACTCCAGCCTGGGCCACAGAGTAAGACCCTGTCTCAAAAAATAAAAAATAAAAAATAAATTAAAAATTAAAAAATAAAATAAAATAAAATTAGCCGGGCGCAGTGGCAGGTACCTGTAGTCCCAGCTACTCGGGGAGGCTGAGGCAGGAGAATGGCGTGAACCAGGGAGGTGGCACTTGCAGTGAGCCGAGATCAAGCCACTGCACTCCAGCCTGGGTGACAGAGCGAGACTTTGTCAAAAAAAAAAAAAAAAAAAAAAAAAAAAAAAAATTTCTCGGCCCCAAGACCTGAAGCTCACCCCTGGGATAGGGCACCCTGTTAATACTGGCAGGAAAAGGGAAGTGAGCACCAGCCGCCATGGGCACCAAAACGACACCATTTATTCCGACGTCTGCGTCTGTAGTTTTATTCCCTATCTGGCTGGGGGAGGGTGGTCTCTGGGGTGGATGGAGTGAGGGTGAAGGGGACAGGGATGGTCCCTGCTCCCACCTCCCAAACCCACCTGGGAAGCTGCATGGCTGGGCTGCTGGGGACATCCTGAGCCCTGGGGGAGACAGAGGTGTGGGTGTCCGGGCTTCATCTTGCAGGTACAAGGGGATACATTCCATCAAGCAGATCCTGGTTTCATGGAGTCCTTCGAGGGCACGGCTGGGAGGTCCCTCTCCTGGAGGCTCCAAGAGCTGGACCAAGTGGTTTCTGGATCAAGGACGAGTTCTGGGAGCTTCAGGCTTCGGCGGTGACAATGTTAATTGCACTTGTTTGATTTTCTGGCAGAAGCCAGGAGAGATGGGGACAGCGTCCTTCTCTTCGGTGACCATCCCAGGCACCCAGAGGTGACCAGACTTCTGTGTGGTCTGGGACAGTGCAGGGCTCGGGCAGGAAGGGCCACCGTGGTGAAAGGCCACTGACAGTTCTGGTGAGGAGTAGGGTGGCAGGGGTTCAGTCAGGGAGAGGTGGCGGCGGCCTTTGCTCAGTGCCCTGCTCTCACCTTCCAAGGGTCTAGGGGACACAGAGCTCATGGATTTTGGTCCTGCAGTCCCAGGGACCACACAGAAAAAGGGGTTCAACTGGAAGTCTGCAGCATCTGGGAAAAGCCAATTCTAGAAGAACTGGAAGATTCCAGACCAGGGGAGAGGCGTCCAGCCACAGAAGAGTCCTGCCTGGGTTGGTCGGAAGGAAAGAGGACATCATTCTGAGGAGGCAGAGGGCTCACTATGTTATTGATTTAAAAATTCTTTAGGCTGGTGCAGTGGCTCATGCCTGTAATCCCAGCACTTTTGGAGGACAAGGTGGGCGGATCACCTGAAGTCAGGAGTTTTCAGACCAGCCTGGCCAACATGGTGAAACCTCATCTCTACTAAAAATACAGTAATTAGGCTGGGCGTGGTGGCTCACGCCTGTCATCCCAGCATTTTGGGAGGCCGAGACGGGAAGATCACGAGGTCAGGAGATCAAGACTATCCTGGCTAACACGGTGAAATCCCGTCTCTACTAAAAATACAAAAAATTAGCCAGGCGTGGTGGCACACACCTGTAGTCCCAGTTACTTGGGAGGCTGAGGCAGGAGAATGGTGTGAACCTGGGAGGCGGAGCTTGCAGTGAGCGGAGATTGCGCCACTCACTCCAGCCTGGGCGACAGGGCGAGACTGCGTCTCAAAAACAGAAACAAACAAATAAACAAAAACACAATAATGAGCCGGGCCTGGTGGTGGTGGCGCCTGTCGTCCCAGCTACTCGGGAGGCTGAGGCAGGAGAATCGCTTGAACCCGGGAGGTGGAGGTTGCAGTGAGCCGAGAGCGTGCCATTGGACTCCAGTCTGGACGACAGAGGGAGACGCCATTAAAAAAAAAAAAAAAAAAGTAAAAAAAAAATCTCAAGATGGTTGTAAATGTGACTATAAAAATCAAACCCTTTATGATCCACAAAGGGGCCCTTCGGAAATGAGTCAGCAGCCGGGGTGCAGGCCATGGGTTCCCAGGAGTCCAGGAAGCCCTGAATGCTTCAGATGCGCGTTTCGGAAGAACTGAGGAAGCAGAGTGCACGGAGTAAGAGAGAGGGCTGGGTGCGGTGGCTCACACCTGTGATCTAAGCACTTTGGGAGGCCGAGGTGGGAGGATCACTTGAGGCCAGGAGTTCTGCGAGACCCCTGTCTCTAGTTTGTAAAAAAAAAAAAATCTGTAGGAAAATGGAAGAGACTGGGGAGGGAGGAAGGAGGATGCCTGGGTCCAGGTCGTGCCTCTGTGTGAAGGGACACCGGCGGCTGCCGGTGGGGAGCGCAGAGTAAAGGCCTGCGGCAGGAGATGTCCACCCTCAGGGGCTCGGAGCCTCCCCAACAGGAGACATGTAGGAGGCTGAGCAAGCTGGGCGCCCTTGAGAGACAGGCCCAGGCAGGGCTGTGGCCACAGCAGCCCCAGGGGGTCCCCAGTGAGGTGGAGGCAGGATCAGGTGGGGACGAGGGTTGGGGCAGAAGTTCCAGGAGCCGGGGAGCCACCCAGGGCGGGGAGTGACCCTGGAAGCCGTCCAGCCTCCTGGAAAGTGGAAGTGGTTTAAAAAACACAGTGGGCTTTTCCGGTTGCTAGTAACACACAGAATTACAGAGTTCATGTTCGGTCCCAGAAGGGAGACTGAGGCTCGAGACGGCAAGGAAGGCGTCTGCCATCCAGGGCTGGAGCTCCTGAGGACCAACACCTGCTCAGCGGCCTGGCCCCTGGGCTCCCTGAGATGCTCAGGCTGGAGAGAAGCGTGATGATGGTTCCAGAGCATCTTCCTTCAAGTCTCTGAGGCCCCAGCGGCAGTTCGGGCACCGGGCGGCCTGCGGGGCTCTTAGTGGCACATACGGGCGGTCATTTCTTTCTGTTAAGAGCAAGCAGGACATCAGCTCCCACCAGCCACTCCCAAAAGGGGTGATGCAAACAGCAGACACACTGAGACGCACAGGCAGAGGGACGGCAGCTGGGGGCTTCCCTGAACCCCCAAACAACAAAAACCACACAGGCAACTGCACACCTGGGACCAGGGGCAGCAGGCTACCCCATGAGGCCAGAGTCAATATTTTCAGATCTGTGGGCCAGACGGTCCCTGTCATGACAGCTCAACTCTGTCTTGTACCTCAAAACCCACTTCAGACAACTGGTAACCTCATGAGTCTACCTCGCTGCCAATAAAACTTTATTTACAGCCAGGCATGGTGGCTCATGCCTGTAATGCCAGCAGTTTGGGAGGCAGAGGCAGGCAGATCACCTGAGGTCAGGAGTTTGAGACCAGCCTGGATGACACGGTGAAACCCCATCTCTACTAAAAATACAGAAATTAGCCACGCATGGTGGCGGGCGCCTGTAATCTCAGCTACTCGGGAGGCTGAGGGAGGAGAATCGCTTGAACCTGGGAGGTGGGGGTTGCCATGAGCCAAGATAGCGCCACTGCACTCCAGCCTGGGTGACAGTGCGAGACTCTGTCTCAAAAGAGAAAAAACAACTTTGGGAGGCCGAGGTGGGCAGATCACAAGGTCAGGAGATCGAGACCATCCTGGCTAACATGGTGAAACCCCATCCCTACTAAAAATACAAAAAATTAGCCAAACGTGGTGGTGGTCACCTGTAGCCCCAGCTACTCAGGAGGCTGAGGGAGGAGAATCACTTGAAACCTGTGAGGCGGAGGTTGCAGTCGCTGAGATCGCACCACTGCATTCCAGCCTAGGAGACAGAGCGAGACCCTGTCTCAAAAACAAAACAAAACAAAACCCTACAAACTTTATTTACAAAAACAGGAAGCTAGCCAGGGGACCGCAGTTTGCTGACCCCTGTCTTATACAGACCGGACACTGGAAGGAAAATTCTAGAATACAGAAAAAAAGAAGAAGAAAAAAGAAAAGAAAAACAAAGAAAAAAGAGAAGATCCCACTACCACCTTTAGACCCACCGAGTATGCAACTATTAATTTTAAATTTAGCAACATGTTTACCGGTAGCAAAGCCTGAAATGGGATACACAAAAATGAGGAAGTTATGTGAAGATGTTTTTAATCTTTTTTTTTTTTTTCGAAATGGAGTTTCATGCTGTCATTCAGGCTGGAGTGCTGTGCGCAATCTTGGCTCACTGCAACCTTCACCTCCTGGGTTCAAACGATTCTCCTGCCTCAGCCTCCTGAGTAGCTGGGATCACAAGTGCCCATCACCAAGCCTGGCTAATTTTTTTTTTTTTTTCCCCGAGAGAGAGTCTTGCTCTGTCACCCAGACTGGAGTGCAATGGCATGATCTCGGCTCACTGCAACCTCCACCTCCTGGGTTCAAGCGATTTTCCTGCCTCAGCCTTCTGAGTAGCTGGGATTACAGGTGCCCGCCACCACCCCAGCTAATTTTTTGTATTTTTAGTAGAGACGGGGTTTCACCACATTGGCCAGGCTGGTCTCGAACTCTGGACCTCATGATCTGCCCGCCTTGGCATTCCAAAGTGCTGGGATTACAGGCGTGAGCCACTGTGCCCGGCCTTAATCTTTTCTTTTATTTTCTTTTTTTTTTTGAGACAGGTTACTGGCTGTCACCTAGGCTAGAGTACAGTGGCACAATCTTGGCTAACTGCAGCCTCGACCTCCCAGGCTCAAGTGATTCTCCTGTCTCAGCCCCCTGAGTAGCTGGGACCACAGGCACACACTACTGTGCCTGGCTAATTTTTTTTATTTTTTGTAGAGAAGATGTCTCCCTATGTTGCCCAGGCTGTTTTCAAACTTCTGAGCTCGAGTGATCCTCCCTCTTTGGCCTCCCAAAGGGTTGGGATGACAGGTGGGAGCCACCTCGTCCGTCCATTTTTAACCATTTTTTAAAGTTGTAAGAGAGTGATGGCTCCCACCTGTCATCTTAACCCTTTGGGAGGCCAAGGCGGGAGGACTGCTTGCATACATGAGTTTGAGAACAACATCCTGGGCAACATAGTGAGACCCCATCTTGAAACACAATAAAAAATTAGCCGGGCGTGGTGGCCGTGGTCCCAGCCACTGGGAGGCTGGTGGGGTCCCGCTCTCACATCAGGGCCACCACATCCATACAGTGCTCGACAACCTGGGGAACAGAGCAGCCCCTGGGCAGGTTCCAGGGCCAGGCCCTGAATCATGGGCACCCACTCCACTGCTGGTCCCATCACCGAGTCACAAATGTGGGCCCCAATTTCAAGAAGCCACACTGGCTTCAGGGACGTGGACCCCACACTGAGGAATCTGGTCCCTGGGTTCGTCTCTGGATAAAACCTGGTAGCGTGGAAAGCAGACAGGCAAGGGCGGGCACAGAGGTACCCGGCAGGCTGCAGAAGTCAGGTGGAGTCTAGGCCAGGTGCGCTGGCTCCCGTCTGTCATTCCAGCACTTTGGGAGGCCGAGGCAGGCAGATCACCTGAGTTCAGGAGTTCGAGACCAGCTTGGCCAACATGGTGAAACCCGATTTCTACTAAAAACACAAAAATTAGTGTGGCGTGGTGGCACGTGCCTATAATCCCAGCTACTCGGGAAGCTGAGGAGGAGACTTGCTGGAACCCGGGAGGTGGGGGTTGCAGTGAGCCAAGATCGTACCACTGCACTCCAGGCTGGGTGACAGAGGGAGACTCCAGCTCCAAAAAAAAAAAAAAAAAAAAAAAAAGGCCAGGCACCGTGGCTCCCGCCTGTAACCCCAGCACTTTAAGAGGCCGAGGCAGGCGGATCACGAAGTCAGGAGATCCATCAAGACAATCCTGGCTAACACGGTGAAACCCCGTCTCTCCTAAAAAACACAAAAAATCAGCTGGGCATGGTGGCGGGCGCCTGTAATCCCAGCTACTTGGGAGGCTGAGGCAGGAGAATCACTTGAACCCGGGAGGCGAAGGTTGCAGTGAGCCGAGATCGCACCACTGCACTCCAGCCTGGGCGACAGTGAGACTAGGTCTCAAAACAAACAAAAACACACAAAGTTAGGGTGGACTCTGCGCCGGCTCCTATCCCTTTCATAAGGGACACTGAGCTGCGCTCTGGCACACCTGAGCTCAGGCCTGTGAAGGCGGAGCGAGCAGGCGGGGAGGCGGGGCCGGCGCGGAGGAAACTGCACCTACCGCCCGGATTTGTTCCATGGGAAAACGCAGGATCCCTCCCGGCTACTGCCGCCTGGATTTGCTCCGGGGGAGAACCCGGGATCCCTCCCGGCTACCTCACCACCTGTCCCATCAGCAGGGTACCCCGGGACCCAACTCTAGGGCCCGGGGCTGTGACCCAGGGAGAGCCGGGGCCGCCAGCTGCTGGGCCGACCGCGGGCAGTCAGGGTCCTGGCCCCGGAAGGGTGCCTCTGCCACGGGCCGCTAGTCCCACCGTAACCCCAAGCCTCAGCCCCAAGCCCGCGCACCAGTGGCTCCAGCTCCTTGGTGTCGATGAGGCCGAACTCCTTGACGAAATAGTAGAAGTGCTTGTAGCAGGTGTTCACGTGGGCCTCGGAGCCCATCTGCGCGATGCGGTCAAAGTGGTGGATGTAGACGTGCACGAACACGCGGAACAGCCGCGACAGGATCTTCCGCACCGTCTGCAAGAAGTTCTTGGGGAACGGCGTGCCTGCAGGGAGAGAGGTGGGACGGGCCCACGAACTCAGTCAAGTCCATGTCCAGAACCCTTTGCTCCTGGATGTGACAAGGGGCTTCCAGACAGAAATGGCCGGCAGGCCGGGGGCTGGTGGCTCACACCTGTAATCCCAGCACTTTGGGAGGCCAAGGCAGGCAGATCACTTGAGGTCAGGAGTTCAAGACCAGCCCGGCCAACATGGAGAAACCCCATCTTTACTGAAAAATAAAAAAAATTAGCCGGGTGTGGTGGTTCACACCTGTAATCCCAGCTACTCATGAGGCTGAGGCAGGAGAATCGCTTGAACCTGGGGGGTAGAGGTTGAAGTGAACTGAGATGGTGCCACTGCACTCTAGTCTGGGTAACAGAGTGAGACACTGTCTCAAAAAAAAAAAAAAAAGTCCGCTGTACTCTGGAGGGATGTGCCCCAATGATCACCCACAAACCCACGTTTACAGGGTGCCCCTGAGAGCCACACAGTGCATTACACATCGAGCTGGGCAGGAGGTCCCACCAAAGGGTGATGATCCTGGTGGGCCCAGGGGCTCCATGGCAGTGATTCTGAAACCACTGAGAACACTGGGCCCAGCGCTGGCAGGGGTACTTGTCTCCTCTGCGAAGGACTGCAGGCCTGATGCTGATCCCGCCCTTCTCTGCTTTGGGGTGAGGGAGACAGGCGTCACCAGGAGCGATTCGGGATGAAGCGAGGCTACTAAGTGCAGCCCGACTTAGGAGAAGACTCAGAAATGGAGTCTCTCTCTCTCTTTCTTTTTTTTTTGAGACGGAGTCTTGCTCTGTCGCCCAGGCTGGAGTGCAGTGGCCGGATCTCAGCTCACTGCAAGCTCCGCCTCCCGGGTTTTATGCCATTCTCCTGCCTCAGCCTCCCGAGTAGCTGGGACTACAGGCGCCGCCACCTCACCCGGCTAGTTTTCTGTATTTTTAGTAGAGACAGGGTTTCACCGTGTTAGCCAGGATGGTCTCGATCTACTGACCTCGTGATCCGCCCGTCTCGGCCTCCCAAAGTGCTGGGATTACAGGCTTGAGTCACCGCACCCGGCTTTTTTTTTTTTTTTTTTGAGACAGGGTCTTGCTCTGTCGCCCAGGCTGGAGTGCAGTGGCACGATCATAGTTTACTGCAGCCTCAACTTCCTAGCCTCAAGCGATCCTCCCACCTTAGCCTCCCGAGTAGCTGCAACCACAGGCGTGCACCACCATGCTTGGCTAATTTTTTTTTTTTTTTTTTTTTTTTTGAGACAGAGTCTCGCTCTGTCGCCCAGGCTGGAGTGCAGTGGCCAGATCTCAGCTCACTGCAAGCTCCGCCTCCCGGGTTCACGCCATTCTCCTGCCTCAGCCTCCCGGGTAGCTGGGACTACAGGCGCCCGCCAGGTCGCCCGGCTAGTTTTTTGTATTTTTAGTAGAGACGGGGTTTCACCATGTTAGCCAGGATGGTCTTGATCTCCTGACCTCGTGATCCGCCCGCCTCGGCCTCCCAAAGTGCTGGGATTACAGGCTTGAGCCACCGCGCCCGGCCAACTTGGCTAATTTTTAAAATTTTTCCTAGAGGTGGGATTTTGCTATGTTGCCCAGGCTGAGCTCAAACTCCTGGGCTCAAGTGATCCCTGGGCTCGGCCTCCCAAAGCGCTGGCATTACGGGTGTGAGCCACTGTGCTTGGCCTCCCTGACTTTTCCGGAAGGCTCTGTATCCCCAGCCCCTGCTCACCACTGACTCACCGACGTTGGTGGGGAAGAGGTCCTCGTTGTTGATTTGCGCCTCGATCCAGTCCATCAGCAGGTCCATGTACCTGGGCGCGGAGAGCGCCGTGGGCTTCCGGAACTTATGCTCGTCCTGCCAGCGGTACTCGTACTTGGGGCCCCCCGACATGACGGGGCAGGACTGCTCCGTGCAGCCGTCGCTGATGGTGCCGTAGATGAGGTTGACGCGGTTAAAGAAGTCGACCACGTGAACGGCCACCCAGTCGTTCAGGTCCTCGCCCGGGGGCAGCTGCACGGCTAGCCGCAGGTCCAGCCCGGCGTTCAGCGACGCCTGCGCCTTCTTGTGCAGCTCGAAGCGCTGGGTGCCCGGCTCGAACTTGCGCTTGGGGCGGAATGTCTTGTCCTTGTTGAAGACTTGCTTCAGGAAGGGGTTGGACATCTTGGTGACGCCTGCTCTCCTGGAACGCTTCTGCAGAGGGGTCCTGGGCCAGCTGGCTGGGGGTGCTGACCAACCCGAGAGGCCACGAAACACTCACCACGCTCCACAGCTCTCCCGTGGATCTGAAATACACAGGGGAATCATGACCTGCTGGAGGTGACAGAATTTCCCGGAAACTCGTGCTGACGGCACAAGCGGCAGGATTTGTTTTTTTTTGTTTGCTTTATTTTCTGAGACAGGGTCTCACTCTGTTGCCCCGGCTGGAGTGCAGTGGTGCCATCATGGCTCACTGCAACCTCTGCCTCCCAGGGCCAAGCGATCCTCCCACCTTAGCCTCCTGACTAGCTGAGACTACAGACACACACCACCACAGCTGGGTAATTTTCTTTTAGTAGAAACGGGGTTTCTCTATGTTGCCCAGGATGGTCTCCAACTCCTGGGCTCACGTGATCCTCCCACCTCTGCCTCCCAAAGTGCTGGGCTTACAGGCCTGAGCCACTGCACCCAGCCCCTAGTGGCAGGGTTCAAAACATCCCCTGGACTTCTGACTTTAAGGAGTTTCACCCAAAGGGGGCCACCTCCTCAGTGGACAGAACAGAACTGCACATGGCGAGGCCTGACTGGCTCACAGCAGAAGGTGCAGAGAGCCGGACCCCAAGAACCCGCAGGGGCCGGATCTTCCCCGGTGCTGCTACCTGGCTGGGGCCTGGACTTGCTGCTACCTGGCACTCTGGGGCTTGAGTGTGGGGGCAGGCTAAGATGCTGGTTATAGGGGACTACGCAGGCCGGACTGTGGCCTCCACAAAGAAGCCACGCCCCAATGCCCGCAGCCTGTGCATGGCAGCCTAGGTGGAAAAAGGTCTTGAGGGATGTCATCTTGGATTACTTGGGTGGCCCCACAGTCAGAGACAAATGTCCTTATGAGTGAGGTGGATACGGGGGAGACAGCTATGTGAGAACAGAGGCAGAGATGGGGGTGATGCTTCCACAAGCGAAGGGCCCAGGATGCTGGCCACCGCCAGGAGCAGAGAGAAGCCTGGCAGATGCCCCTCGGCCTCAGAGGGACCCAGCCCTGCCCACACCTTCGTCGCGGACGTGCGGCCCCAGAGCTGACAAATGAATCTCTGTCATGGCAGCGTTGTCCGCTGTGCCCAAGTCACTGGTCACTGGGTCAGGGACCCCTGCGATTGGTGTGATCCCTCTTTGCTTGATTTCATCTGCAAAGACCCCCTTCCATGTTGGATCACATGGCGAGATGCTGGGTGATTCCAGGGGCAGCTGTCCACCTCAAGGCACCGTATAAATGAGGAAACTTCCAGGTGCCAGCCCAAGTCTCACGCACACCTGAGCGGTGACTTGTAAGACACCTGGGGGTTGCTCTGGCGTGGGGCCCCAGCATCCGCCGACTCCCCTGAGAATCCTCAGGGGAGAGAGACAGAGTCCATCCTGCACAGGGCGGAGGGACGACCTGGATCACACACCGCGCATGTGCCAGGTTCACACTCAGCACACAGGGCCTGTCACTGCCAACACCGTTGTCACTACCAGGACGCCAGCACCGTGGCAGGCCCAGAGTGGATGCAGACCCCACCCTGCTCTGCTGGGTGCACCTCCTGGACTGGCAGACTTGACTGTGACACTTGGGGCAAGGCCCATGCAGGGCATTGGGCAGGGCAGGGGTCCTCACCACAGCATGAAGAGGACCCAGCAGAAAGGGGAGTCAGAAAGGGGAGAGGGAGTGAGGCCCACGCATGCCCAGGCCCACTGGGCTCCATGCAACGCTCCCAAGAAATAAACACACATTCATCATGTTCTGGTACATCCCAACCCCACCTCATTTTTTTTTTTTTTGAGACAGAGTCTCGCTCTGTCGCCCTGGCTGGAGTGCAGTGGTCAGATCTCAGCTCACTGCAAGCTCCGCCTCCCGGGTTTACGCCATTCTCCTGCCTCAGCCTCCCGAGTAGCTGGGACTACAGGCGCCCGCCTGTTGGGAATGGATCCTGTAGGGTTAAATGTAAGGTGTGGACAGGCCAAGCACAGTGGCTCACGCCTGTAAGGACTTTGAGAGGGTGAGGTGGGTAGATGGCTTGCGTCCAGGAGTTTGAGGTCGGCCTGAGCAACATGGCGAGACCTCGTCTCTACAAAATAATTTTTTTTGTTTTTTTGAGACGGAGTCTCGCTCTGTCGCCCGGGCTGGAGTGCAGTGGCCGGATCTCAGCTCACTGCAAGCTCCGCCTCCCGGGTTTACGCCATTCTCCTGCCTCAGCCTCCCGAGTAGCTGGGACTACAGGCGCCCGCCACCTCGCCCGGCTAGTTTTTTGTATTTTTTAGTAGAGACGGGGTTTCACCGTGTTAGCCAGGATGGTCTCGATCTCCTGACCTCGTGATCCGCCCGTCTCGGCCTCCCAAAGTGCTGGGATTACAGGCTTGAGCCACCGCGCCCGGCCTACAAAATAATTTTAAAATTAGCTGGGTGTAGTGGCGCATGCCTAGGAGGTCCTGGGAGGACCGTTTGAGCCTGGGAGTTCGAGGCTGCAGTGAGCCACGTTCATACCACTGCCTGGGCACAGAATAAGACTCTGTCTCAAAAAATAAAAAATAAAAATAAGGCGTGAGCAGAGCTGGATCCTTCCAGAGGCCGCAGGGCTTAGGGTTAGGGTACCCCCCAACAGACAACAGAACGGCCACCACCAGAGAATGATCTGGACCCAAATGCTCACAGGGCCCGGGCGTCGGGGGAAGAGATGCTGCATTGTTTGGAAGAAAAGCAAGTTAGAGGCTGGGTGCGCTGGCTCACGCCTGTAGTCCTAGCACTTTGGGAGGCTGAAGCGGGCGGATCACCTGAGGTTGGGAATTCGAGACCATCCTGGCCAACACGGTGAAACCCTGTCTCTACTAAAAATACAAATATTACCCAGGCGTGGTGGCGCGTGCCTGTAATCCCAGCTACTCGGGAGGCTGAGGCAGGAGAATCGCTTGAACCCGGGAGGCAGAGGTTGCAGTGAGCTGAGACCATGCCACTGCACTCCAGCCTGGGCGACAGAACAAGACTCTGCCTCAAAACAAAAGCAAAACAAAACAAAACACGGTGTCCGCTGTGAACACAGTGACAACAGAGTCTGCACCATAAGAAGGTACAGGGTCAATGGTTTGTCACAAGGGAGCACCTGGTGAGGACCGGCTGGGGGCACTGCTCAGGGCAGCCTGGGCACAGGTGGCAGGAGGACACGGGTCCCACACACTCTGCGGTGACCAGAAAGGCCTGAACTTCCCCAGCGCCAACCTGGGGCCCTTAGCCACCATCATGACTTCCTGCCACCAGGGTTAACACCCAACTAGGAACTTACACTTTTCATTTTCCTGGGACAAAAACCCCATCTCCACTTCACAGATGAGAAAACCAGGGCCCAGAAAACCAGGCGTCTACCCGCTGGCTCTGTGGACATCAGGGTTGGATCGTTCTCTGAGGTGGGGCCGTCCTGGGCACTGCAGGGCACTGAGCAGCGTCCCTGGCCTCCACCCACTCCCTGCCAGGAGCACCCTCAGTTGCGACAACCACAGATGTCCCCAGACATCACCCAATGTCCCTTGGGGTTAAGATTAGATCGCTCTGGTGAGATCGTGGCTCAAGATTATGACTGACTCTACAGCAGTGTCTCACGCCACACGGCTAGTAGGTGGACTGCCCGGGGCTCGAACCCTGGTCTCTGTGTGTGAAGTCACCGTTGTTTCTGCCCTACAACTCCCTGAATTCAGCAACTCTCGGGGACGCAGGCAGCCGTCTGATCACAAACCTAGTGACACACGCTTCCCGGGCCAGTGCTGCTCTACCATGGGGCCCCTCCACTGCCCAGCAGAGCCATGTGGATGCTCCAAGTCCAGGGGCTGCTGACCCGTCCTGGTTTTGCTGGGGGGGGGGGGGGCACAACCCCAGGGTGAGCACACAGGTACCCCCCTGCTTGCTTCTCTTCTATTTTTAGAGAGGTTCTTGCTCTGCTGCCCAGGTTGGAGCGCAGTGGCAGGATCATGGCTCACACTTCAGCCTCAACCTCCTAGCTCAAGGGATCCTCCTGCCTCAGCCTCCTGAATAGCTGGGACCACGGGCACTCACCGCCATAATATTTTATAATTTTTTCACCATCAGGTAATTTTTTTTTTTTTTTTTTTTTTGTAGAGACAGGATCTCACTATGTTGCTAGGCTGGTCTTGAGAACTCCTGGAGTCAAGCGATCCTTCCACCTTAGCTTCTCAAGGTGCCAGGATCACTGGTGTGAGCCACTGTGCCTGGCCACCCCTGCCCACTTCCCAAGGAAGGAGCGATCCCACAGCCGAGTCTCAGACCCTCCCTGGGAAGCACCTGATTCAAAGAGGCCACCTCTGTGCTTCTGGTATCCCCCTGGGGCTGGGGAGCCCAGGACGCATCCATGCTGGGGCTGAGCAGGTGGGAGCCATTGGTGGGGACCTGAGGCCCTTCCCCATTGATGGCTCAGCATCCCAGAGGCCAGCACCTGCCCCAGCAATGAGCTCTGGAAACCACACCTGCCCTCAGGCCACACCGCCTGCAGCACAAGATCAATAAATCCCCTCTGGAGAAGGGAAAATGGTGGCCACCTCCAAGCCACAGCCCACCTGGCGCTGAGCGAGATGTTCCTCCACACCAGGGACCAGTCACCTCCGTCCCCACACGCCTGCCTAGATGGGGTGAGTGCAGGCCTCACTTAACCAGAGAGGAAACCGCGCAGGCGAGCGCATCCCATCCACCCAGCCAGGCCCACTTGCCTCCCTCCTCCCCATTTCCACTTCACGTCTGGGCCAACTCACAGCCGACTTTCCAACACCAACAGAAATCACAGCACAGAGCAAAACCCAACCCGCCATCCCGGTGCTGCCCTTTGTGGATTTCAGGGTCTCCCGTGCCAATTTGGGGGCTTAGCTTCCAACCATGCCACCTGGTTGGGCAGGCGGGGCCTTCCAGCAGTGGTATGGCAGCCCTGGGCTGACTGCCGCCACAGGAGGAGACCCTTACCTGGGCTGAGCCTCAGGGAGAAAGTGGCTGTTCCCACAGGCCCCCGCTTGTGTTTTTAAAACTTTTTGTACAGATAGGGTCTCACCACACTGCCCAGGCTGGTCTCGAACTCCTGGTCTAAAGTGAGTTCTGCCTCGGCTTCCCAAAGCCTCTCCTCCTACTGCCTCGGCTTCCCAAAGTGCTGGGATTACAGGCGTGAGCCACCGTGCGTGGCCGAGGCTTCTCTTTTTCTATATCCCTTTACACTTCTCTACCAGACTCATGCCAAAGACAGTTAGTTCCAGAAAACAAGACAGGGCGACCCGAAGAGTCTGTAAACTTCCCCTTGGCATGTCAGTCTCCTTTCAGAAGGTGACGGATGCAGGGCGAAGGGCTCATGTCTCTAATCCCTGCACTTAGGGAGGCCAAGGCGGGTGGATCAGTTGAGGTCAGGAGTTTGAGACCAGCCTGGCCACCATGGTGAAACCCATCTCCACTGAAAAGACAAAACACTAGCCGGGTGAGGTGGCGGGTGCCTATAATCACAGCGACTCAGGAGGCTGAGACAGGGTCTTGCTCTGTCGCCCAGGCTGGAGTGCAGTGGCACGATCTCGGCTCACTGCAACCTCTGCCTCCCGGGTTCAAGCGATTCTCCTGCCACAGCCTCCCCAGTAGCTGGGATTACAGGCGCCCGCCACCACACCCAGCTAATTTTTGTGCTTTTAATACAGATGGGGTTTCACCATGCTGGCCAGGTTGGTCTCAAATTCTTTACCTCGTGATCCGCCCGCCTCAGCCTCCCAAAGTGCTGGGATTACAGGCGTGAGCCACTATACCCGGCCTAATTTTCTTTTTTTTTAAAGTAGAGACAGGGGTTTCGCCATGTTGCCCAGGCTGCTCTCAAATTCCTGGCCTCAAGAAATCCTCCCGCCTCAGCCTCCCCAAGTGCTGGGATTACAGACATGAGCCACTGTGCCCGGCCTAAGCAAACCATTTTCTATCAGGAACAAACACAGGCTCCTTGGCGAAGGGGTTATCGGCCACAGAAAGGGGTTTTTTCCGAAGAAAGGCCAGGACGGCCTCAGGACCCTGCCTCCCGCCCTCGTTGTCCCCTGAGGCTGGGGGCTGGTTACCGTGTCTGGGGCTCCCTCCGCTCTGCTCTTCTCGGATTTCTCCAGGGACAGTGTGGGGAAGACAAGGCAGGAATCAGCTCTCAGAATTCCACACCAAGGCCTTCTCGGCTCCCCTGGTCTTCCCACGGACGAGACACAAGTGATCCTTGGAAACTTCTAGAGAAATGAAAGGTGAGATGACAAATTCCCCTGCTGCAACGCTTTTTTTTTTTTTTTTTTTTTTAAAAAAAAAAAAAACACAGTTTCTCTAAGCAACCAACTGGTATGACCCCTCCCCCGCCAAGGTGCAGCAGCTCACAGACCAGTCACCCACTTCCTTCCGGAGGTTTCCACATCCTGTCACTGCCTCGGGGACCACTGCCCCAGAGCACAGGAGGCGCCTGAGAGACAAGCCCTGAGCGGAGACATCAGTTCCCTGTGTTCTAGGTCAGTGCACAACACTGGCTCCCGGCCTGGCAGCCCTGATACTTGGCTGGAAGATGCTCCCAGTCCAGAATCTGTCCTGCTAAAACAGGCAGCGTCGGCAGGGCGCGGTGGCTCATGCCTGTAATCCCAGCACTTTGGGAGGCCGAGGAGGGCGGATCACGAGGTCAGGAGATAGAAACTATCCTGGCTAATGCAGTGAAACCCCTTCTCTACTAAAAATACAAAAAATTAGCCAGGCGTGGTAGCGGGCACCCGTAGTCCCAGCTACTTGGGAGGCTGAGGCAGGAGAATGGCCTAAACCCGGGAGGCGGAGTTTGCAGTGAGCTGAGATCGCGCCACTGCACTCCAGCCTGGGCGACACAGCGAGACTCTGCCTCAAAAAAAAAAAAAAAAGCAGCGTTCCAGAGCCACCTTCCAAAATTTGAGTACTTATTTGTTTTTTATTTTTACTGTTATTTTTTTGAGACTGAGTCTCGCTCTGTCGCCCAGGCTGGAGTGAGTGGTGCGATCTCGGCTCACTGCAAACTCCGCCTCCCAGGTTCACGCCATTCTCCTGCTTCAGCCTCCCGAGTAGCTGGGACTACAGGCGCCCGCCCCATGCCCAGCTAATTTTTTGTATTTTTAGTAGAGACGAGGTTTCACCGAGTTAGCCAGGATGGTCTCGATCTCCTGACCTTGTGATCTGCCCGCCTCAGCCTCCCAAAGTGCTGGGATTACAGGCGTGAGCCACTGCGCCCGGCCACCAGGCTGGACTTGAACTCCTGACCTCAAGTGATCCACTTGCCTTGGACTTCCGAAGTGTTGAGATTACAGGCGTGAGCCACCACGCCCGGGCTCTGAGTGTTTATTTTTATTTACATTTTTATTTTTTATTTTTTTTGAGGTGAAGTGTCACTCTTGTTGCCCAGGCTGGAGTGCAGCGGCACGATCTCGGCTCACCACAAGCTCCGCCTCCCAGGTTCAAGCAATTATCCTGTGTCAGCCTCCCGAGTAGCTGGGATTACAGGTGTGCACCACCACACCTGGCTAATTTTTGTATTTTTAGTAGAAACTGGGTTTCACCATGTTGGCCAGGCTGGTCTCGAACTCCTGACCTCAGGTGATCCACCCGCCTCGGCCTCCCAAAGTGCTGGGATTACATGCGTGAACCACCACACCCAGCCACTTTTATTTTTGAGATGGAGTCTTGCTCTGTAGCCCAGGCTGGAGTGCAGTGGCACGATCTTGGCTCACTGCAACCTCCACCTCCACGGTTCAAACGATTTCCAGCTAATTTTTGTATTTTTAGTAGAGATGGCGTTTCACCATGTTGAGCACGCTGGTCTCGAACTCCTGACCTCCAGTGATCCTCTAGCCTCAGCCTCTCAAAGTGCTGGGATTATAGACGTAAGCCAGTGTGCTCGGCCTGAGTGTTTACTTTTAAACGTTGCAACTGCTCCTGGTGCTGGAAGGCCACCCTCACTCCTGCTGAAGGGTGGCTGCGTCTTCCCTGATCACCCAGGCGTGCATCCTGTCACTGTTTTGTGTTTCTGTCTGGTTTACATTTTTGTGTTTTAGAGACAGGGTCTTGCTCTGTTGCCCAAGCTGGAGTGCAGTAGCACAAATGTAGCTCACTGCAGCCTTAATCTCCCAGGCTCAAGTGATCCTCCCACCTCAGCCTCTCAAGTAGGTGGGACCACAGGCACACAACACCACACCTGAATAATTTTTGTATTTTTGTAGAGATGGGGTCTTGCTATTTTGCCCAGGCTGGTCTCGAGCTTCTGGAGTCAAGCGATCCTCCCACCTCAGCCTCCCAAAATGCAGGGATTACAGGTGTGAGCCACTGTACCTACTGCATCTCTGACTTCTCTTGTGGGAAAGCAGGCAGGCAGGAAGCAAGGCCTGTCCAGGCCACTCCGGGCCAGGTGTTATCAAGGGGTTAGCATACTGTCCGAATTCTCCTGACAATCTTTTCTTCTGTTTTTAGATTGACATTTGACTCACATACCACACATTTTAACCTTTTCAGTTACAGTTCAGGAGTACAGTTACGTGACTCCTGGCATGTTTGGTGTTGCGCAACCACTACCTTTATCTAATTCCAGAACACTTCCATCACCCCTAAAAGAAATCCTGTCCAGGTGCAATGGCTCATGCCTGTAATCGCAGCACTTTGGGAGGCCAAGGCAGGAGGACTGCTTGAGGCCAGGAGCTCAAGACCAACCTGGGCAACATAATGAGACCCCGTCACTGCAAAAAATATTTAGAAATTAGGCAGGCATGGTGGATGTGCCTGTATAGTCCCAGCTACTAGGGAGGCTGAGGTGGGAGGATCGCCTGAGCCCAGGAGGTCGAGGCTGCAGTGAGCCATGATTGTGCCACTGCACTGCAGCCTGGGGGACACAGTGAGACCCTGTCTCAAAACAAAGCGAAGATCATGTCACCTAGGGGACAGTTACAGTTATGAGATGTCACGGACACCTGTGGTGCCTGCTTCAGAGGACCCAGCCCAAGGTTTCAAGAAACAAGAGCCCAAGCGTCAGAAAGAGGAAGCCACACGGAGGAACGCCCCAAGCTCCCGTCCAAACCCAGGCCACACTCCTTCCACGGAACTTTTACTGCCGAGGCCACAGGGTCTGGGCTTGACTGGGCACCACCGACGTGGCACCGCCTTTTTGGCCTCCTGGATGGCTTCAGTCTGAACGGGGAGGCAGGAGCCATGCTCTGAACCTGCCCAGTGGGAGCCAGGGGCCCACCCCAGTCTCGCCTCCTTGTGGCCACTGTGAAGAGCTCTCAGCCACACTCAGCCGCGGCGGGGGTCTCACCTGGGGGGCGATTCTGCACCCCGGGAGATACTGGGTGATGTTTGGGGGCATTTGTGGTTGTCATAACTGGGGGATGCTCCTGGCACAGAGTGGGTGGTGGCCAGGGATGCTGCCCAGTGCCCTGCAGTGCCCAGGACACCCCACCCCAGAGAACAATCCGCCTTGAATGTCCACAGTGCCGAGGGGGAAAAAGCTTGTCCTGCGAGTGCAGAGCCAGGGACCTAACTGTTCGTGTTTGCTTTATTTATTTATTTTTTGAGACAAAGTCTTGCTCTGTCACCCAGGCTGGAGTGCAGTGGCACAATCATAGCCCACTCTAGCCTCAACCTCCGGGGCTCAAGCAATCTTCCCACCTCAGTCTCCTGAGTAGCTGGGACTACTGCTGTGCACCTGGCTAATTTTTGTATTTTTTTTTCTTTTTTCTTTTTTGAGATGGAGTCTCGCTCTGTTGCCTAGGCTGGAGTGCAGTGGCGCGATCTTGGCTCACTGCAACCTCTGCCTCCTGGGTTCAAGGATTCTTCTGCCTCAGCCTCCTGAGTAAGCTGGGACTACAGGCGGGCACTACCACACCCAGCTAATTTTTTTTTGTATTTTTAGTAGAGACAGGATTTCACCGTATTGGCTAGGCTGGTCTCGAACTCCTGACTTCGTGATCCGCCCACCTTGGCCTCCCAAAGTGCTGGGATTACAGGCGCGAGCCACCACACCCGGCAATTTCTGTATTTTTTGTAGAGACGGGGGTCTTACTATGTTGTGCAGGCTGTTCTTAAACTCCTGACCTCAAGCGGTCCTCCCACCTTGGCCTCCCAAAGTGCTGGGATTATAGATGTGAGCCACTGAGCCTGGCTGTCTCCCTCTTTAATGAGTAATTTTTACAAATTGCCAACCGCATCACTAGTTAGTACACAGTGACTGTGGTTGTCAGAGGTGCAGACATGTATCTGACCACCCGTGTTTCTCCTGCCTTCTGGGGAGCACTTCCCTACGCACTCATAAACTAACCCTACAGGGGTTCATGCCGCAGCCCTGAGAGGCTGGCAGGGCGGGTAGAAAGTGGACGTTCTCATTCTTGCTAAGTGATCATGGACCTTTGCTGTCATTAGTAAACAGGCCTGGCATCTGCCAGGGCCCTGGAGGACCTACTCTTGTGAAACTCATCATTCCCTGGCTGGTGGGAGGGGCTCATCCATGCTGCACGTCCAGAAGCTGAGGCCAGCTGCCTCGCCTGCGGGTGCGAGGTGAAAGGTACGAGTCTGGGCTTGAACTCAGATCATTCAATTCTGAATCTGGTGTGTCTGCCACTAGGGCAGCATCTCTGCACTGTGGACGTCAGCGTGGGTCACTCTCTGGGGAGGGGCCATCCTGGGCACTGCAAGGTGCTGAGCAGCGTCCCTGGCCTCCACCCACTCCATGCCAGGGGCACCCCCAGTCATGAGAAAAACACAAATGTCCCAGACTTGGCCCAGTGTCCCTTGGGGGCAGAATCACCCTCCATTGACACCCCTTGGGTTAGGGGATTCCACGGACCCCCAAGAGACTCTGTGGCCCATGATCCTCTACTCTGCTGAGGTCCTAGGAGGCTACACACATTGAAATCCACACCCTGAATGATGAGGGGGAGAGGAGGAGAATCCCAGGAGCTGGGGTCCCCTGGTTTATACTGTCTGCCATATTGGGAGTTTATTCTGGTGTCTGGTGTGAGGAGGGAGCAGACTTGATTTTCTTTTTCCAAATAACTAATGCAGTCCCCCACTTGGCATTCAGGGCTGGATCCTTCTCTGGGGTGAGTTTGTCCTGGGCACTGCAGGTGCTGAGCAATGTTCCTGGCCTCCATCCACTGCATGCCGGGGGCACCCCCTCCTCTAGTTGTGACAAACACAAACGCCCCCCACCCCACCATGTCCAAGTTCCCTGGGGGCAAAACTGCCCTGGGGCAAGACCTCAGTTAGATTGGCAGCTTCCCCTCTGATGTCATCTACAAGGGACTCCACTTGGGGATTCTGAGGGGATTCTGGGGCCCCCGACACCCAACCCATCTTAGTCCCGCCAAGTCCGCATCCTCAGAGATCCTCAGCTGCTGAGCGCTTCTGAAACCAGCATCTGCAGCCCGGCAGAGCTGGCCTGGTGACTCAGGCTGTCTTGATTCTCCAGGGCACTTCAGGTGCGACTCCCCGCCCAGGTGTCTCAGCTCAGCCCATCCCTTTGTCCCCTGCGGGAACTGTCCATGCTTTGAGTGGTTCCCACCCCGGACCATTTCCTTTTTTCTCCCATTTGCCTCATGGCCCAGAGGGTGTTGGGGGGCGGGGTCAGGGCCAGACCACCCTGCCTCCTGCCCCCACAGGCTGAAAACAGTGACGATTCTGCCCCTCAACGCTGGGTGATGTCTGGGGACATCTGTGATTGTCAGGTTTTGGGGGAGCTCCTGGCATGGAGTGGGAGGAGGCCAGGGACACTGCTCAGCACCCTGCAGTGCCCAGGACACTCCACCCCGGAGAATGACTCAGTACCCGGGGGAGACCCTGGCCCCAGCCCCACACAGGAAGTCAATAACAACTTCCTCCTTTCCTGTGGGACCTATGGTCAATGAAATATGACATTAAACCTAGCAATGATAAAAATATGGTCATTATTTTAACACACTTTTAAAACTAATAGGCTAAATATAAGCTCTGCATTAAAACCAGAAGACCTAAGAGAAAAAACCCAGGACTTGTGGGGAAGAAAAGGGAGAGAAACCTATGTGAAATTGACTCCTATAGTAAGTAACCCTACAACCAAGACGCCAGGCCGGGCGCGGTGGCACAGGCCTGTCATCCCAGCACTTTGGGAGGCCGAGGTGGGCGGATCACCAGAGGTCAGGAGTTCAAGACCAGCCTGGCTAACACAGTGAAACCCTGTCTCTACTAAAAATACCAAAAATTAGCCAGGCGTGGTGGTGGGCGCCTGCAGTCCCAGCTACTCGGGAGGCTGAGGCAGGAGAATGGTGTGAACCCGGGAGGCAGAGCTTGCAGTGAGCCGAGATCGCGCCACTGCACTCCCTGCACTCCAGCCTGGGCGACAGAGCCAGACTCCGCATCAAAAAAAAAAAAAAAAAAAAAAAGATTCCAGCACCGGCTGCAGGCCAGATCAGGGAACACACACTTCCTGCAGAATCATTCTCAAGCCCATCTGGCTAGAAAGAAAAGCCTTTAACTTGAGCCAAAGCCTCTCAATCCAGAGGAGACTGCTCTTCGGGTAATCCAGGACAGCGCAGCCACACAGTTTTAAGAAGAATGAGACACAGGCCCTGACGCGGAAGGACACCCAATATCCGATAAGTGCGAAAAATAAGTTGCAAAACAGCATGGATAGCCGGATCTTTTTTTTGGAGATGGAGTCTCGTTCTGTCGTCCAGGCTGGAGTGCAGCGGCGCCATCTCGGCCCACTGCAAGCTCTGCCTCCCTGGCTCAAGCAATTCTCCTGCCTCAGCCTCCCGAATAGCTGGGATTACAGGTGTGCGCCACCATGACCGGCTAATTTTTGTTATTTTTGGTAGGAGACGGGGTTTCACCATGTTGGCCAGGCTGGTCTCAAACTCCTGACCTCAAGTAATCCGCCCACCTTGGCCTCCCAAAATGCTGGGATTACAGGCGTGAGCTACTGCACCCAGCCTCTAAGACCTTTTTTGTTAAAGAAGGAATAAAAGTCCAGGTGCGGTGTCTCATGTCTGTAATCCCAGCACTTTGGGAGGACGAGGCGGGCGGATCACGAGGTCAGGAGATCAAGACCATCCTGGCTAACACGGTGAAACCCTATCTCTACTAAAAATCCCAAAAAAATTAGCCGGGCATGGTGGTGGGCGCCTGTAGTCCCAGCTACTCAGGGAGGCTGAGGCAGGAGAATGGCGTGAACCCGGAAGGCGGAGCTTGCAGTGAGCTGAGATCCGGCCACTGCACTCCAGCCTGGACAACAGAGTGAGACTCTGTCTAAAAAAAAAAAAAAAAAAAAGGAGAATAGGCCAAGCACAGTGACTCACACCTGTAATCCCAGCACTTTGGGAGCCCAAGGCAGTTGGATCACAAGGTCAGGAGTTCGAGACTAGCCTGGCCAAGATGGTGAAACCGTGTCTCTACTAAAAATACGAAAATTAGCCAGGGGTGGTGGCAGGCACCTGTAGTCCCAGCTATTCGGGAGGTTGAGGCAGGAGAATCACTTGAACCTGGGAGGCAGAGGTTGCAGTGAGCTGAGATTGTGCTACTGCACTCCAGCCTGGGTGATAGGAGCAAAACTCTGTCCTAAAAAAGAAAGAATGGCCGGGCAGGTGGCTCACGCCTGTAATCCCAGCACTTTGGGAGGCTGAGGCGGGTGGATCATGAGGTCAGGAGATTGAGACCATCCTGGCTAACACGGTGAAACCTCGTCTCTACTAAAAATACAAAAAATTAGCCGGGCATGGTGGCGGGCGCCTGTAGTCCCAGCTACTCGGGAGGCTGAGGCAGGAGAATGGCTCGAACCCAGGAGGCGGAGCTTGCAGTGAGCCGAGACAGCGCTACTGCACTCCAGCCTGGGCGACAGAGCGAGACTCCGTCTCAAAAAAAAAAAAAGAAAGAAGAATAAATTGGTACAACCATGAAAAAAAAAGGAACTATTGTGTCTGGAAGGAAGGTTTTTGTTTGTTTGTTTGTTTTTTGTTTTTTTCTGCTGTCTGAGACAAGGTCTCGCTCTATCACCCAGGCTGGAGTGCAGTGGTGCAATCACCCGCTCTCTGCAGCCTCAACCTCCTGGGCTCAAACGCTCCTCCCACCTCAGCCTCTCAAGTAGCTGGGACCACAGGCGCATGCCATCATGCACAGCTAATTTTTATACTTTTGGTAGAGATGTGGTGTTACTATGTTGCCCAGGCTGGTCTCAGACTTCTGGATTCAAGCTATCCTTCTGTCTTGGCCTCCCAGAGTGCTGGGATCACAGGCATGAGACACAGTGCCCGACCCTCTGTAAATCTTTGTGGTACACTGACACACTTTTCCCAGTCTGGGTATATAAGGAAAAAAACAGTCATTTTGATATACTCAAAAGGAAAAGGGGGCGGGGCGCTGTGGCTCACGCCTGTAATCCTAGCACTTTGGGAGCCCGAGGCAGGCAGAGTGCCTGAGCTGGGCAACGTGGTGAAATCCAGTCTCTAATAAAACACCAAAAAATTAGTTGGGTGTGGTGGCGCACGCCTGTAATCCCAGCTGCTCGGGAGGCTGAGGCATGAGAATCTCTTGAGCTCGGGAGGTGGAGTTTGCAGTGAGCCGAGGTTGTGCCACTGCACTCCAGCCTGGGCAAGAGACTCCATTTCAAAAAAAAAAAAAAAAATGAAAAAGGAAGAGGCCAGGCGCGGTCCCCAGAAGGTATCGTGTCAAAGTCCGAAAGAAAACCCAAGTTCAGCCTTTTTTTGTGTGCAGCCAGGCACACGCTGGACCACAGCCACCCCACTGTGTGTTCCAGAGACTTCTCTGGGACTCCGAAAGGCAGAAGTGAAGGCCTCCTCCCAAAATCCCGTTTCTGAAGTCGGATTTGCCTTTTCTGCTTAAGCCATTTGACCTTCTAAATGCCAGGAAAACAGAAACAGAGCTCATTGGCTGGGGAAGGTCTAAAACTCCCCACCTCAAAACCCCAAGCTCTTAGTCAGCTCTGTGGGGAATTTTTCTGAAACCTCCACTATCAGGTTCCTAAGGTGGGAGAATACTTCCTTGAAAGGGAATTTTTTTTTTTTCAAGATGTTGCCTCACTCTGTTGCCCAGGCTGGGGTGCAGTGGCATGATCTTGGCTCACTGCACGCTCCGCCTCCCGGGTTCAAGCGATTTTCTGGCCTCAGCCTCATGAGTATCTGGGACTACAGGCACGCGCCAGCACGCCCGGATAATTTTTGTATTTTTAGTAGAGATGGGGTTTTGCCGTGTTGGCCAGGCTGGTCTTGAATGCCTGACCTCAGGTGATCCGCTCTCCTCGGCCTCCCACAGTGCTGGGATTGCAGGGATAAGCCACCCACAGCTGGTCAGCACATCCCAGTTTGGACCAGCTACACTGCAAGGCCTCCACAGCCACAGGTGGTCAGCTCAGCTCCAGAGGTAAAAGAGAAAAGTCAACCTGTTGAAACAGGGGGAGCTGGGAAGGGTGCAGTGGGGCGGGTGTTGCTTGAGGTGGGTGCTTGAGTCGTTCCTGGGGAAAGGGAAACACATCCGGGGGGTCCAGAGGACAGGGATGTGGCATGCCGGGAGTTCACTTTCTTAGTCCTCACTCTGTAATCGGTAGATCTTCTCAGTGAGTTCTAATAAGCAGGTCCCTGACAACTGCGGTTAAGAACCTAGCTTCTGGAAGTTCTCAGGGCTGCAACTCTGCAACTCTGACAGCCCGGGGGCTCATCCAGCCCTCCTTCCTTTCCCTCTGTAAGTTTTTTTTATTTTTTTGAGACGGAGTCTTGCTCTGTCGACCAGGCTGGAGTGCAGTGGCGCCATCTCGGCTCACTGCAAGCTCCACCTCCCGGGTTCACGCCATTCTCCTGCCTCAGCCTCCCTAGTAGCTGGGACCACAGGCACCCACCGCCACGCTTAGCTAATTTTTTTGTATTTTTAGTAGAGACGGAGTTTCACTGTGTTAGCCAGGATGGTCTCGATTTCCTGACCTCATGATCTGCCCGCCCTGGCCTCCCAAAGTGCTGGGATTACAGGCTTGAGTCACCACGCCCGGCCTTTTTTTTTTTTTTTTTTGACAGAGTCTTGCTCTGTTGCCCAGGCTGGAGTGCAGTGGTACAATCTCGGCTCACTGCAAGCTCTGCCTCCCCGGTTCACGCCATTCTCCTGCCTCAGCCTCCTGAGTAAGCTGGGACTACAGGCACCCGCCACCATGCCCAGCTAATTTTTTGTATTTTTAGTAGAGACAGGGTTTCACTGTGTTAGCCAGGATAGTCTTGATCTCCTGACCTTGTGATCCGCCCACCTTGGCCTCTCAAAGTGCTGGGATCCCAAAGTGCTGCTTCACAGTCATGAGCCACTGTGCCTGGCCATGCCCAGCTAATTTTTGTATTTTTAGTAGAGACGCAGTTTCGCCATATTGGCCAGGCTGGTCTTGAACTCCTGACCTCAGGTGATCCGCCTGCTTTGGCCTCCCAAAGTGCTGGGATCACAGGCATGAAACCACCGTGCCTGGCCACCCTCTTGCACTTCTGAAACAACCAGCAAACCAAACCACCAAACAAATAAATATCCAGCTTTCCCTACACAAAAGCAAAACCAGGCCTGGAAAGGAAATGAACCCAGGAGAACAGAAAAGGAAGGTGGGTTTTGTCTCACGGGTCAAAACCCATATTATCGCACACACGCAGGGAAATGAATGACTCGCTCTTCAAGGCATGACTGTGGGCTCTGACGGCTCCAGCCTTCAGCAGCCCCCCAGCTCTGCGTCCCAACGCCTCTTCCGTGAAAGGGAAGCCCCTGTGACTGCATGATGCCCAAGAAGGAAGGCGGTCGTGACCATGACTTAGAGGCCGGCCAGGGCACTCCCTCCTGCCTGTGCAGGAGGCAACTCCCAAAGCAGAAAGCACAGATGGGACGTGAAACATGCAAAACACACATCTCAACATTTATCCAACCATCTGCTTTGAATATGGGAAGTTTACTGCATGTCAATTAAACCCGTATAAACTGTTAAGGAGAAAATGAAGAAAAAAGTAAGTGTAAAAAAGCAGTGTGGGCCGGGTGCGGTGGCTCACGCCTGTAATCCCAGCACTTTGGGAGGCCGAGGTGGGCGGATCACGAGGTCAGGAGTTCAAGATCAGCCTGGCCAACATGGCGAAACCGTCTCTACTAAAAATACAAAAATTAACTGGGTGTGGTGGCAGGTGCCTGTAATCCCAGCTACTCGGGAGGCTGAGGCAGGAGGCTCACTTGCACCCAGCGGGGAAGAGTTTGCAGTGAGCAGAGATCGCGCCACTGCTCTCCAGCCTGGGCGACAGAGTGAGACTCCAGACTTCGTCTCAAAAACAAAAAAAGCAGTGTGTACAAAGACTGGAAATCTTACCCCAGGATGAGCTGCGGCTTGGAGCACTGATTTTCCGCTCTGTGATTGGCTTTTCCAATCTCCCCACACCTCTCAGTGACTCCTAATAAAATGCACCCTCGCTTACACTTTCTAGCCCCTCTTCGTTGCAGGAAGGAGCAGCTTGTCCTTGGTGGGCGCCTCTTTCGGGGGAGGGGGGCCCCTGCCAGCGACTTTGGGGACCCCGAGCAAGACGGGCCTATTCGAAAGGGCCCGAATGCCGCGTGGGCTTAGGGGTCCTGAAGCCCTGCAGAATTTTAACACACACCGGGAGGTGCGGGGTCCTGCGGCAGGACAGTGGGCAGGGCCAGGAGTTCGACCCCGCAGCTCGACCCCGCACCCTGTATCCTCCTCCTGGGGAATCGGCCTCCCTGCCTGGGTTCGCCCTTCCTGAGGGATTCCCCTTTCCCGTCGCCAGAGTTCCCCCTTCCTGAAGGCTCGGCCTCCTCGCCGCCTAAGTTCACCCCTCCTGAAGGATCCGGCTTCCCCGCCGTCTGAGTTCGCCTTTCCTTTTTTTTTTTTTTTTTGCCCCACCCCCACCTCTTGTTGCCCAGGCTGGAGTGCAGTGGCACGATCTCGGCTCACTGCAACCTCTGCCTCCCGGGTTCAAGTGATCCTCCTGTCTCAGCCTCCCAAGTAGCTGGGATTACAGGCGCCCGCCACCTCGCCCCGCTAATTTGTATTTTTGGTAGAGACGGGTTTCACCGTGTTGGCCAGACTGGTCTCGAACTCCTGATCTCAGGTGATCCGCCCGCCTCGGCCTCCCAAAGTGCTGGGACTACAGGCGTGAGCCACCGCGCCCGGCCTCGCCCTTCCTGAAGACTCGGCCTCCCCGCCGCCTAAGTTCGCTTCTCCTGAGGGATCCAGCTTCCCCGCCGCCAGGGTTCGCCCTTCCTCAGGGCTCGGTCTCTTCGCCGCCTAAGTTCGCCCCTCCCGGGCACCCACCTGGTCGCCTCTGCCGCCCGCCTTCGCGCCTCCTGGGCACCTACTTGGCCGCCTCTGCCGCCCGCCTTCGCCCCTCCCGGCACCCACCTGGCCGCCTCAGCCGCCGCCCCGCCTCGCAGCCGCCGCGGAAGGACACGGTTGCGGAGGACGCCTCACACGCACGCCCGACCGCACCCGCGGACCGGACCTACTTTCCTTAAAGGGCCCGGGGCTCCGCGCAGAAGCGGCGTGTAGGGGTCCCCCGGACTCGGTCCCGCGGGCTATAAGGGGCCCGGGCGGCGAAGGCGCACGGAGCCAAGTTCCGGGCAGCAGCCCTGGGACGCCCTGACAGACCCAGGCCGAGGCGGGCCGGGCAGGGCGGAGGTCTCCGTTGCCTAGCAACCGGGGCTGCGGACTGTGGGCGGAGCCTGTACCGTCGCCGGGATACGGGGCGGGGCCTCAGCGGGAGCCGGCCGAGGAGCGGGCACGGGCCATTGGCGCATGCGTAGGGCGCGGCCTGGGGGACGGGGCCCACCGAGTGGCGAAGTCTCCTGAGGGGCGGATCGTGGGCGGGGCCTGGAGGCGGAACCGGCGCCGTCAGTAGTCCGCTGAGGACGGAGGCGGGGCTGGGCCTGGGAGGGGGCGGGGCCTGCGCTGGTGGGGCTGGCGGGGAGGAGACGCGGTGCCCGAGTGGGGGCCGTTGGTTGGTGCGCGGCTGAGGGGTGTGGCGCGAGCAGCGCCGTTGGTTGGCCGGCGGCGGGCCGGGACGGGCATGGCGCTGCTGCTGTGCCTGGTGGGCATGACGGCGGCGCTGGCCCACGGCTGTCTGCACTGCCACAGCAAGTTCTCCGAGAAGTTCTCCTTCTACCGCCACCATGTGAACCTCAAGTCCTGGTGGGTGGGCGACATCCCCGTGTCAGGGGCGCTGCTCACCGACTGGAGCGACGACACGATGAAGGAGCTGCACCTGGCCATACCCGCCGAGATCAGTGAGTGCGGGAGCCCAGCCCAGTCCCGACTACCCCCCAGCGAGACCCCCGGGCAGGCCAGTTACCTGGCTGCTTCTCCTGCTCGCAGCCCGGGAGAAGCTGGACCAAGTGGCGACAGCAGTGTACCAGAGAATGGATCAGCTGTACCAGGGGAAGATGTACTTCCCGGGTAAGGGGCGCGAAACCGAGGCGGGGCCCGCCCACCCCAGGACACCCCGCCCACCGCCTGAGCCTGACTACCTCCTGCCTGGACTCCTCAGGGTATTTCCCCAACGAGCTGCGAAACATCTTCCGGGAGCAGGTGCACCTCATCCAGAACGCCATCATTGAAAGTGAGCAAATAAGGCCTCAGGGGAGGGAGGTGTTGCCCGGAGCCTCGGAGACCCACGGGGCTTGGCTGAGCCTGGAGCGATGTGAACAGGGCACCTGGCAGCGGGCAGCTGGGGAGAAGGGCAGCTCCCCAGGGAGGGACCCAGCCCAGCCCCTGAAGGATCAATGCCATCACCCCGCCAGGACCTCCCCTAAGTAGCCCCCAAAGGCGCTGGGAGTATTGCCACGCCTTCCCCTGAAGTTTGCTCCATCCGACGCTGGGGGTCACTTTGGGGACCCCTTCCCTCCGGGCCATGGACACACATATATGAAAACCAGGTGAGCCTGGGCCCCAGTGGCAAGGGACAGGCCCCGAGGCTTGGCAGATTGGGAGGAGGCAGGACTGGGGACAAGGCTGGGCCTGGTAAGTAGGCGCTGTCCTGCCCTCCCACAGGCCGCCTCGACTGTCAGCGCCACTGTGGTAAGCGAGGCTCCATCCAGGCTGAGGGGCGCGCTGGCGGCAGCTCGGGGCCCTGGAAGCCAAGGGGAGCCCTGGCGGCTGTCGTGTGTTTCAGGCATCTTCCAGTACGAGACCATCTCCTGCAACAACTGCACAGACTCGCACGTCGCCTGCTTTGGCTATAACTGCGAGTAGGGCTCAGGCATCACACCCACCCGTGCCAGGGCCCTGCTGTCCCAGGCTCTCCTTGGAGGGGGTTCCCCACCTTCCACCTGGCCCTCGTCATCGGGGTAGGGTGGGGTCAGGGGTTCAGGGGCGCATCACTTCCAAACCCACGTCCCATAGGTCCTCGGAGCAGTGGGAGTCAGCTGTCCAGGGCCTGCTGAACTACATGTGAGTGGGGTCTTCGGGCAGCAGCAAGCTCACCTGGGCCTGGGAGGGAACACTGGCCGTGGCCACTCGGCCTCCTGAGTCCAGACCCACTTTCCTTGTAGAAATAACTGGCACAAGTAAGTCCCCTCCTCAAACCGACACAGGCAGTGTGCATGTGTGAGCACCTCGTGGGTGAGTATGTTTGGGGCACAGGCTGGCTCCCTCAGCTCCACGTCCAACCCAGCTCTGCGCAGGAGGTGGCTGCAGTCCCTTTCACCCTCAAAGGTCTCTAACCCTTAGATGGAGGGGGGCATCCTGCCTAAAGGGGCCCCATAGGGTCTGGTTCCACCCCTGCCCCAGGTCTGTGGTCAGAGCCTGGGAGGGTTCCCTGCGATGGTTAGGGGTGCCCCATGGAGGAGCTGACTGCCCCATATTGCCTTTCAGACAGGACGTGAGCATGAGGTAAGGCTGCCTTGACCTGGCCTTCAGGGGAAGGGGGTAAAGGGAGGGGGGGCTGGGGGGTCCTCTAGGTCAGTGGGGGTCCCGCAGGTGGGGCTCTCCCTATACCTGGGACACCTGCTGGATGTCACCTCTGCAACCACACCCATGTGGTGGTTTCATGAACCAACTACGCTCCTCCTCCTTCTCCTGGCCTGGGACACACAGAGCCACCCCAGCCTTGTGAGTGACCTAGAGAAGGGAGGCCTCGGGAGAAGGGGTGTTCCTAAGCACTGCATGCCGTGGCCCCCACACCCTTCTGAAATCCCAGGCATGCGGGTGTCGTGGATGTGGCCACACACAGGACCACACATCCCAGCGGGGAGGAGAGGCCTGGGGCCCCCCAGCAAAGACCCCCAGGGAGGGAGGCAGGGGGTGGGGGACATGGAGAGCTGAGGCAGCCTCGTCTCCCCACAGCCTGGTATCACCGGCCTTCAGGTGTCTGGAGCCCCCACACCTGGCCAACCTGACCTTGGACGATGCTGCCGAGTGTCTCAAGCAGCACTGACAGCAGCCGGGCCCGCCCCAGCGCAACGTGGGGCCAGGACTCAGCTGGACAGCCCCCGCCTATCCCTCTGGAGCTGGGCTGCTACTGCCTCAGGACCCCCCTCCAACCCCAGACAGAGCCTGAGCTGGCCAGGGCCGGGAGGGCGGGAGGGAGGGAGCGGGGGTGGGCTGTGTACAGCGTCAGCGCCTGGGCAGGTCTGCGGAGCTGCGAGACGTGATGATTAAAGTTCCTGATGTTTCTCTTTGCAGAAGAGTTCTTGTCGGGGCAGGGGGAAGTCTCTGGGGGCTGGAGGTGGGCTTCTGGGGAAGCCTAAAAGTCCCAGACAGAGCAGGGCAGGTCCTGGCCTCAGGTCCACAGCCATGGGGGACCGACTCGTAGCCACACTCACAGGGCCTCAGGGAGTGTCCCCAGACTCCTAGATGTGGGGCCGTGGCCCACCTGAGCACACACAGGTAGGCTCACACAAGCCCACAGAGCACCTGGGTTCTTCCACCCAAAGCGAGACCACAGTATGGTCAAGATCAGGGCCAGCACTAGTGCGTTTAGGTGTTGTGGTCACTCACATCAGACCTGAGCCAAGGAACGCAGGAACTGTGGCTGTCTCCAGTCATCTCTGTGGCAGCAACAGGTGTGGCATGATGGCCAGAGCCGGGGCCACGACTGCCTGACCCTGGCCGACTGGTCCTGAGACACAGGAGGGAGGGACTCACTTTTGTTCCATCTGTGCAGTGGTGCAGTTCCAAGTCCCATTCTCACTTGGGCGACCTCAGTCCGGTGGTCTCCTCGCTTCCTGCCGGTCTCCTCACTTCCTCGAGTGTCCCTTTGATCCAGCATTGGGGCGGCTGCAGGGCACTGGCGAGAACATCCCTGAACACACTGATGCTGCCAGCATGGGCCCCACGCACTGTTCTGCGGCCGCCTCAGGCTTCCATCACGGGAGGGGCGCATAGGCACATTTGCTGTCAGGAACGGCGTGTGGGAAGGTGGCCGAGCGCCTCCCAGGCTCCGTGGGACATGGGAGCCACACGCGTGTCAGGGGAGAACGTGGTAGTGGCCACTGAGGACAGCGTCCGGAGTGGTGGTGTCAGGTCCTGGCTGTGAAGGATGCTTCCTTTGAGGCTGGCAAGCGTATTTAAGTAACAGGAAAGAGGCTCGCAGCAGGCACTTTCAAGGCATGGTTTTCTATAAAGGACGTTGGTGTGGGCCGGGGCTGGGGTCCCGTCTGTGCTGCTCTGTGCTCCCTGCCACCAAATGCCTGCCACCACGGCCACGTGTTGGGTTAGAGTTGGCAGCGGCTTCACTGACCCAGCATCACCTTGCTCGAGGCTCCCATCTTCAAGGTGTGAGGCTGGTGTAAAGGAGGCAAATTCACCCAGGGGCGGGGCGGCTGCTCTTCCACAGCTCTCAATTCTGGATCTGTCCCTGCCCTGAGGGCCTCCTGCGGAAGGGGAGGGAGAGCGGGCACCTGCTCCCCTGCACAGCCCTGGGTGGAGATGCTGGGAACCGAGGCCTCCACGGGGTGGGGGATTCCCTGGCCTGTGCCCGCGCGAGCCCCAGGTCTGGATGGAGCTGAGGCGCAGAGGCTCCAACCCTGCGGTGCCGCATGACCAGGTCAGGCAGAAGACCCCATGTGGAAATGCCTGTTTTACAACTTTATTGGATCATCTTGACACAAAATCATGACAGCAGCGTGATATGTCTCTCTCTTGTTTATATGGGAATGTCGATAGCAAATAAATTCTTATGTAACACATCATATAATTTCAAATCCTAGAATCACTGCACGGGATTCTGTAATAGATTACATGCTAAAGTGACAGTTTTCATCAAAAGGAAAAGATAAAATGTCATTATCTCTGAGGAAGGGTCAGTCCTGTGCCCACGCTGGCCATGGGGATAGAGCAGAGTCCCCTTGCCCTGCCTGGTGGGGGCTCTCACAGGTCCTGCCCTAGGGTACTGGGCACACTCCTTCAACACAGGAGAACAGCCCGGGTCGGGTGCTTCCAGGCCCTGCCCGGGCCTTCCTAACAGTGCTGGGAAGGACGTGGGGAAACCTTGGTGCGCACAGTGGCAAGCGGGACGCGACCACACACCCTCACCCCAAACCTAAGCCCGTCGAGATGCACTTCTGCTGACCGGGAAGAATTGTGGGAGAGGCCTCATCCCGCCCGGTCCATGGTTCTGACTGCAACCTCTCTTTGACATTCCTGGCCCCTCCCTGCCCACAGCCTGGCTGGCGCGTGGCCTGGGATCCCAGGGCCCAGCCACCAGCCCACAAGCACATTGACGATGGACAACGCCCAGCAAGACCGCTTTCCCACTGTGGGTTCTGGGAGAGAAAACCTTGGCGACAGCGGCCCTTCCTTGCCCTCCCCCAGACGCCACTGTCAGGACCTTTGGGACAAAACCAGGTGACCCCAGAGGAGGGCACGTCAGCCCCGCCCTGTCCACCAAGTGCCCCTCATGTGGTGCCCATAGGGCCCTGGCCCAGGACAGGAGCCCCTGAAGCCACATTCAAGGACTCGGCCTCCAGCACGGGGCAGGGCACAGACCCAGGTGGGGGAGGCCATTGCTGGTTTGGGGACGTGAAGGGACTTCTTACCAAAGAGAGTGGGAAGAGTCACAGTAAAAAAGGATGGTCAGATAATTCAAAGCAATGTACGACCTCGGACGTCTACACAGCGGGTGGACAACATGGAATTAAATTAACACTCAGGCTTGCGTATAGTACACACGACCGAGGAGAGGCGAGACACGTCAGGGCTGCGGTCCCTGGGTGCGTGCTCCGCGGGGGGGCGGGGCTCGAGGCAGCTCTCAACACTTGGCCAGCGTCGCCTTCATCTCTTCTAACAAGTTGCTCAGCAGCGTGGAGTCACTGCACTTCCCATCGACCGAGACAGAGTTCTCACCCTGTATAAAGAAAAAGATTGGTATTTTTAAAAGTGTGTGCAGAGGCCAGGCACGGTGGCTCACACCTGTAATCCCAGCATTTTGGGAGGCCAAGGTGGGTGGATCACCTGAGGTCACGAGTTGGAAACCAGCCTGGTCAATACGGTGAAACCCTGTCCCTACTAAAAATACAAAAAACAGACTGGGCGCGGTGGCTCACGCCTGTAATTCCAGCACTTGGGGAGGCGGAGGCGGACAGATCACGAGGTCAGGAGATCGAGACTGTCCTGGCTAACACGGTGAAACCCTGTCTATACTAAAAATACAAAAAAAAATTAGCTGGGTGTGGTGGCGGGCGCCTGTAGTCCCAGCTACTCGGGAGGCTGAGGCAGAAGAATGCCGTGAACCCAGGAGGTGGACCTTGCAGTGAGCTGAGATCGCACCACTGCACTCCAGCCTGGCATACAGAGTGAGGCTCCGACTCAAAAAAAAAAAAAAATTCGCCAGGCATGGTGGCAGATGCCTGTAACCCCAGCTACTTGGGAGGCTGAAGCAGGAGATTTGCTTGAACTTGAACCCAGGGGGCGGAGGTTGCATGTGAATTGAGATTGTTCCACCACCACACTCCAGCCTGGGCAACAAAAGCAAAACTCTGTCTCAAAAATAAATAAAAGTACATGCAGGCCAGGCCGGGTGGCTCATGCCTGTGGTCCCAGCTATGCAGGAGGCTGAGGCGGGAGGATCCTATGCGGGGGGCTGAGGCGGGAGGATCCTATATGTGAGAGGCTGGGGTGGGAGGATCTGATGCAGGAGGCTGAGGCGGGAGGATCCTACGTGGGGGGGCTGAGGCGGGAGGATCCTACGCGGGGGGCTGAGGCGGGAGGATCCTACGCGGGGGGGGGGGGTGAGGCGGGAGGATCCTACGCGGGGGGCTGAGGCGGGAGGATCCTATGTGGGAGAATGAGGCAGGAGGATCACTTGAGCCCAGGAGGTTGAAGCTGCAGTGAGCCGTGTTTGCACCACTGCACTCCAGCCTGGGCAACAGAATGAGATGCTACCTCAAAAAAATTTAAAAAAAAAACAAACCACCCACTATGTGCAAATACTGCCTCGCAGCTATATGTGTTGACCTTTTAATTTTGCAAATTTGCTAATTATTAAAACACAAAACGGGAAGGGCTCAGGTGAGGGAGCGGCCCACGGCACCCGGGTCTCCCACGGGAGGGGCCCACGGCCTACACAGAAGTGGGAGCCGGCACCTGAGGGCCCCGAGGCGGCCAGAGGCAGCTGGGGACAAAGACCAGAATCCGAAGAGCTCCTGAGCCGGCAGGGAGTTGAGCAGTCTGTCCTTCCGCCCTCAGGAGAATCCACTCATACGGAGAGGCCCTTGGCAGACCCCAGTGCCAAGACCCCAGCCCCAGGGCACTTACGCCAAGGTACCAATGCCAAGGCCATCGGCAGACCCCAACACCAAGGCACCAACACCCAGACCCTAATGCTGAGGCACCAATGCCAACACCCCGGCACCAAGACCCCAACACCAAGGCCGTGAGCAAACACCAATGCCAAGACACCAACACCCAGACCCTAATGCCGAGGCACCAACTCCAAGACGCCAACATCCAGACCCTAATGCCGAGGCACCAACTCCAAGACACCAACACCAAGACCCCAATGCCCAGACCCCACCACCCAGACCCCACCACCCAGACCCCAACACCAAGACCCAACGTTCAGACCCCAACACCGAGGCACCAATGCCAAGGCCACTGGCAGAAACCAACATCAAGACCCCAACCCACAGACCCCAATACCAAGGCCATCGGCACACCAAGGTGGATGGATACTAGGACTCTCTGACACAAGTTTTCTTTTTTTATTTTTTGGAGTCTCACTCTGTTGCCCAGGCTAGAGTGCAGTGGCACAATCAGGGCTCACCACAGCCTTGAACTCCTGGGCTCAAGAGATCCTCCCACCCCCGCCTCCCGAGTAGCAGGGACTAGAGGCTTGCTGTACTAATTTCTTACTACTGGCTAATTTTTAAATTTTTTGTAGTCCTGGGGTCTTGCCATGTTCCCAGGCTGGTCTCAACCTCCAGGGCTCAAGTGATCCTCCTGCCTCAGCCTCCCGAGTAGCAGGGACCACAGTCACATGCCACCACGCCCAGCTGGCCTAAGCTTTAAAGTAGCTCTTAGGAAAACACTCCAACAGATCACCAGGGCATCAGCAAAGACATGGAAGATACAAGAAGAGCCCAGTGGGAATTTCAGATCTGAAAAATAGACCCTCCCTGTGTGGGCTCAGTGGCAGAACAGCCAGGACAAGGCAGAGTGGTGAGCTTGGCAGGAGAGCAACAGCCATGAATCCATCTGAACACAGCCTCGGGTCATGAGGGGCAGCAGCCCAGGCTGGGGAGGAAGAGCGCAACACCCAAAAAGCAGCACAACAAATTAGCTCCCAGATGCCTCACACCCATCAGAATGGCTGCTGTCAGCTGGGCGCAGTGGCTCATACCTCTAACACAAGCACTTTGGGAGGCTGAGGCAGGCGGATCAAGAGTTCGAGACTAGCCTGACTAACATGATGAAACCCCGGAAACCCTGTGTCTACTAAAAATACAAAAAATTAGCCAGGCGTGGTGGTGCGTGCCTGTAATCCCAGCTACTCGGGAAGCTGAGACAGGAGAATCGCTTGAACGCAGGAGGAGCTTGCAGTGAGCTGAGATCGCGCCACTGCACTCCAGCCTGGGCGACAGAGCAAGACGCCATCTCAAAGAAAAAAAAAAAAGAATGGCTGCTGTCAGCACGACGACAGGTGAAGAAATGGGGCCTCCTGCATGGCGGCAGATGGGAAACACGGTGCAGCGCTGGGGAAGACAGTCTGGCAGCTTCTCAAAACCTCAAACATGGAATTACCACAGGACCCAGCAATCATACTCCTGGGTGTATATTCAAAACAAATGGGCTCACTCCTGCAATCCCAGCACTTTGGGAGGCCGAGGCAGGTGGATCACGAGGTCAGGAGATCGAGACCATCCTGGCTAACACGGTGAAACCCCATCTCTACTAAAAATACAAAAAACTAGCCGGGCGAGGTGGCAGCACCTGTAGTCCCAGCTACTCGAGAGGTTGAGGCAGGAGAATGGCGTGAACCCGGGGGGTGGAGCTTGCAGTGAGCCGAGATGGCGCCGCTGCACTCCAGCCTGGGCGACAGGAGTGAGACTCGGTCTCAAAAAAATAAATAAATAAATAAAACAAAGTGTGTATGCATGATCCCTGGACACCCACACATAAAAGTACAAAGCAAGGGTATCAAAACCACAACAGGCCTCTAGGAACGGAATGCTGAGTAATGAACATGAGCAAGAAGGCGGAGAAGCGAAAGAAACCCGTGCAAACTGGAAATCCTCAGTACGCCCCTGGAGGGCACTGGAACCAAACCAGACAGTAAGAAAAATTGGTTCTTTGAAAAGTGCAATAAGATGGAGCAACCTCTACCCAAGAGAACCAGGAAAAAAGAGACACAAACCGTGACCGTCAGAACAGAGAGTGACCCGGGACCCTCACAAGGAGCAGCAGAAGAAACGGAGCAGCGAGAACACGGCGCGCACCGCTCCGCACATCAGTTCAGCGACTCTGATGATTCCTCACGCGCGTTCTTTGAAAAGTACAAACTACCAAACTCCCCCAAGATGAACGATAACTTGGGGATTCCTATAACTGTTAAAACAAAAAACTGCGTTTGTAGCTAAAAGCCGGCAGAAAAGGAACTCCCCAGGCCCGATGGTTTTCTGATGAATTCTGTACACACGTTTCTTTGGAAGGAAAAAATGCCACTCATCACACACAGTCTGTCCCAAAACAGAGGACACACTCTCCTGTGTGTCTGATGAGGTCACTGGATGACAAAACCAAAGGCAGTACCAGAAAAGAAAACTAAAGACCCAACTCCTCATATACAGACACGAAAGCCCTCAACACAACAGTCACACGCTGCGTTTGGCAGTCGACACACTGCGAAGACAACCACCCTGCAATACTCAGGAGGAGGCCCGGAGCGGAGGGAGCGAGGAGCCATTCTGAAAGCTCAGCAGTGACAGGTGGAGAGTCCGACCCCAGGGCCTTGGCTGCCTTGTGCACAGGGGTGGGGTGGGGGGACAGGAGCAGTGGGAGTGGGGGCCCCCGGAGCCATGTGTCAGCCTGGGGTGAGCAGCACAGCAGGAAGCGGAAGGCCCGTCTTGCTGAAGGAAGGTCTGCGCTGCTGAGTGGGGCTGGCGCAGGTGAGGGGCTCACAGCTGCGGTGCTGCCATCACTGTTCTCGAGCCGTCGAAGTCCCAAGGCTCACCCCTGGGGATGAAGGCCTGGGCGTGACCCCAGGAGAGGTGGGAGCCAGGGTGTGTGCAGCAGCCAAAGGCTCACCTTTTTCACCAGGAGACAGATGTGGTGGCCCTGGATGGAGCGGCTGTACATGGAGGCGCAGGAGTCCACTCGCTCCACAACTGCAACAGAGCGGGCGGCGTCAGGCTCCGCATACCGCATGGTTGCAGCCCCACCCCCAGAGCAGGGGCCACCTTCCTGGGCTGCCCTTGGCCACAGCTTCAGGAGGTCTGCAGGAGCAGGGTGTGGTCCTGGGAAGCCTGGGGTGTGGGGAATGCAGCCCCCACGCCAGCTCCCAGGCCTCAGGGCCACCAGTCACCCAGGATCCCAAAGGGTGTGAGTTTGGGTGCGAGGGCTACAGACCCGACTCCAAAAGGAAGGGACGGCCACCGCGCGTGTGAAAGCCCCTCACTCTCCTTACCAGAAAAATGGTGGTGAAAACAGATCTTTGCCAGAAGGTTCTGGAAGGACATCCGAATGCCATCGACTTTGACTGAGCTCATGCTCAAGTCCCCAGACTCCAGCAACTTGGCAAAGGCATCACTGTGGGAGGGACAGGGAGGCTGACTCTGGTGGGGCCGGGTTCCTCAAACTCCCTGGCACAGAAGCCGACAAAAACCTGCCACACATGCTGCCTCCTGCGTGTCTGGGCCGGGAGGTTTCAGGGGTCCTGGAAGATGTGGCTTATTTTCATGTGTGGAAGCCCTCACACCCAGAAACTGACAATGACTTGTCTTTAAAGAGGTCACAGAGGTGCCTGAAGTCATGGGGTGGGCCCTCCTCTGACAAGGATGGATGTCCTGTAGGAAGGGTCTAGCGGGACAGGCTAGGATGCAGGCACACAGAGGACAGCCTGTGACAACTCAGGGGGCAGGCGGTGCCGCACGCCGAGCCATGCTGAGGAGAGGCCTCAGGAGCAGCCCGCGCTGCTGGCTCCTTGATCTCACTCCTCCAGCCTCCAGGACTGCCAGGGGCCAGGGCCTCTCTGGGTGACGCTGCCAGGCCTGTGGCTTCAACTACGCAGCCCCAGCTGGTGCAGACACCAGGCAGCCTGACCTGCACCAGCCACGAGCCGGGCCTCCAAATCTGTCTCTAAAGTCCTGCCCAGAAGCCTCAGTCCCCAGGGCACAGGTGTCTGCAAGGTCGAGGAAGGCAGAGGGGTGCGGGAGGCGGAGGGGTGCGGGAGGCGGTGGCGTGCAGGAGGCGGGCGTGGCCAGGCCCCACCTGTAGCAGGGCGTGGTCGTCAGGTAGGAGCTGCAGCTGAAGTGCAGCCGGAAGTCCAGCTTCTCGTGGGTTGCGCCCTGGTCATTCTGCAGTGGAGGGAAAGTGGTGCGGCTGAGTAGAGAGTCAGGCCCAGGTCAGGGCTCCGGGCTCCAGTCTCCCCAGGCAGGTGGCCCACTTCCCCTAGGGACACTTGGACACCCACTGGAATGGGGCAGGAGGAGCCCCAGCCTGCAGAGTTGGCTCCCTGACGTCGAGTGGAGCCCCGCATACCTTAGCAATGAAGGACAGGGTTCCCTTGAGCTTCTGTGCCATGACGATGCTCTGGATGGTGAACACATACTGGGCTTCGTTGGAGACGCCTGGCAGGGAAGAGGGGGAGTGGGGCCTGAGACGCAGCTGGGGCTCAGCATGGGCGGGGCCCCCAGGTCTGTTCTCAGCCCCAAGTCCTCAATGGCTGATTAGGAATCTGAGCTCAGCCCCCAAGGCAGCACGAGGGGACAGGAGCAGAAACAAGAGGCTAGTGGTGTCCCCAGTTTGGCCTGGACCTGGTCCCATCCCTGTTTCAGAGGGCAGACTTGGCCACTGGAGCCGTGGAACCCAGGAAGGCCCCAGCCCCCAGCCCAGCCCTTGGGGCTCTAGTCAGGTCCATCCGAGGCCATCACACTTCTCAGAGAGCTGCAGGGAGACCCTGACACTGAGGAGGCACTGAGGTGCAGCCTGGGGACCAAGGGAACGTGAGGAGGAAGCAACAAGAACCAGTGGATCCGGGCAGCCACCAGCTGCCACCGTGCTCCCACAATCCCCCGGAGACGCCGTGAGTGGGGCAGGGCTCACCCGGGGGCAGCTGGAAAGGCACGGGGACGCCATCATGGACGGAGGAGCCCTGCGGCCGGGCCATCCTGGCATTGAGTGAGTCCAGCACACTGAGCTCCATGCCCTTGAGGATGCTGTTGCTCCGGTTCTCCAGCACGATGGCCACGGTGACCTGACTGTCCTCCTGCAGACTGCCCCGGATGTCACAGGTCTGCAGGGTATGGCCAATGTTAGCAGGGCAGGCGGGCCCTGCCGCAGGGAACAGGCACAGCTGCCTGTCTCTCACCAACCACGGAGGCAGCACGGGTCCCACGGGCACAGGAAGGCACGGAGAGGGGCGACCCCCAGCTGCAGCCCAGGCGCCTCCTGTGGTTGCTCTTTGAGTGCATGGCGGGGGCCCTCCTGCCAGCTCAGGGCATGTCTCTAACCTTACCCAAGCCAGAGGTGCTGCCCAAGCAATGCCCTGCCAGGGATCACAGGCCCTGGGTACACCAACATCTGGGAGCTGTGGGGGCTGCCCTGTTCTGTGCCAGCCCATGCCAAAGAGCACGGGCTGGCCCACCCTGCCCCGGGGAGTGGCTCACCATTTTAACATAAGAATTTTCAGCGAGGAGGGAGTAGCTGGACTCAGGCTGGAAAGAGAAAAGGCCCATCAGCCTCGGGGGCCTTGAGCTCCGTCCTAACGAAGACTCCAGTGCAGCCCAACACCCCAGGTCAAATGCCACGACTCCAAGAACGCTCGGGGTGAGGGGCTTCAAAGGGGCCTGTGAGGGATGCCCGGCTCCCAGGACCACACAGCCCACCGCAGGGTGCCGAATGTGGGGCTGCAGGCCAGGGCCAGCTCCCTGCTCCCACCAGGCTCAGCTTCTTCAAGAATCTGCTGTTCTCTCCCGCATGGAGGCCGCAGGAGTGGGGAGCAGCCCGCAGCCCGCCAGGAACCCTGGCACGGGGCGGGGGCGCTGAAGTACCCCTCACCGGGAGCGGCTCCTCCTCTGGTGCGCCATTCTGCACTGGCCCCGCCGCCGCCTCGCCGCCCAGAGGCTGCTTCTTGGACTTCTTCTTGCCTTTGGTCCGCTCCTCCTTCTCCTTCTTGTGCTTCTTCTTCTTATGCTTGGGAGATTTCTGGAGCAAGAGGAGGGTCAGGTTCCGTTCCCAAGCTGCTCCAGCTCGCCCCCCTCACAATTCGAGGTCGGGGCCACAGGCCGGGCTGTTCAGGCTGAGGGTCCCACGTGTCTGGGTGGGATGGCAGGACCAGCCACGCCTCAGGCCTACTGAGACGAGCTCAGGCCAGACCCAGGCCAGCGGAGGCTGGGGCCGTCCCTGGCTGGCGGCCGGCGGCAAGCGCCAAAGCAGCTCAGGGAACAGTCCCTGCCTATCAGGGAGCCATGCATGGCCAACTGGTGGGGACACCACACTTGACGCAGCAACCCCACACCCACGCACACACCCGAGAGGGAACACACATGTCCACGCACACTCCACAAATGTTCAAAGCAGCACGCTGTGTGGCCACAAAGTGGAAGCGGCCCAAGTGGCTATCAACAGATGAGTGGGTCAGTACAGCGTGGCCCGTCCACAGAGGAACGGGGTTGGCAGAGGGTGGCCTGTCCACGCACTGGAAAATGACCCAACCATGAACAGGAACCAGGCTCTCACACAAGCCATAGCGTGGATGCACCTTGAGGACATCACACTCAGTGACACACCACACACAAAAGACCACACAGTGTATGACTCCATTTCTGTGAAATGTTCAGGACACACCGATCCACAGAGACAGGAAGGATGCGTGGGTGCCAGGGCTGGGAAGGGAATGAGGAATAATGGCTGGTGGGAATGGGGTTTCTTTAGGAGTGATGGAAAGTTCTAGAACTAGACAGAGGTGATGATGGCTGCACAACTGTATATATACGGAAAACCACCGTATACATACTTCAAATAAATAAACTCTATTAGACTTATGAACCATGTGTGAATAAGAAGGTTATTAAAAATAAAAAACAAAAGACCACAACCACAACAAAAGGCCCGTGAGGAGTCCGACGCAAAGGCGAGAGCAGGGCTGCCCTGGGATCTGGGTGGTGGAAGCTGTCTGGCCCCACGTTGGGATGCTGGGGCTCATGCAGCCCTCCACAGCCACTGGGGAGTGACAGCCTCACCTTGTCCTGGTCTTGCCCCTCAGCATTGCCCTCTTCGTCCTGCGCCTCCGTCTTGGCGTCCTCACACTCGTCCTTTGGGGTAGTGATGGCATTCACACTGAGCTCCTCCTGCAGGGAGCCAGGGCTCGGGGCTCACGCTGGGCAATGAGGGGCCCCACTGCACTTCACTCCAGGCAGCCTCCATGCCGCACACCCTCAGCTCACCCTCACCCCTGCCTGAGAGGCCACAGTGCCCTCCAAGTAACAGGGAGCCTGTGGGCACAGAGGCCCTGGCCATCCTCCCCTTCCCCTGGCCCCTGCTTGGCCCACTGGGACGCGGGAGCATGACCCCGGCTGCACTCAGTGCTGCGTCCCATAGACGCGGGCTCAGGAGACCCAGGGCTCTTCCCTGAGTGCCAGGTACGACCTCTGGAGACAGGAAGGCCGGCACTGGCCAGCTGCCAGTCTCTTACCGTGGATGGAGCCGGGGCGGGGACGGGGGCAGGTGGTGGGGTGGTAGACAGCCAGAAGTCCAGGTCCTCAGCCTGAAACCACAAGACAGGCTGTCAGCAAACGCAGTGCATGGTCCTGGGAAGAGGCGCTGGGGACAGCAGGGGCCAGCTGCCCTTGCTGCCCCAGGGCCCTGGACCAGCTGGGCCTTGCAGAGCCTCGGAATCTAGGAGCTGATGGCGATGTCCTGCCAGCCCTGCTGGCTCTGGCTTTCGCTGGCAGAAGAGGGCCAGGGACATATCTGTGGGTGGGTATGCGCCATTCCAGTGGTCAGAAGGCCCGTGGCGGCCCATATGTCTGCCTGGGACCCCTGACGTGGGTGTGCACAGGCCCCCAGGCCCTGCAAACATGCGCTCCTTTTAAAAACCCATTTCTTTCTCTATGTGAAAATCTGCACGCAGATGCTGCAGAAACGGTTCTGGAGCTGCACATGAGGGTGGCATCTGGACCACACCGAGCTCTGACCATGGCCCCCCAACACAGGTGAGGACACGGCTCGCCTGTGGGATCATCGGCTCCTCCTCAATCTCCCCTGACGCAAGTGCACAGCCAGCTCCCCTCGGAAGCCATGCATCCTCACTCCGCCAGGGCACAGAACGAGGCGGCCGGCGCTCGCTGCCTCAGACTCACAGCCATTTCCCCTGAGCTCACTGCTGCCCCCAGGCTGTCTGGGAGCTCAGGGCAGGAGAGGGGAATGGAGAAGGATGCCACCCTGGGCACTAGCTCTACCTTCTTCTCCTTCTCCCTCTTCTCCTTGTCTCTCTCTTTCTCTTTGTGCTTTTTCTCTTTCTTCTTGGGTTTCTTGCTCTTCTTTTCTACCACGGGAACGTCCTTCTCGGGGGATTTTGAGGTCTCGGCGTTTCTGTGTTTCTGAACAGGCAGCTTCTCGCTGTCGGCTAAGGGCCTGGAAAGGGGAATGACCGGGTCACACATCAGCACCACTGGCCACCCGCCAGGACCACCAGTACATGCTGCGTCCAGTACATGTGGCAGCACGGGACCTGCTCCTCCAGCCCCTGGCCCCAGCCACGGTCCAACGTGGATCTGCCCAACACAGGCTGCTAGAGGCTCTCATGGGAGGGTCTGTCGAGGCATGGGGACCTCCTGAGCACCCCAGGTCCGGAGACTTCAGAGCCCACACTTAGGGTCTTGGTTGGGAGGGCCAACCAAAAGCAGTGCAGTGAGGACGTGGTCTGGGGAAGGCCCGCCTGCACCCCGTCCCAGCCTGTCCACCCTGCAGAGCCTGGCCCCGCCCGGAAGGGAGGACGAGAGGAAGGGGGGAAGCAACCACGTGTGGCCTCCACCCTCACCCTGAACCCATGTGCACTCACTTATCCAGGTCAATGTCCAGAGCCCTGTAGGGATCATTGGGGTCTTTGTCATCCTCGTCGCTGGGCAGAGCGTTCTGACAGGAAGAGGGGAGCACCATTAGTGGAACCCGCGCCTGTGGCCTGGGGGAACCCCATGTATCTCGGACGCAATGGGACTGCCTGGACAGTCACGGTCACGGCCACGCCTACAGAGGCCACACGCACATGTGGGCAGTGACATGGCTCCACCAGAGGCTCCATTCAGCATCCAGGCACCAAGGGCGGCTGGGCCCCAGGACGCAGCCAACCTGCATCTGCCTCTGAAGCTGCTGGCCCTGGGGTGGGTGCGTGGGGACCTGCGCTCAAGGAGAGACGTGCCTCTCCTTCTATGCTCTCTGGGGCAGGGCCTCATCCTGGCCGCCAAGGAAGACCACCGGGAGATGCCGCTGAGCACGGCCCCAGGACACACACGTGCGGACAGACATCCCAGGGCCGGGCCCTCCAGCGAGGCTGACCTCAGGCATCTCCTCCGTGACAATGTCCACCTGCTGGGCAGGGGCAATGTCCTCGTCGCTCTCCGTGGGCAGCGAGCTGTGGCGGCGCTTGCCCTTCTTCTCCTTCTCCTTCCTCTTTTTCCTCCTCTTGTCCTTCTCCAGCTTCTGCCGGTGCCGCCGCTCCTCCTCCAGCTTCACGTACTGGTCCGACATGGGCAGCCCTGGAGGCCGGCAGCGGGCAGGCACTCAGCACCGGGTCCCAGGGGCTCACGGGGAGGGCGGCAGAAGCGCCCCACAGCCTGAGTGACAAGTGCGGCGCTGACACACGGGAGACACTTGCCTGGAACCTTCAACGGGACGGAGAGATCGATCTGCACCACAGGAATGTGCTCCACGCCCGGGGTGTCCTGGTACCGCTGCAAAAGCAACATCCAGGCGTTACTGGTGCACTGAGGGGTGACACATGGGCAGGACAAGCCTCAGGGATGCAGGAGGCGCGACGCGGCCCTGACATCCTCAGGAGCCAGGGGTCGTGCCAGGGCTCCGGGCCACAAGGAGCGCCGTGAGCATCCGGAGGACCCAACTCTTAAAGACAGTGAGGGCTGGAAAGCTTGTCATGCGGGTGACCCCGCAGGCCTACTACGCAGGGAGAAGCAAATCCTCGTCCACTTTTTCTACCTGAATATTCTGTTTTCTCCTCAAATGAGAAAAGTAATGTGGCTTCAAGCCCAGAGTGAGGCAGCAGGTTGCCCACGACCATGAGGTCAGGGCTGGACAGCAACTGGGCTGCCGTGCACACAGAACAGGCCCCCGGCTGGAGGCTCGAATGAATGGGGCCCACAGGGAGGCACCCGCCCCTCAAAGGCTCCACACAGTCACTGTGTGGCCCCAGCTCCACTCCCAGGATCTTCCAGAGGGAACATGAAACTCAGAGGGACGCCACGGGGCGTGGGTGGTGAGGGTAGGGGGTGCTGAGGGACAGGCAGCCGGGGACGGGCCTCACCTTCTGTGGTGATGGCGAGCTCTTGATGTAGAAGGGGTTGTTGGCCTGCTCCTGCTTCCGGGCCTCTCGGCGCTGTGGGACAGGGCTGGCATGAGCCCGAGAGAGTGGGCAGGATACCCCTCTGTGGACGTCCACCACCAGCCACCCAACCAGGGAAGGCTGGATCTTTGGCTATTTTCACTACTCAGCTTTTACTAACAGGGAAACCAAGGCTCGCAATTGGGAAGAGCGCGTATTGGGGAAAAGGAATCGCTAACCCTCTGGGAGGCAGGGACGCCCATGCCTCCACTGCCAGGGTCAGGACCAGGACCCACGGAGGCTGCTGACCTGCCTGGGCTACCCGGCTACTGATGAGCACCTCAGACGGGCTGGGGCTGCTGAGCCCGGGAAAGGGCCTCCTGACTGCCAGGGCTGCCTGAAAGCACGGCCTGGACAGTGCAGGAGCACAAAGCCCCGCACGCAGCCCACCGTGGGCATTCCCTCTGTCGGTGCAGGATGGAAGGAGAGGACTGCTGGAGGGGCTCCCCTCTCTGCATAGGTGAGCAGGGTGAGGTGGAGCCCCACACGGGGCACAGGGGCTGCATCCGCCTCGGGAGGATGGGGTCCAGGGGCTTCCCTCACCTTCCCCAGCTTCTGGTCTGGGTGGGCTGCACATGTCTGCAGTGTCTTACAGCAGCTATGGCAGGGTCGGGGAAGGGCCCCGCACAGGCCCCCACAGGCCCCCAGCCGCAGGCCGGGTTAATGGAGTTCTCCTCGGGGACTCCTGGATCTAGAGAAGCTGTTCCCCATTTCTTTCTTTTTTTTTTTTGAAAGGGAGTCTTGCTCTGTCACCCAGGCTGCAGTGCAGTGCCACGATCTAACTGCAACCTCCGCCTCCCGGGTTCAAGCAATTCTATTGCCTCAGTCTCCTGAGTAGCTGGGATTACAGGCACCCACCACCGCACCCAGCTAATTTTTATATATATATATATTTTTTTTAGACAGAGTCTTGCTCTGTTGCCCAGGCTGGAGTGCAGTGGTGCGATCTCGGCTCACTGCAAGCTCCGCCTCCTGGGTTCACACCATTCTCCTACCTCAGCCTCCCGAGTAGCTGGGACTACAGGCGTCCGCCAACACGCCCGGCTAATTTTTTGTATTTTTAGTAGGGATGGGGTTTCACCAAGTTAGCCAGGATGGTCTCGATCTCCTGACCTTGTGATTCGCCCGCCTCGGTCTCCCAAAGTGCTGGGATTACAGGCGTGAGGCACTGCGCCCAGCCAATTTTTATATTTTTAGTAGACACAGGGCTTCACCATGTTGGCCAGGATGGTCTTGATCTCTTGACCTCATGATATGCCCACCTCGGCCTCCCAAAGTGCTGGGATTACAGGCATGAGCCACCGCGCCCGACCAAGATGCTCCCCTTTTCAGTGAAACTCAATGAAACCCAACCATAACATGAAATACCCACTTGGGGCTTCCTGGAGGGCGGCGGTGCACAATCTTGAGCCAACAGAACCAGGCTCCGGACTCAGGAGCCTCAAAGACTCCCTGAGACAGGAAGGTGGAGGCGAAGGCCCACCAGGGGCACCCAACAGCTCACCCGAGCCAGCTCCTCCTCGTCCGCCTCGGACGGCCGGTGCTTGGGTCGCCGCTGCTCCTCCTCGTGGAAGACGGCCCTGGGCCTCTCGTCCTCTGACTCGCTGTCCGAGAGTGGCTCATTGATCCAGGCGTCCAGGTCCAGGCTGTGCCGGACAGGAGGGTCACAAAAGGCAGTGTGTGTGACCCAGCACGCGCCTGCAGGTGTCCACCCTGAGCAGGCTCGCCACGTGCCTGGCCATGTGAGACCCCAAACAGTGGTGCCTGCTACCCACACAGGGCCAACGAGGCAGGTGTCACTGCCCCTTAGAGAAGATGCAGGGACCCAGGAAGGTTGCAGCAGGGTCACAGTGGGGCCCTCACGGCAGGCTCAGGCTGCCTCAGAGCTTGATGGCAAGGGTGGGAGCAGGCCCACTTCCCAGGGAGCATCCCCAGGTACAAGCCAGGTCCCAGAAGCAGCAAGAGCCCCGGTGAGTCCAGCAAGGGGCGCACCCGCCCCAGGCCTCCAATCAGCCCCAAACCCTCCTGGCTGTTCAGGGCTGCAGTAGCCCCCTCTGTGCCTCCAGGCATCAGGGGACCATGTCAGGGCTGTGGTTGCAATGCCCCCACTCCTATATCCTTACCCTTCAGGAACTGGAACCTTCTTCTGGGCCTTGGGGGCCACTGGGTTCAGCTCCCCAGCAAAGAGAGCGCTGACCTCCTCCGCCACAGGCACGTCCTTGGCCTGAAGCTTCTGGATGTGCTTGACCAGCTGCAGGATGCAGGACGCCTGTGGGGGACGCAGGAGTCACCGCTGGCACCTGCCTGGAAGGCCATTTGGCCGCCCTCAGGGACAATGGGTGGCTCGGCCCCGGCACAGTGACGTGCGGGCCCTCTGGCACAGCCACGTAGCCACAGAGAGCCCAGCCTTCATGCCGTCTCCGTCGTCATCCTTGCCAAGAAGCGGCGGAAAAGACCAGTCCACAAACAGAACAGAGATGGGGGCACAACAGGGAGCTTCGCCCACTGCAGAAATGCCTCCCGTAAGGCCTGTGCCCCGACACCAGAAGCACCACCACCCCTGCGGGCTCCCTGCCTCTGTGCTGGCTGCAACTCAGACACAGGCAGGCTGGGCAGCTCCAACAGTGACCATGGGCCAAGGATCATGGCCAGCCCCCAGATAATGCCACTGCTCAGAGGAGCCCGGGGCCACGCCCCATGCGGCCTTGAGGCTGGGTCTCCTCAGCCACTGGATGGGCTAACGCCACTCCCGACCTCTCTCACAGATGGCCAGGCGCGATGTTTCACATCTTTAATCCTTGCACTTTGGGAGGCTGAGGTGGGCGGATCACCTGAGGTCAGGAGTTTGAGACCAGCCTGGCCAAGAAGGTGAAACTCCGTCTTTACTAAAAATACAAAAGTTAGCCGGGAGTGGTGGCGGGTGCCTGTAATCCCAGCTACGGAGCCTGAGGCAGGAGAATCCCTTGAACCCAGGGGGCGGAGGTTGTCGTGAGCCGAGATCACGTCACTTCACTCCAGCCTGGGCAAAGGAGGGAAACTCCATCTCAAACAAAACAAAACAAAACCAAAAAACAAAACAAAACAACAGAAAAACAGAGACCTGGGAACTGGTGGGCACCGGCTGGCACAGGTGTACAGTCTGCTCAACCCAGATCCCACGTCACCTGCAGGGCACCAGAAAGAGCCACAGCCAGCCCCAGGTTCTCACACCTGCTGTCTTGCCACATATGAAACAGGCTCTTCCTGTGGCCAGGAGCAGCACCCCCACATACCCAGCACCCCAGAGACTTGCCCAGTCCCACTGACCTAAAGGTCCCACTGACTAACCCCAAACCCCAGCTGGCACAAGTGGCAACAAAGGAATCTCAATAAGTGGCTCCAGAAGAGGAAGTGAGGCCCCGTCCACCTGGCCGCCGCTGGACAGAAAGGCACTGAGGGCTCCCTGAGGCTTGGCCCAACGCGGAGTGCAGCCTTACCCGCTCCTGCACCTCCAGGTCTGCGCTCTGCACAAACTGGGGCAGTCGGTCCACCATGAGCTGGGTGGCGGCCTGAGCGCCCTCTGCCTCCCCGGCCTGCTCCTTCTGCTGTAGGATGTTGGCGTACAGCTTGACCACGTTCTGCACATACACGGCCTGGATGTGGCCTGGCAGCGTGGTGACTTTGGGCCGCAGCATGGCCTCCAGAGTGTGGTGCGGTTCCTGCAGATGCCTGAGGACAGGAAACGCCGTGAGTCCCCAGGATGCCCGCCCCGGGGCTCCTCTCCAACAGGTGAGGACCTGGGAGGCCTGGGCTCGTCACAAACGAGGTGACTCTGGGCCTTTCCCATTCCCTGAGCTGTCTCCGGGGGCTGAGACACGAAGTAGAAGAAACCAGGGGCCGTCAACAGCCCATAACACGAACAAGACAGAGATGTGGAGATGACAGAGCCACTGAGCGGAGGAAAGGTCAGAAGAGGGAAAAGGACAACGGGGTCAACTGTGCAGCTGGCCCTGGGAGGACGAGCAGGACGGGCGGGGAGCAGACAGAGCCGGGAGACCCTGATCTGCGGGACAGTGGGGCCTGGGGGTGTGCCTCACTCACATCTGACACAGTGTCTTGGGACTTGGATATGTTTCTAGTCCACTTTTTTCCCACTAAGAAAATAACAGAAGTGGCCAGGCACGGTGGCTCACACCTATAATCCCAGCACTTTGGGAGGCCAAGGCAGGCAGATCATGAGATCAGGAGTTTAAGACCAGCCTGGCCAACATGGTGAAACCCTATGTCTACTAAAAATACAAAAAATGAGGCGGGTGCGGTGGCTCACGCCTGTAATCCCAGCACTTTGGAAGGCCGAGGTGGGCAGATCACAAGGTCAGGAGATCAAGACCATCCTGGCTAACGCGGTGAAATCCCATCTCTATTAAAAATACAAAAAATTAGCCAGGCGTGTTGGCGGGCGCCTGTAGTCCCAGCTACTCGGGAGGCTGAGGCAGGAGAATGGTGTGAATCCGAGAGGCGGAGCTTGCAGTGAGCCGAGATAGCGCCACTGCACTCCAGCCTGGGCGACAGACAGAGCAAGACTCTATCTCAAAAATAAGAGTTCGAGATCAGCCTGGCCAACATGGTAAAACCCCGTCTCTAATGAAAATACAAAAAATTTAGCCGGCCTTGGTGGCAGGTGCCTGTGATCCCAGCTACTCGGGAGGCTGAAGCAGGAGAATTGCTTGAACCCGGGAGGCAGAGGTTACAGTGAGCCGAGATCGCGCCACTGTACTCCAGCCGGGGCAAAGCTTGGGAGACAGCAAGACTCTGTTTTGAGGTGAGGGGAAGAAAAGAAAATGACAGAAGTGCTCGTCTCCAGGATGCAGGCTGGCTGGGGACCCTTTTGGCATCCCAGAAATTGGGCGTCTTCCTGAGCTGGGGCAGGCCCAGGGTGAAGATTGCTTGGTGTGGCAGTAATGGGCAGAAGGTAGCGGCTAGTAGTGCTGATGCAGGGCCCGAGGCAATGAGGCATAGCGGCAAAACTCATGAATTTCCAAGAGAGTCTGGAAATCCAGACTGCTGTGAGAACCGTGAGTCTCAGCAACACATTCCCACCTCCAGGCAGGCCCCGTGACCCAAGCCTGCCTAGCAGTGGCTGTGATCTGTCCTCTCGGCCAGAGAGAATCTGACGCTCCTGGAGATGGCAGGGGCAGTTTCGATAAGACCCATCTCTGCGGCCCACCTGGAACCTGGCACTGAGACCCCTGTGCTCCCAGAGGGGCCTGGCGTGGGCAGGCTGGGGCTGAGCAGGTGCCTCCCTGGGCTACCTAAATGCCACATGGAGCTCCCACCCCACCTACAGCAAGCAGGGCTCAGAGGGGCCGCCACTTGCCCAGCTGGGACTGAGCCTTGCAGACGCCCAGGGCCAGCCCCCTATCTGCAGCCCACCCCAGGGATCCTCCCACCTCCCAGTCCTGGTGCCCACGGGATCTACAATCTCCTGGGAGCTCCACAGATGCCCGAGGGCAGAAAGCAGACAGGGCGGCACAGACTCGCCTCTGTAAAGGGGGAATGGGTCCGACCATTGTCAGGGGACAGGTGCTGGAAACCCACGGACCTGCAGGCTGGGGCAGCAGGGTGATGGGAGAGAGCGGGAAAGATCTGCCAGGCACGTCCCTGGCCCCTACCCCTCAGAAGCTTTGAGAAGCTGCCGGCCCAGAGGCCCAGCGTCCACTCACTCTGAGAACTCCCCGCAGATCCAGGCAGCAGCGTAGAGCACCTCACAGATCCCGTTCCGCTGGGTGCTGCTGGCCAGCAGGTGTGCACTGTCGAGCAGCGCGGACATCTGGGAGACGGCGAACTTGCGGATGGCCTTCACACGGATGGCCACGTCCAGCATTTGGGCGGCGATGAGGTGGCCGTGCCGCGTGCCCTCCAGCCGGGTCAGCTCCACCAGGATGCTGATGTACCTGCGGGCAGAGGGGGTGAGTGAGCAGCAGCGCGGAACCCCCAGCAGCACCCCTGGGAGCGGGACGCACCACTCGAAGTTGGTGATGTACTGGTAGTTGGACTGGCTGCAGATGTCGATGATCTTGGTGAGCAGCTCGTCTCGGTAGGTGGTGCCCTCTGCCTTGTCCACGTGGGTCATCAGCTTCTTCACGATCTCCATCAGGTTCTTCTTGGACACCTGGGCAAGAGCGTGGGGACAGTGGTGAGGGCGGACCCGGCCTGGGGCTTGCTTGGTGAGACACCCAACACCTGCTTCTGAGACAGAAACCACGGGACACAGGCGGGCCCAGATTCACAGATCGACCCCAGGGAGCCAGCAGGCCCCTGCGATGTGGGCTGAGTTAGAGGCACCCGGACCCCAGCCGGGGAGCAACAACTGGCCCAGCATGGTCTGTTCTGTGGGCTTGGCCCCGTCCCCTCCACACATGCCCTCAAAGACAGTTGTGGGCTTGGCCCTGGCCCCCTGTCCACACAGGCCTTGGAAGACAGGCATGGACGAGGGCTGGCGCCCCTCTGACCTGCCCCACCACACTAGCTGATAGCCGAGTGTGAGGGGACTCCATATAGTCCACGTGGTTCTGCACCCGACACTTAACGTCCCTTAGAGAACTAAGGTGGGCAAGGCGGGCGGGTGGCGGACAGAGGGCACGCACCATCCCATACAGTAGGTCGAGGGCCCGCAGCCGGATGGACTCGTCCTTGTCATCCAGGCACTGCAGGATGAGGTCTTTGTGGGACTGCACGGACTTAGGGTGGGTCTTCAGGATCTTGGACATGGCCAGCAGCCCCAGGTACTTCACTGCAGAGAGACGCCAGAGCCAGGTCACTGGGATGGACACAGGCGGCAAGGTGCAGGCAGGGCCCAAGGCTCTCTGAGCCGAGTCTCCACCTCGGGAGGCTGCCTGGCCTTGGCAACCCAGGGGTGGACAGAGCGACACCCCCAGCTGGAGCTCACACAAGGGATGTCGCCCTAGCAGAGCCCCCACACTGGGAGCCGGTGTGCAGGCTGCCCCCATGCCAGCTCCCTCGGGAAGGCCTCCCCTACCTACTACCACGCTGTAGTAGCTGCTGTCGGCTTTCTTCTTCCCACCCAGCCAGCACAGGGAAGAACGCAGAGATTTTCCAGTAGCATTAGGCACCCTCGGCCCGGGGCAGGGTCTCACCCATACCCGATACTCACTGTTCACCCGACCAGCCCAAACTAGCTCACGGAAAGCTAAGGGTGGCTGGGCATGAGGCACAGATGCCACAACCTAAGCCAGGGACACCCCAGCCACAGGGCACACAGCTGAACCCGTTCACACACTGCCATCTACACCAGCTTTCAGGCCACAGGGCAGGACCGAGCAGAGACAGAGTGCGTGAGGTCCACAGAGAAAACGCAGCAGTCCCCACCTAGCCACGGGGGATGGGCCCATGACCCCCAGCGGAAGCCTGACATGGTGGGCAGCACTGAGACCCGCGTGTGGCTGTTTTTCCGACACATCTGTGCCTATGGGAAAGTTCAGTGTGTAAATTAGGCACAGTAAGAGGTTAACAACTAACAGCAACTAAGAATAGAACAATCATAAAACACACAGTCATGAAAGGTCTGTCATCGTGGTCCTTGCCTATTTTTGGACTGTGATGGGGGTACCCGAAACCTCAGATAAGGGGGGCGACTCCACTATCTGGGCTGTTGCAGGCGAATTTGCCGACTCCTACTCTGAACAAAAAGACCTGGCTTCAAAATGAGCGTCCAAAACACCGCCCAGGTACCAGGTACCAGGCAGGGGCCATTAATTCTAATTCCTCAGCAGGGCAGGCACTTAGGCAAGGGCGCCATATGCTGCTCTATCTCACAACACAAAGCCTCAGCATCCCCGAGAAACATGCAGAGGCTGAAATATCCAGAAATCTCAGACCAAGGTGCTCAGTGAGTGGCATGTGTCCGACTGCCAGGGTCTCCTCAGTGGGGGTCACTGCCACGCCCCCTACATCCCTCCTGGGACTGGGGCTCAGCGGGAGCTGGTGCTTCCCAGCCTCCCCACACAGACAGGTCGGGGTGCAAAGGCGCCGCAGGGCAATGGCAGAGGGGTGCCTCTGAGGTGAGTGCCATGTATCAGGGAGAGCGCTGGGGTCGCAGATGCCACGTCCACTTCCTCCTCATGCTGGGAGGGCCCCTAACTTCACAGAGGTGGGGACACGGAAATGACAGCACTGGGGAGGGGATGACTCACAGTTCTGATCGGAGTCCTCGATCAATATCCTTAATTTCTGAACACAAAGCTGAAAAAACGAAACAAACAAGGCTGGTTAATTCCTCTAAACCAAGGGTGAGTCCCAGGAGCCTTCCAGATTCAACCTTAACCTGGCCTAAGGCCCAGGGTCAGCCCCACCCAGCAATCAGAGCCCAGGAGGGAAACAAGCAGGGCCCACACAAGGCACCGGGGACAAGGGAGGCTCTGCTTCCCACGGGCGCATTACCCCACTCCTCAGTGCCCCACGCGTCTACCCCACAGACACACGATGGGGAGCCCAAGCAGGCTTGGGCCGGTAGTGCACACAGGACGCGGCCGTGCCCTCCTGAGCCCCAAGGATGGCGTGGGGGGGGCCAGCACCTTGGTCACAGGGTGGGCAAGCTCCCGCCCGTGGAAAGGCGTGGCCTCCGCAGCGTGGGATCCCACGGGCCCTGCCCTGTGCGGGACGTACCTGGATGCTGGCGCTGTGGTTGGGCATGCCAGAGGACAAGGAGATGAGCACTGCAACAGACAACCTGGTCAGCACTGTGGTCAGCACCACGGCCAGCGCCGACACTCCCTGAGGGCCACAGGGTGCCAGCAGGGTGCCGGGTGCAGGGATGGGAGCAAGGACAGAAATGCCACTGGGTTTGGGACCACGCATCCCAACTGTGTTTGCAAAAATCTAGCTCCATCGCAGGCCTGAGGTCAGGAACCTGCAGGGGCCCCCACCCTCACTGACAGGACAGCTCCCAGGCCTTAGCTGTTCCTGCAAACACTGTGGTTTACTTGCAACCCCTGCTTCCCTCTGGAGTCTGGAATCCTGGCAGGGGCCAGGCCCTGAGGCCACAGGACCAGACCCTATAGGAACCCAGGTGCTGGGTCTCTGGGAGCCTCCACGGTGACACTTCACAAATGATCATCACAGCTCACTGCTGGGGGATGAAGCACATCCTGTAGGACTTTACTGAAAGTAGGTTCTAGAAGCTGGGCCTGGCCTCCCCAACATCCCCTGAGCTGTTCCCCTTTGCTGACTCTGTTGCGTCCTTTGGGCAGGGACAGGCAGGCAGCAAGAAGCTGACCCTCAGAGCCCTGGCTCTAACAGCTTTAAAAGAAACACATGAAGCCAAGGAACTGCCAGGCACACGCAGGAACAGAGACTTGCTTTCCAACAAGCCAGTGGCATGGAATGAAGGCATACAGAGGACTGTGTGTGTGTGTGTATGTGTGACTCTGTGTGTGTCTGTGTGTAAGTGTGAGCGTGTGTGTGTTTTTCTTTTTAAGACGTGGGTTCTTCGAATCTAAGCTATGAGGACGCAAAAGCATAACAATGATCTAGGCTGGGCACAGTGGCTCACGCCTGTAATCCCAGCACTTTGGGAGGCTGAGGCAGGCAGATCACCCGAGGGCAGGAGTTCGAGACGAGCCTGACCAACACGGAGAAACGCTGTCTCTATTAAAAATACAAAAATAAGCCGGGAGTGGTGGCACATGCCTGTAATCCCAGCTACTCGGGAGACTGAGGCAGGAGAATCACTTAAAACCTGGGAGGCGGAGGTTGCGGTGAGCCGAGACTGTGCCACTGCACTCCAGCCTAGGGAATAAAAGAGAAACTCTGCAACCGCCCCCCCGCACCCCCCCCAAAAAGAATGATCTAATGGACTCCAGGGACTTGGGGAAGGGTGGGGGGTGAGTGATAAAAGACTGCACATTGGGTGCAGTGTACACTGCTTGGTGTTGGTGCACACAAATCTCAGAAATCACTACTAAAGAACCGATCCCTATAACCAAACACCACCTGTTCCCCAAAAACTACTGAAATAATTTTTCAATACAAAAAATACAAACATCTGGAAATGAATAACCCTGGGTGGAAAACCTACATATAAACGTAAATATGAATGAAGAAACGTGGCAAAGTAAACGCATACTCACGCTTGCAAGATTTCAGAAATGCCACACCCAACCTTTGTAGGAATGTTTTTTTCGTTTTGTTTTTTTGAGGAGTTTCGCTTGTTGCCCAGGCTGGAGTGCAATGGTGCAATCTCAGCTCACTGCAACCTCCGCCTCCTGGGTTCAAGCGATTCTCCTGCCTCAGCCTTCCGAGTAGCTGGGATTACAGGTGCCTGACACCAACCCCAGCTAACTTTTGTATTTTTTAGGTGGAGATTGTTGCCACGCTGGTCTTGAACGCTTGACCTCAGGTGATCCACCTCCCTCGGCCTCCCAAAGTGCTGAGATTACAGGCGTGAGCCACCACACCCGGCCAGGAGTGTTATTTGAATGTAAAAGTAGATGGTAATTATTCTTGTCTTAAAACAGGTATATAGATTATCCAAGTGGGAACAAATTTATTTTAAAAAGAAATGTAGGCCGGGTGCAGTGGCTCACGCTTGTATTCCCAGTACTTTGGGAGGTCAAGGCGGTGGATCACCTGAGGTCAGGAATTCAAGACCAGCCTGGCCAACATGGTGAAACCCCATCCCTACTAAAATTACAAAAATTAGCAGGGCGTGGTGGCGCGTGCTTGTAATCCCAGCTACTCGGGAGGCTGAGGCAGGAGATCTGCTTCAATCTGGGAGACGGAGGTTGCAGTGAGTGGAAATTGCGTCACTGGATTCCAGTCTGGGCAACAGTGTGAGACTGTCTCAAAAAAAAAAAAAAAAAGGGTCAGGCATGGTGGCTCATTCCTGTAATTCCAGCACTTTGAGAGGCCAAGGCGAGCAGACCATGAGGTCAGGAGTTCGAGACCAGCCTGACCAACATGGTGAAACTCTGTCTCGACTAAAAATATAAAACTTAGTCGGGCATGGTGGCGCGTGCTACTCAGGAGGCTGAGGCAGGATAATCGCTTGAACCCGAGAGGCAGAGGTTGCAGTAAGCTGAGATCATGCCATTGCACTCCAGCCTGGGTGACAGAGCGAGACTCCATCTCAAAAATAAAAAAAAAGAAAGAAAAGAAAAAAAAGAAATGTAGATGTGTTAATTATCTGAATTGTGCTAACTTTTTCACAATCAAGTGGTGTACCTTAAAAATACACCATTTTAAGGAGTCGGGAGCGATGGCTCAAGCCTGTAATCCCAACATTTTGGGAGGCTGAGGTGGGCGGATCACAAGGTCTGGAGATCAAGACCATCCTGGCTAACATGGTGAAACCCCATCTCTACTAAAAATACAAAAAAAAAATTAGCCGGGCGTGGTGGTGGGCGCCTGTAGTCCCAGCTAATCGGGAGAGTGAGGCAGGAGAATGGCGTGAACCCCGGAGGCGGTGCTTGCAGTGAGCCGAGATTGCACCACTGCACTCCAGCCTGGGCGACAGAGCAAGACTCTGCCTCAAAAAAAAAAAAAAAAAAAAAAAAAAAAAGTAAACTGTCAGCTATACCTAAGTAAAGCTAGAAAAAAACAAAAAACAAACGAGATGAGGTGCTGGCCGAGTGCAGTATCTTAGGCCTGTAAACCCATCACTTTGAGAGGTCAAGGCAGGAAGATGGCTTGAGCCCAGGAGTTCAAGACCAGCCTGGGCAACACGGTGAGACCCTGTCTCTACCAAAAATTCAAAACATGACCTGGGTGGGGTGGCATGCACCTGTCGAGGCAAGAGGACTGCTTAAACCTGGGAGGTCAAGGTTGCAGCAAGCTATGATTGCACCACTGCACACCAGCCTCGAGAGAGGCGGGGTCTGGCTCTGTCTGTAGCCTGGAACTCCCGGGCTCTAACGATGCTCTTGCCTCGGCCTGCTGAATAGCTGGGCCCTCACACCTGTAGAAGCTTCCGCTTTATCAATCACAAGGAAGTGCACCGCCCAATGCCCCGTCAGGCTTTATCAATCACAAGGAAGTGCACCGCCCAATGCCCCGTCAGGCTTTGGCCGACTTGGAGGAGCCCAGCTGAGACCACCGGGGACACTGGGCGTTGGCCCTGGTGCCCTGGCCCAGCCGGAGGCATGGATTCTGACTCTGCCTTAGAAAATATTTTTGTGGTAGATGCTGCTGCTTAAGTACTCACGGGTGAAACAATGTGCCGTCTCAGGAGTGCTTGGAAGTCTCAGAAAAAACGCAGCTTTGTGAGAGCTGCTGGGAGGCCCTGAGCAGCAGGGGCAGCATACGTGGGAGCAGGTGTGAGGACAGGCTTCCTCTGCAAATGCACCCTTCACGCCCAAGGGCTCCAGAGCGGCTGGGCTACTGAGCAGCTCCAGCAGCAAACTCCTGCCACCAAGGGCAGTGGAGGACCAGGCAGACGCGTGGCCACCTTGATAGCAGAGGCCTGGGGCGGCCTCCCAGCCAGCTTTCCTTCTCAGTGCCAGCAGGGGTGGTGCTCGGGGACACCAGGCCTGGTGCCCTCCTGTCCCCACCCGAGACCCCAACCTGACATGCCAGACCTTCCAGACGGGGAGAGTGCTGGTTCTCACCTGCAATCACAGTGTTCACACATTCGTACAGGAGGGACATGGCAGACGTGCTAAGGAAAGGAACACAGGGAAGCGGCATGAGGACTGGGGGCCTCATCAGACACGGTGACCCAATGCCGGCGGCTCAGCTGGAGACGGCCTCAGCCCCACAGCCTGGGGAGCGTGCCCTCAGGAGGGAGCCCACGCCCTGCTCTCCAAGGCCTATGGTGCTTGGCTGGTCATCATCTCACCTTCCTAGAAAAGGCACGTGAGAAATCCCACTGCAGCTACAGGCCCATGACGGCATCCGGGCAGGGATGGACCACCCACCCCTGACGGCCCATGAGCCCATGAACCCGTGAGATGGCCGTACCGCCCTCCTACTGCATCCTTACTAGGGTTTTTGTTTGTTTTGTTTTTGAGACGGAGTCTCGCTCCGTCATCCAGGCTGGAGTGCAGTGGAATGATCTTGGCTCACTGTAAGCTCCGCCTCCTGGGTTCACGCCATTCTCCCACCTTAGCCTCCCGAGTAGATGGGACTACAGGCGCCCATCACCATGCCCAGCTAACTTTGTTTTAGTATTTTTAGTGGAGACGGGGTTTCACCGTGTTAGCCAGGATGGTCTCAATCTCCTGACTTCGTGATCCACCCGCCTCGGCCTCCCAAAGTGCTAGGATTACAGGCATGAGCCACTGTGCTCGGCCTTTTTTTTCTTTTTTTTTGAAACAGAGTCTCACTCTGTTGCCCAGGTTGGAGGGCACTGCTGTGATCTCGGCTCACTGCAACCTCCGTCTCTCGGGTTCAAGCAATTCTCCTGCCTCAGCTTCCCTTGCAGCTGGATTACAGGCATGTACCAGTACACCTGGCTAATTTTTGTATCTTTTAGGTAGAGACGGGGTTTCACCATGTTGCCTAGACTGGTCTTGAACTCCTGACCTCAAGTGATCTACTCACCTCGGCCTCCCAAAGCGCTGGGATTACAGGCGTGAGCCACCGCTCCCAGCCCTTTTCTGTGTTTCAACATGTTCAGACACAGATACTCGCCACAGAGTTGCAGCTGCTTACAGCTTTACAGTTGCCTGTGGGCAGGGCCTCAGCCCGGGAGACGTCCGTGCCACGTGGCCTAGGAATGTGGTGAGCTTCACCAGCAAGGTGCGTGTGAGCGCACGCTACGCCGTTCACACGGTGAATTGTCCTAATGACACCCTTCTGTGAACGTGTCCTTGTTGCTAAGTGACACATGACTGCATCTGAAAGTCACGGCGATGGCGACTCTCCCTGTGGCCCACTCCACCCCTCCCCTTCCCTGCAGTGGGGGCTGGGGGGGGTCTTGGCTCCTACTCAGCACTTGGCCGGAGGAATTAAAGTGTCCTCTTCTAGCAACCAAAGGCAGCCTGGCCTGAAAAGGCTCCTGACATACGGTCCCATTTCACAACCTTGCAGTGCTGAGACCCACGAAGAAAACCCAAACGCCTCAAATGTCTCTAGCAGCACGGAGAAGAGTCGAGCGGCCAGGAACGCCACCACAGGCTTCCACTCTAGGACAGAGAGTCTGCTGAACATATGAGCCTTCCATCTTTCAGCTGCTTCACGCCCAACTCCCGCTGTACCCCGCTGGGGCCGGGCTGCCAGCCGCTCCAGCACTGGACCTCATGGAGCCAGCCCACCCCACCTCTCCCGCAATGGACCCCGTGGAGCTGGCCCACCCGCGCCGCTCCGACACTGGACCCGCCCGCCCCTGCCGCGCATGGTCTCCACTCACCTGTGGATGAGGTTGGTAAGGGGCTCAATGAGCTTCTTGCCCAGCCGTGGCTCCAAAGGAGTCAGAGCACCAAACTGCGGGGACAGCAGGGCCTCAGTCTCCCGCGGGGAATGCACCACACAGGGTGAGGAGGCCGCATCCCCGGGCAGTACTTGCCAGCTTGATGATCTTGATGAGGACCCAGTTGTTGGTGGAGGACGTCATCAGCTTGAAGAAGAGTGGGGCCAGGGACAGGTAGTTCTTAGGGTTCCGTCTGGCCAGCTCGCAGATGACGTTGACGGCAGCCGACTGAACCCCTGGGGAACAAGCGGTCCTCATGAGCACGCCTGCCTGCCCTTCCGCTTGGAAAACCGTCCTACGGTCTTCCTGGTCTGCGAGGAAGCTCTGGGGCCTGCGCCAGCTCTCACTCAACATGGCCCTGGCTCTGCCACCTCCTCCTGGTGACAGGGACAGCAGCTACAGGCCTGTTCCTCCAGGGAACAGGCCACAGCAGCCAGTTCCTGGCGCTGAGAAAGCATTGCTCGGCACTGTTGCCAGGCACAAGTGCGCCCGAGCGTCACCACGCTCAGGATAGCCTGACAGTGGCCTTCTGAGTGGGGGTTTCAGCAAGAAGGGCTCCAGAAACAGCTGCCCAACCACTGGGGCTCAGGGAGCCTTCCTGCTGCATCTGTGCCCAGCACTCCAGGGAGAAGCTCGCCCATCGGGTCCCGTGCTTAGAGCTGGGTCTCCCTCCTACACGCAGGGCCTCGGGATCCCTGTGGGCTGGCTCTGGAGTCCGCCAACCATGCCTGCTACACGCCAGAGGCTTCACACACGCAGCCCACAGGGAAACTCAGTGAAACCGAATTTGAAGCCACATCCCACAGTCACCACATCACAAATATACAACAGTCATGTGAGGTGGAGGCGGCTCCTGTGAGGGACATATGGTCTAGACCATCGCCTGCCCTGCAGAAGGCGCCCCCTGGCAGCACTGGTCCTACAAGGGGCCGGCGGGGTGGGGGGTTCACCTCTGCTCAGGAACACACCAGGCTCACCAGCTGCCACATTGGATCTTACTGCCCCCACCTCCAGCACCTCCCTCCCAGCTGCCCCAGCGAGGGGAGGCCCAGCCACCTCCAGCCGGCACGCTCCTGGACGGAGCCCTCCACCGCTCCCCGCAGCACCCCCCAAAACACGCCACCACATCTTCCCAGGGTACCAGCTGAGCCCCCACCCCCAAGCCTGAGGTTTAACTCAAATCCACAAACCAGGGTCGGGGTCCTCCAGCTTCTCCTTCAGCCGGGGAAAGGCGGGGCGCAGTGACTCCGGGTACTTCAGGAACACCTTGTACATGATCAGCACGGCCTTCTTCCTGATGTAGGGCTTGGTGTGCGACATCTGTGGGGCAGCGGGCTTCAGCCTACACGGGTTTTCCGTGCCTCATCCCTGCTCACGCCTCTCCCCGCCACCCTCCTCCACAGGGAGAAGATGTCCTCCAGCCCGAGGCTGTGGCTGCACACCAGCCCCAGAGGCCAGAGAGCAGCATCTTAGATGGCATGGAAGCCGGCCTCCCTGTGCCCTGACTCAGGCCTGCCCTCCAGACTAAGCCCTTCTCCTGAGTGGCCTTCCTGCCCCAGGGTCCTGGGTCCCACAGTGGGAGGAGGAAGGCTGGAGAGGAAAGTCATGCTGGGAACACAGCCTACAGCCCAGCTCCCCATGGCTGTGCCCTGCAGCTGCTCAAGTTCCCTGGCGGGAGCCCTCCCATCTATGAGGCTCAGGGAGCTGCCTTGAACTGCCTGGTCCTGACAGAGCCACCCCATGACGGGGCGCTGACATCCGCCTGCTCGTGGGCTCCCCACTGCTTTACTCTAGAGAAGCCGACACTCTGTGAAGGCCAGAGTCAGTGTTTTCAGCTTCGTGGGCCAGATGGCCTCTGTCGTGACCAAGCGGCTGTGCCCTTCATAGCCAAGGCCACTGGAGACGACATGACACATGGAAAGAAGGCACAGCCAGCTGGATTTGGCCCTGGGCCGCAGCCCGCTGATCCCTGATCTAGAAGCTCCGCAGGCTGTGCTGACAATCTCCAAGACCATCAGCCACAATCTAGACACTGCTGGGCAGAGAGGCAGCCACGCGGGGACAGCACCCATCGGCCACGATCTAGACACCTCCGGGCGGACAGGCAGCCACGCGGGGACAGCACTTCCCAGGGAGGAAACCACGTCCTTCCACACCGTTAATCTGGCTGCTGTTTTTTACATGAAAAGGAACAAATGTCTCCCTCATGAGCTGGAGATTAAGTCAAGCACAAAACAGATGTTTCTGGGGCCAACATTTCCAGGGGCTTCTCAGGTTTTAGACTGTCACAGCCGGGGGTGTAGCCTTTGACACGTGGAGTGGCAGGGAGGAGTCCAACTGTGGTCAGGGATGGAGGAAAGAGGACCACACAGAAGCCCACTGGCAGCTCAGACAGGAGCCACTGTCAGACCTTGGGGCAAACATCCCCCACCGGGCCTGGCCCATCAGGGAGACCCTGCTCCTCCTCTCGGCAGGATGATTTCAAACATAAACTCAAGACACGCAGGAATCACAGCGGCCCAAGAGCCGCCCCACCAGCTGACAGTGATTTGGTTCCCATCCCAGGTAGGCCACACACCAGGGACCCCGGCCGGTTTCCTCATGGCCAAGCTTCCCTGGCACGCCACTCTGACCGAGTTTTTCCCCAAGCAGACATGCAAACTCACCAGTGTCATGATGTCGTTTGCCAGGTCTCTGGCAAGGTCTGGGGTGACGAAGCAGGACAGACCCGTCAGTGCAACGCCTGTGTCGTACTGGCTGGGGCTGCTCAGGTCCTGGAAAGCGACAGAGAAATGGCCATGGCCAGGATGCTCTGGGCGGCACGTCCGACGCCTGGGTCACAGGGAGCAGCAGGAGCGAAATCCTCCCAGGATGCCCCAGGACTCGGCATATCCCCTTGGGGGACTCGCCATATCCCCTTGGGGTGCAGCTGTGCCTTATCACCCCTGCTGCAGAGGGGTCTGGAGCTGAACTCAGACGAGGAGGAACAATTTAGAGCCCATGGAAGACACTGTCACCAAGAAAGGAGCCGGGATGGGCACGGCTGGGGACACTGAGGTCTGAGGCACAGCCTAGAGGGCTGTGTGTGTGGCAATCAGCTGAGTTCCCTGGCTCCTCCTGGGTGGGCATGCCGGGCAACAGTGAGGTTTGAGGCACAGGCTGAAACACTCTGTGGGCGGGAATCAACTAAGTTTCTTGGCTCCTCCTGGATGGGCAGGGCTGGGGACAGGGAGGTCTAAGCCACAAACTGAAACACTCTGCGTGGGAATCAACCGAGTTTCCTGGCACCTCCTGGGACAGAGGCACTTGTCACAAGCCACTGCAAGTGTGGGGAAGGGCCACCACGGGTGCAGGAGCAGGGCCTAAAACCAGGGCTGCCCCCACCCATCACTGGCAGCTCCCAGTCCGCAGAGACGGTGCTGCTGGGCCTGGCACAGAACAGGCGGGAGACGCACCCCGCAGGACGGGGCCCTCAGAGAGCCTGCTTCCATTCGGGGTCCCTCTCCCCAACAATTGAGGGGAAGGGCCCAGGAACAGCTTCCGTGGGCCCCTCTCCAAGTTCAGCTGGCAGCTGCCCCCGTGCTCCCCTGGACTCTGCCCCAGCTCTTCACTCCTGCAGTTCTCACCAAAACACGGCATCCGCCCCAGCTCCTGTCTCAGCACTTGGGGAAATAAACCTTCTCTTGGTATCACAAACCTGCTCTTGGGGAGAGATTTTCTTAAGGAAACGCCCAAGACTCCATCTATATATGCATCTATCAAGATCCGTTTTCAGGGTTAACATTCTGTAGTCAAAATATGACAAGGCCAGCTTTTTTTTTGAGATGAGTCTCACTCTGTCCCCCGGGCTGGAGTGCAGTGGTGTGATCTCAGCTCACTGCAACCTCTGCCTCCCACGTTCAAACAATTCTCTGCCTCAGCCTCCCAAGTAGCTGGGATTACAGGCGCATGTCACCACGTCCGGCTAATTTTTGTATTTTTAGTAGAGATGGGGCCAACTGGTTCTTTTGAAATGACATAGTGGCCGTCCACAGTGGTTCACGCTTGTAATCCCAGCACTTTGGGAGTCCGAGGTGGGCAGATCACGAGGTCAGGAGATCGAGACCATCCTGGCCAACATGGTGAAACCCCGTCTCTACTAAAATACAAAAAATTAGCCAGACATGGTGGTGCACACCTGTAGTCCCAGCTACTCGCGAGGCTGAGGCAGGAGAATTGCTTGTACCAGGGAGGCAGAGGTTGCAGCGAGCCGACATTGTGCCACTGCACTCCAGCCTGGCAACAGAGCAAGACGCTGTCTCAAACAATAAATAAATAAATAAAATAAAATAAAGTAACACAATGAGTTGGAAGCGGTGGCACACACCTCTAATCCTACCACTTTGGAAGCCCAGGGGTTCGAGATCAGCCTAGGCAACATAGTGAAACCCTCCCTGCCTCTACAAAAAATACAAAAAAATCAGCCAGGCGTCGTAGTGCATGCCTGTAGTCCCAGCTACTCAGGAGGCTAAGGTGGGGAGATCGCTTGAGCCTAGGAGGTTGACGCTGCAGTGAGCTGCAATCGCACCACTGCTCTCCAGTCTGGGCAACAGAGCAAAACCTTGTCTCAAAAAAAAAAAAAAAAAAGTAAGAAAATAATGATTTTTTTTTTTTTTTTTTTTGAGACGGAGTCTTGGTCTGTTGCCCGGGCTGGAGTGCAGTGGCAGGATGTCAGCTCACTGCAAGCTCCGCCTCCCAGGTTTATGCCATTCTCCTGCCTCAGCCTCCCAAGTAGCTGGGACTACAGGCGCCCACCACCTCGCCTGGCTAGTTTTTTTGTATTTTTAGTAGAGACGGGGTTTCACCGTGTTAGCCAGGATAGTCTCGATATCCTGACCTCGTGATCCGCCCGTCTCGGCCTCCCAAAGTGCTGGGATTACAGGCTTGAGCCACTGTGCCCAGCCGATTTTTTTTTTTTTTTTGAGACAGAGTCTCACTCTGTCACCCAGGCTGGAGTGCAATGGGGCGATCTGGGCTCACCACAACCTCCACCTCCTGGGTTCAAGCGATTCTCCTGCCTCAGCCTCCTGAGTAGCTGGGATTACAGGCATGCACCACCATGCCCGGCTAATTTTGTATTTTTAGTAGAGACTGGGTTTCACCACGTTGGTCAGGCTAGTCTCAAACTCCCAACCTCAGATGATCCACCTGCCTTGGCCTTCCAAAGTGCTGGGATCACAGGCGTGAGCCACCACACCAGCCCAGAAAATAACTGTAATTAAAAAACAAGCCAGGCATGGTGGCTCACACCTGTAATCCCAGCACTTTGGGAGGCCACGGCGGGCGGATCATGACGTCAGGAGATCAAGATCATCCTGGCCAACACGGTGAAACTCCGTCTCTACTAAAAATACAAAATATTAGCCAGGGATGGTGGTAGGTGCCTGTAGTCCCAGTTACTCTGGAGGCTGAGGCAGGAGAATGGCGTGAACCTGGGAGGCGGAGCTTGCAGTGAGCCGAGATTGTGCCACTGCACTCCAGCCTGGGCGACAGAGCGAGACTCCGTCTCAAACAAACAAACAAAAGAAATGAAGGCTGGGTGCAGTGTCTCACGCCTGTAATCCCAGCACTTTGGGAGGCCGAGGTGGGCGGATCACCTGAGGTCGGGAGTTCAAGAGCAGCCTGACCAACATGGTAAAACCCCATCTCTACTAAAAATACAAAAAAATTAACCAGGTGTGGTGGTGCACCCCTGCAATCCCAGCTACCTGGGAGGCTGAGGCAGGAGAACTGCTTGAACCCAGGAGGCGGAGGTTGCAGTGAGCCCACATCACGCCACTCCTCTCCAGCCTGGGGAACAGAGCAAGACTCAGTCTCAAAACAAAACAAACACACAAACAAAAACGACACAGTGGACTGCGAACATCCGGAGCACGTGACCCTACACAGAGGAAGCAGGTGCTAACTGGCCGAGCCAGAGCCCCACAGGCACCACCGGCATCCGAGGCCAGCCAGTGGCAGGCACCGGGTCAGAGCCACGCCCAACACACAGGGCCTAACAGCTCCAAGCACCTGGCAAGGCAGTGGTGGATATAAGTCCCCAGTGAGGTGCTCACACAGGGATCCGGCCATCCGAGCCCATCAGCAAGAGACACAAACCTGGGCCCAACATGTGGCCCTCCTTGCTGGGCAGCTGCCACCTGGGTATCCAGGGCGGCCGGAGACCTCCACCCTCCTCCCTCCCAGTTACCACCTGCAAAACCCGCTCCCATCCTCCTCTCAGTGGGCCAGACTCCCACCCAGGCCCCTCCTGCTACGCACTCCAGCCACCCGCATGGCCACAACCCAAGACCCCATGGCATCGAGGGCACATGTTGCCCGCGGCCCAGGCGGGATGCCCAGCTCCATAATCTTGCCCACAACAGTGAGCCCAGTAGAGCCGACAGTCCCAGGACCTGCACCACACCCTGTGCTGGGCATCAGTCACTGCCAGTACCCCCACATCTGTGCCTCGGCATGCTGGGAGTCCCCAGCCCAGGTCGCCAGGTCACCCTATGGGGTCAACAACACAGTCACAGGGTCCTGCCCTTGCACATGGACATTGGAGAGCCGGGCCCATGGCCTCTGAGCTGCGGTCTAGGGCCAGAAAGGGGCCAGGTGCCCATGAGAAAGGTGGGCCTGATTCTCCAATACCCCAACCCCTCCATCGAGAGGGAGGAACCAAACGTGTTCAGAGCTCGGGGGCCAAGGAGGACCTTTGCTACCCAATGGCCTCCGTGACCATTTCAAAATGCAACATTTACATGGTGCTGAAAAAGGCACCTCGTGGGACTCAAAAGAAACCGCAGGCAGGAAGCACCCCACATGGGGAGGGAAGGGCCCACAGCTACAGCAGACACTACCATAAGGGGAGAAGGGAAGAAAGGGGGCGACTGCAGAGGCCAGCCTCGAGTGGACCCTGGAGCCCCATTTGCCGGCCCCTCCACATGGTGAGCGAGGGAAGGGGGCACCGCACCGCCCAGCATCCCTCCACCTCACAAGTCCACTAGGGAGCGCAGACTCAGACCCACCGGGCCACCTCTCCATGTCTGCTGGGAAGACTGTGGCTGCAGAAGCCCTGCTCGCACTCAAGGGGGCCACAGGTGCCTGCTGCCCACAGGAAGACCAGCGTGGAAACCAGATGCTCCGGCAGGGGATAGGCTGCACTCAGCACAGAGCGGCCCGGGCCGGGGAACACCTACCTTACGGATCTGATTGGTGGTCAGCATGATGACGTCGGTGCCTTCGTGAAAGCTCTGGGAAGCAGCGAGGTAGCCGATTCGCTGGGAGAGAACAGACGAGCACATCAGAGGCTGGGCACCTGCAGCCTTCAGGAGCTCCCAGCTCTGCTCTGCAGTGTCCGCACCAGGCAATGCCGGTCCAGAAGCAACGCCCCGCAGCCTGGACGCGGGGGCCACCAGCAAGTGGGAACCAACACACATTTGAAAACCAACCCAGATTTCTTCAAAATTCCAGAAGGAAATTCCCAGAGTTTGGAATATGTATGAGTTTTTTTTTTTCTTGGAGACAAAGTCTCGCTCTATTGCCCAAGCTGGAGTGCAATGGCACGATCTTAGCTCACTGCAACTTCCACCTCCTGGGTTCAAGCAGTTCTCCTGTCTGAGCCTCCCGAGTAGCTGGGATTATAGACGCGCGCCACCATGCCCTGTTAATTTTTGTATTTTTAGTAAAGACAGGGTTTCACCATGTTGGCCAGCCTGGTCTCGAACTCCCAACCTCAGGTGATCCACCTGTCTCAGCCTCCCAAAGGGCTGGGATGACAGGCCACTGAATCCACCTCGGGTAACAGAGCAAGACTCCATCTCAAGAATAATAATAATAAAAATTGGCCGAGCATGGTGCCTCACACTTGTAATCACTCCCCCCATCCCACCAGCCTCGCCGTCCCGGAACCTCACCTTGAAGGTGAACTTGGAGGCACTCATCACTTCTATGATGTTGAAGGCGGCCCAGCTGATGTCGTATCCCAACATCTGTAACTGTTAAGGGACGCACAGGAAATTGCACTCACAAGCCAAAGCGGAGACAAAGGGTTTGAGAAGTAGCATGAAGCACTCCCTCCCAGCACAAGGAACAGACTCACTCACGGTCAACAAACCACCCAATACACACCCCTGAGGCCTTTAATTTCCTGTTTTGACAAACGACTGTGACGTTTAAAAGCTACAGAGACAGGTTAATGACAGGCACTATAAAGAGGCACAATGTCTGCAATTGGCTAACTGGCACTTATGGGTACTAACTACCACCCCTTGGCGAATCGGCTCCTTGAAATAGTTACGAGACGAGCAGCAGCATGCGGGACCCCGCACAAGCCCTTCGTCTCGCTACCTCCTACGGGAAAACAGGCCAGAGGGAGGAGTGCCTGTCCCCAGCTCACGCACTGACCTGGAACTGCAGCCAGGAAGGGAGCCAGCCCAGGAAGGTCCAGGGCCCCAGCTCTCCCCACTAGGCGTCCTGGCGCAACCTGTGGTGGGAGCCGAGACTGCAGGCAAGGGGCGTCCCTAGTGAACCCCACCCAGAAGAGGACCCCATGGGGCTCCCTCGGGGCTACCACCAGGGCCTGTGGGTTGCCGCCCTCTGGCCTGTTTGCCAGTCATGTGACAATCACGGCTCTCCGCTCCAGGACTCTGGGTTGGCCCTGAGTACCTCACCGACAGCGGGCGGCGCCAATGACTGACAGGTGGACAGACAGGCTGATGAACAGGGGGACACGCGCTGAGAGTGAAGCAGCCCGACAGTGGTGGGCGCGGGCCACCGGGAGACACTTACATACGTCAGCTTGCAGACCGCGTTTGCCTTCACCGCGATGTTGTCCTGCTTCAGCTCCTGCTTGATCTCATCGATGCACTGAGAGATGTATTTTGCCTATAATGGAGGATAAACATAGACATTACAAACATCTAGCTAAGATGGTTGGAATACTGATTCCAGGCCAGGAGCGGTGGCTCACGCCTGTCATCCCAGCACTTTGGGAGTCCGAGGTGGGCAGACTGCGAGGTCAGGAGTTCGAATCATCCTGGCCAACATGGTGCAATCCCATCTCTACAAAAAATACAAAAATTAGCTGGGCGTGGTGGCGCACACCTGTAATCCCAGCTACTCGGGAGGCTGAGGCAGGAGAATCATTTAAACCCAGGAGGCGGAGGTTGTGATGACACCACTGCATTCCAGCCTAGGTGAGAGAGCCAGACTCTGCCTCAAAAAGAAAAAGAAAGAAAGAAGCCAGACAGCCATAAGAGAGCACACCGTGTGATCCACTTCTATGAAATGCCCAGAAGAGGCCAATCCAGAGACAGAAAGGTGATTTGTGGGTGCCAGAGGCTGGGGAAGGAGACGGGGAGGATTCACATTCTTTCTAGGCTGAGAATGTTTTGGAACTTGGCCGTGGTGGTGGCACACAGCATTCCCCTACACGTGCCCCGCTGTTTGCCTACTCCTTGGTGGACGAACGTGTGGGGCCTTCCCACCTTTGGCCAGTGTGACTCTCGCTGCTGTGAACACTGTGCTCAGGTTTTGGGAGGATGTGTCTGGATCCCCCTGGGCCTGCTCACTAAATGTGTGTGTCTCCAGAACACCCTTAAGGATAGTTCTGACCCAATCGAACTCAGGTACGAGGTCCAAATGGCAGACAAGGTTCCCAAGAGACAGGCAGGCATGAGCCGCTCAACATGGATGGCACCAGAGACAAGCCGGGTTGACGCCATGCTGGCCCCAGAGACAACCCACCCCACCTGGGAGGAGAGAGAGGAGGGAGCAGCAGAGGCTTGGAGCACCTCCCTCCGTGGATGATGAGGCCCCCACGACAAGCCCTCCTAAAGCACAGGAGCCCTCTCTCCATCATCCGACAACAGATCAGGAGTGACGGCTGCCTGGGCCCCATCCTGCCGGCCCCTACTTCGGGATGCAACATTCCTCCTGCTGTTCCCACCAAAGGCAAGGATAGCAAACCCACCCCATCGCACTTCTGTCCCCAGTCCCACTGTAGCTGGCCTCGAAACAGCCCCAGGAATACCCACCACTCATGTGTCACCCAGGACCACACCCCAAGCTCGGCTGCCAGCTGCACCGGGCGGGGAAGGAGCCACAGCTGTTGGGGAGTGGGGGGCTGGGGGGAGCACAGACACATAGTATTTTCCTGAATGTTTTACGATCCAACTCTGTACAACGGAACAAGTGTCACCCGATCCTCCAGACGGGCTTCAAATTACTACACCTCGCCCCAGGACTGTGCTCCCATCCCCAGAGCAAGGGTAACTCGCTCCTCCTGCTCAAAGGGTCAGGACTGTGGATTTATAAGGGAAAGAACAAAAAGACCATCACAGGCGTGGAGAGGTCAGGCCCTCACGAGGGCAAGGGGGTGGGATGTCACCCAGCGTGGCTGCCGTGGAAACCAGCCTGGGAACAAAAGGACCATCACAGAGTGGAGAGGTCAGACCCTCACGAGGGCAAGGGGGTGGGATGTCACCCAGCGTGGCTGCCGTGGAAACCAGCCTGGGAACAAACGGACCATCACAGGCATGGAGAGGTCAGGCCCTCACAAGGGCAAGGGGGTGGGATGTCACCCAGCGTGGCTGCCGTGGGAACCAGCCTGGGAACAAAAGGACCATCACAGGCGTGGAGAGGTCAGACCCTCACGAGGGCAAGGGGGTGGGATGTCACCCAGCGTGGCTGCCGTGGGAACCAGCCCGGGAACAAAAGGACCATCACAGGCGTGGAGAGGTCAGACCCTCACGAGGGCAAGGGGGTGGGATGTCACCCAGCGTGGCTGCCGTGGGAACCAGCCTGGGAACAAAAGGACCATCACAGGCGTGGAGAGGTCAGGCCCTCACGAGGGCAAGGGGGTGGGATGTCACCCAGCGTGGCTGCCGTGGAAACCAGCCTGGGAACAAAAGGACCATCACAGCGTGGAGAGGTCAGACCCTCACGAGGGCAAGGGGGTGGGATGTCACCCAGCATGGCTGCCGTGGGAACCAGCCTGGGAACAAAAGGACCATCACAGTGTGGAGAGGTCAGACCCTCACGAGGGCAAGGGGGTGGGATGTCACCCAGCGTGGCTGCCGTGGGAACCAGCCTGGGAACAAAAGGACCATCACAGGCGTGGAGAGGTCAGGCCCTCACGAGGGCAAGGGGGTGGGATGTCACCCAGCGTGGCTGCCGTGGAAACCAGCCTGGGGTTCTTCCACCGTTCCATGTGGAGCTACTGCCCCGGCAATTCCACTGCTGGGCGTGCACCCAAGGGGATGGAAAGCAGGTGTCCAAACAAAAACAAGCACACGAACGCACATGGTAGCACCATTTATGGCGGCTTGAAACAGGAACGGCCCCCACGCTCACGGCTGATGAATGGATACACACAACGTCTGCACCAGTCAACTTGCTTGATTTTATTGATTTTTTTTGAGACAGGGTCCCACGCTGTCACCCAGGCTGGAGTGCAGTGGTGAGATCACCGCTCACTGCAGCCTCCACACCCCAGACTCCAGTGATTCCCCTACCCAGCCTCTCAAAGCACTGGGACCACAGGGGTCGTCACCACGCCCAGCCACTAGTCAGCCTTCTAGAAACTCGGCAGTTGGTCGCAACCCTGGGACTCCTTCCTGGCTTTTTAACTGCTCATCAAGTCCAAGTAGCTCCTCTCAGACCAAGCCTCACACAAACAAACATCTTTTTTTTTTTTTTTTTTTTTTTTTCCAGACGGAGTCTCGCTCTGATGCAGGCTGGAGTGCAGTGGAACGATCTCGGCTCACTGCAACCTCCGCCTCCCGGGTTCAAGTGATTCTCCTGCCTTAGCCTCCTGAGTAGCTAGGATTACAGGGGCACACCAGCACGCCCAGTTAATTTTTGTATTTTTGGTAGAGATGGGGGTTTCACCACGTTGGTCAGGCTGGTCTTGAACTCCTGACCTCAGATGATCTGCTCACCTCAGCCTCCCAAAGTGCTGGGATAACAGGTGTGACCCATCGTGCCCGGCTTGAAGAAAATAATTTATCAGTTG